>NC_135402.1:5455000-5769642 GCF_051989625.1 Stigmatopora argus
TTCGGCTCCATTCTACCATTGTTACTTTAATGTATCTTTGTTCTGGGTTTCTGATAAAAATACTCCCAAAAAATGCCCTACCAACATATACTGCAGTGTGATTTAAATATTATTTTTTCCTTTTCATTGTGTATTCTTTGGCTGCTGCGACTTATAGTCCAAAAATATGTTGTTCATTGGTTCTTCCCGTGCAGAAAGGCAAGTCTGAGGATATGTTCAGCGCCTGGGTGGTATCTGACTTTTCCCGGATGTCATCATCGCCCAATAGCGAGGTATTGCTGGTGGAAGAGTATTTGGAGGTGTACGTCACGGATGAGCGAGAGGCCATGTTGGGAGAGAGCAAAAGCCAACGCGGCCACGACGGCTTCAAGTTAGAGAACTCAACGTCTGACAACGACTCAGGTCGCGGAAGCTGCGACAGTCGGACCCTACTGATGGAGAAGTGCGGCCAACCTCAAGAGCACCAGGGCGACGATACCCAACGGAAAGACTGGGGTGAAGTCCGAGTCGACGGCGTCAGTGGGACGTGGCCTCCTGTATTTACCGGCCTGGAACGACCTCGTCGCTGCCTCTCCGGTCTTCTGGCACCCTCTAAGGCGTCCAAATACGTCAAATCCCGCAGCGACGTCAATATCGCAGCACCTGGGCCCAAAGAGTCGCCGGCTCGCTGGTCGGTCGAATACGTCGGCACGCGGACGGAGGCGGAAGATGACCTGGGCGTACCTCGGACGGCTCCCTTTCAGGAGCGGGACTACAGCCGAGTGAAGCGGGTGGGCAGCGACGATACTCTGCTTCTGCTCCAGAGAGTGTCGGAGGCGTGGACCGACGAGTGCGAGACCAGGTCGAGCTTTGGCAGTGCGAACCAGAAGATCACCATCTGTATGCAAGACGCCTTGCCGATGAGCGGCTATGTAGACACGGCCGCTATTTTGCCAATGACATCCTACTGAGTGCCCTTTTTTTGGGGAGGTCATTTCAACTAATTCATTCATTTTCCTCACAAGGGCCGTAGGGGGTGCTGGAGCCTATCCCAGCTGACTTAAGGTGGAAGAATTTTTTGAATGTTCTGAACTCACTTTTCCATGTGCTTGAAAACTAGACTAAATTGTGCAGTATTGTCATTACTTTACAAGACTTTCTTAATGTATAAAACCGTTTCACAAAAAAAAGATGTCAAGCAACGTTGAATTTTTGCACAGAAATCAAAACTGTGAGAGGAAATACTATGAATACGCAAAAACTCAACTAAGTTCACATCGGTTTTTTTAACAAAATAAGAATGGTATTCATTGACATATTTTTTCAACCCACAAAAATGTGTACAGTATTCTTGTTGGTGGCAGGGAATGAGTTAATCATATTTAACTTGAAAAGTGCAAGTGTCAGGTAAAAAATATGCCTTCTTTCTGTTATTTTCATTTTGTTCTATTTATTTCTTCACAGTTTGTTGTAGCCTATTTTGTTCATCCCATAAATTGCAATGGCTTGGCTTTTTCTAAATGGCTAGTAATACAAAGCTAGCAGCCAAATACTGTATTTGTTTTGTATATTTCTTGAAATTAAACACATCTTAAAAAACCAGAACCACCTTTTTTTCTGAAGTCCATCCTTCCACGCATCCCATCTCCCACCTCACATAAAATTAGACTCTAATATTAAAGTGTAGGTCCAGAAAGTTACATTTTCTTCAGATCATGATGCTTTTTTAAGAGCTGCCCTGCTGCTAAATACATCAGATTTTTCTTGCAAACACAAAAATCAAATAAACAAGGTTCTAATGTATTTGTTGTATGTTTGTACCAGTTTTGCATTATTTCATTATTTTTATGTTTTTGGTTTTGTTTTATAAACCACTTCTTAGCATGTGTGGTTATGAAAAACAGGAAAAACCTTTTAGTTTTAATAGATATGATTGGTTTAACCACTTGAGGCCTGAGTTTACATTTAATAGATATACATTGAAAAGCCATTAAGAGAGAACATATATATTTTCTGAAAATAATAATTAAAAATAAAAACAACATCAACAAAGTTAATTGAAAAATACAACCATGAATAATAACTTCCTAATAGAAAATACCCAAAAGTTTAAAAAAATAGATGCGAACAGCTTTAAATGATATTTATTTATTATTTATATTCTTGTTAAAAGAAACCTCTAATTCTATTTCTTATTATTTTGTATATTTTTATTATGTTTGTTTATTTTTTGGTAAATCCAGGCATCAAGATCCCACAATTTCAATGTAGTTTTAATTATTGCAGTTTAGGGGAAAGTTGTTAGCGTTACTAAACATTCTTACAAACACATTCATCTCACTTTTCAACAGGGATCCCTTTCAATTTTTTTTGTGACAGCAATTTTAAAAAAACCTGTTCTCTGCTATTTTCTAAATACATGCTTCTTAGTAATCTTTAAACCGGATTCCTGAGGACGTCGCCGAGCCTGATTGGTTGAGGCGTGTAATTTGGCCATGTCCTCCCACAGATCAAGGTTCAGTGGGCTGTTTAAGTTCCACCTACCACCACCGCCACACATCCCGAAAAAAAAGTGATTACCTTGATCTCTACGGTTCTCTTTAGAGTTTGGTGGGACTAACTATAAAAATTGCATTGAGCTAAAAAATGCACACGGTAGCTTTGCGTCACTACAAGCCTCTACGGGCCCTGGCGAAATTCCACCAAGCAAGTGGTGAGTTACCATGACAACCGCTTTTAGACATTCACTAACCTCTATCCTTGGGTAATATTTCTATGAAGTAGCACAATACACATATGTACTATATTGGCATGTGTGTTGGTTTGAAAGAGCAAAGCAATTTAAGGAGTCACCAATTTGCATATAGTAGTACTACCTCTACATGAGAATTTAATTTGTTTCGGGATCTGGTTTGTATGCTGAAATGGTCATATGTCGAGTCAAATTTAGAATATATTTTAATTTGATTAATTCAACCTGTAGCCCAAAAAATCTAAAGCCTTAATAAATACTGGAAGTAATTACAAATAGAAATTACATGTGGCAAATTAATTACATTCTAAATTAGGGGGAAAAGGCCTGTTTATTATCTTCTCACCTAAGAGGCTAGTGGACAGAACTTTAAACTTTAGAAATTTAGACGAAGTTGTTGGTGTATAGTATTTTATAATAATAATACGTATGTGTAGTAAGTTTAAAGTCTGTTGATTTAAGTCCATATCACACCACTTTTTTGAGGAGTTCTGACTTTTGGAGGGTCTTCTGTATTGTAAATGAATGACAATATGATTCTTACACAGGGCCATCATGTCAGAATTCCTCCACGTTGAGCGCTTCTGCAGATTTGTTGGAAATGCCTCTGTGCGACTTCACACCAAGACAATACAAGGTGACAAAAAGATAAAGTAACCAGTAGACATTTTATCAATGCCTTTACTATTTTAGCCAATCCCATTTGAGTATACAAAAATATCTGGTATTCCTCATGCTATGCAATTCCATATATTGGGTTTAAAGGTGAACTCAATAACATAACAAATGAATGAATCCATATCGTGTCGTCTTTTTTAAACCAACAAAAAAAGCAAATGAGTAAATTCAATGTGGTTACTTCTGTACAGAAATATAGAATAAGATATGAATCGTGATTCCTTTCCATTCAGGGCATGTCCAAAGATCGTATGATGGAGATCCGGCAGACAAACTGCCACCCCATGATCATGAAGGTGACCTTCTACAAGAAGCCGATGTTCATCAATCAAGGTCACATGCAGTGGCTGTTTGACGTGGATGGTAGGCGATACTTGGATTTTTTTGCCGGTGTGGCCACCGTCAGCGTGGGCCACTGTCACCCGTAAGACCGCATTTTTCCTTTTAGCACTTTTGTTGTGTTCTTGCGGATAAACACTCATTTGCGGTGGGTGCAGAGGAGTGACGGCAGCCGCTGAACAGCAGCTAAGGACACTGGGACACACCACCAACATCTATGTTTATCCTTCTATGCATGAGTACTGTGAAAAACTAGCGTCACATTTGCCCGATCCTCTCAAGGTACTGCAATGAGGTTTTTTTTAGGTTTTTTTTTACGTGAGGCTTGAATAACCAGATTAACAATAACTACAATGACTCAAGTAGAGTGCAGACCTTCACCAATCATGCATGGACATTTCTGTGTTATTCAAATGAGTGAATACATGCTACTATGTGTTTATTTATATATTATTTACAATGCACAATATTCCATCATATTTTTTAGCAATGCACAACTTCTCTTTATAGCCAAGCAGTATCTAAATCTCTGAATAATATGAAGTTGGGTTTGCTAAATAGTGTCGGAGTTAACCTTGAAAAAATAGATTGAATCTAAACAAATGCAATCATAATGTAAAGCTAATTAAATACTATATCGCCAAAAAACGGCATCTAAAATTGCATATGTTTCCCAACATTTTGTTATTTATTCAGTTATACGAAACAATTATGCTTTTTCCTTAGCGGTAGTGGTGCTAAATGCTAATTGATAATGAAAAATTTCATTAATTTGCTAAGAAAAATTAGCACAGTTCTGAATAAACTTCTTAATGTAATTCAAATAATTATGTTTTTTATCATCTTGGTTATATTTTATTTGTGATATTAAACTGATTTTCCCTATCCAGGTAATCTACCTGACCAATAGTGGCTCAGAGGCTAATGACCTAGCTATGTGTATGGCTCGAATGTACACTGGAAACTTTGACATCATCACTTTCAGGTATCTCAATGTTCAACAAGCAAAATAATTTTGGAATCAAATTTAAATTTTCTCTGCAAGGGGAGGATACCACGGTGGAAGCCCGCAATCCATGGGTTTGACTTCCCTACACGGTTACAAGTACCCTATCGCTACCGGTTTAGGCTGCACAAATGTACGTATTACTCATTGCCTTTCAAATTATAACATCGTGAGAATAAAATGACATTTGTGAGACATGACTGAAAATTTGAAAGGTTTTAGAATAAATTTACAAGAGTTGATTTGTAAGAATATGCGGATCCACTTTAAAGTTGCAGGAATATTAAAAGGTTATAAGAATGAATTCCAAAAGTTACCAGAGTAGAAATATGTTTGGGATCAAACTGGTGATGTTATGAGTTTTTTTTGGTTTTGTTTAATGAATATCTTTACTTTTTGCCCTATTTACATTATGGACCCTCCTAAGGTGATCTGTTTTCTGCCCTAAAAACCAAACAGACCATGTGTCCTGATGTGTTCAGAGGTCCATGGGGGGGAAGCCACTGCAGGGACTCTCCTGTGCAGACTATTAGACCATGTAACTGTGCCCAAGGTAAACTGCAGACTCACTTATGTCAATCCAAGCTTAAATGTGCAAAGAATTGTCTGAAATCAAGCACTAACACATTTCTTATACCACCACCACCATGTTTTATATAAGGTTGGTTGTAGTAGTTTTCTCCATACTAAAAGTTTCTTAAAGATCTTCATGAAAGGTGCTTTGACCCTTGAAACTGAAGGATTTTGACCACCAATCATTTTTTTGATTTTGGAGAAGGTTTAAAATAATACAAGTGTTGGTTCTTTTCCACAGGCTACTGCATGGCAAATGAGAAATACCTTGAACAGCTCAAAGAAACGTTTTTCACCAGCGTCCCAAGTCGAATTGCCGCTTTCTTTGCTGAGCCCATTCAGGTGATGCTTTATCAAAAAGAAAAATCCATCTGTGTTCCATTTTAAGTGAAAATTGGAACTTTAGTGCTTGCATTGTGTATTATCTATGATTTATAAAACACCTGTTTCTGTTGCCACTTGTTCCAAGGCAGAGAAACACGATTTTTTTCTTCTTCTCTGACAATAAAGCGTACCAGACTTGACGGATGCGCTCGCAAAAGAACATAAACTTTAAATTTAACTTAAATGAACTTAGATTCCTATACACACACATTTTAAAAAGTTTTAATCTTACGTTACGCTAAATTTAAACCTTCTTGTGCAATTACCAAGGCAAAGAGGTTAATGTATTCCACCGCGGCTTTCGAGGCAAACTTCCTGCTTCTCCAGCCTAGTGGCAAGCCAGTTCAGTCACGCGCACACTACTCATGTTTTTTGATTATTTCATGCTTAATATCGATTGTCATCATACGCCTTTTCTTCCCACTACCCTTCATTGCACCAGCTTGCGTTGGACCCGTTAAGTTTCCCTTAATTCTTCACTGACTAACACAAAAAAAGAGATCTTTGCATGAGGGAGATGCGGCGAGAAATCATAAGCAGCCTCTCCCTGTCTCGTATGCTCGTATCTCCAAATTTGTCTCGCATGTCAAGGTAAATATTTGCTCAGAATTGTACTCGTATCTCAAATTCCTCGTATATTGGGGCACTCGTATGTCAAGGTATTACTGAATAAACAATGTTACTTATAATAAATCCATAATACGGTAATATGATTACACGCTCTGCTTTCCTGTGTGAACCTGAATTTTGCGTATGCAAGTTCTCCCTGAGGGTTTTTTCTTTATTGACAAGTAGTTCGACTTGCTATCTCTGCCCAAAGCAAGCTAGGATAGGCTCAAGCACCCTTATGGCAATAGTCCAGATAAGCACTTTGGAAAATATTGCCTGTCAAACAGACAAACGATTTAATGTCTAGATAAATACAGCCTAGGTAATTGGAAAATAAGCTACATTTACATTTGCCTAATAAAATTTGGATTGTTCCTGAGTCTTAGAGCTTTCAAAAAAGAAACTAATTCCGTTTACAGCCGTGCTCTTAGGCAAGAACTTCTGACTGCCGTCTGTTTTTACAGGGAATTGGTGGAGCAGTGCAGTACCCGAAAAACTTCCTGAAGGAGGCATATAAACTTGTGAGAGAAAGAGGTGGCGTCTGTATCGCTGATGAGGTTTGACCCTATAGTAATAATACATGTGCACATACCAGTTTTTCGAGTCACACATTTTTTGGGGGGGCTTGCAAGTAAAAATCTTGGTATTGACACATTCAAATCTTGCCTGAAGGAACTTTAAGTTCCTTATTAGGGTTGTCCCTGATTTGTTGCTATTTTGACAGGCAATGTTTGAATTGACAAATCCCTTTATCTTGAGACAATTTCACAAAGTCATGTCCTATGAACGAGTTTCAACCCTGAAGTTCACACTTAAAATAAAATACCATGCTTCTAGGTGCAGACCGGATTTGGCCGAACAGGAGACCATTTCTGGGGATTCCAAGGTCACGACGTCCTTCCTGATATCGTGACTATGGCAAAGGGCATTGCAAATGGTTTCCCGATGGGAGCTGTTGTTACAACACAGGGTGAGATGAGATTATGCACAATTGCGCCGGCCACAACATTCGATAAACATGCGTAAATCATACTTTTCACTCACCCAGCACTAGTATTTGCACAGTGACTTCTACTAATAGAATTTTGGAAACACTCGTGCTTCAAAGTTTCACATTATATGGGGAATATTGTGAACATTTTTCATTCTGAAATTATAACTTTCTTGCTAGTGTTTTTTCCAGATTTCTCCTCTTTTAAAGCATCTAGCCACTTGTTCAGCTTCAATTACCAATAATAATAATCATTGTCACAATTTTCTCGTGGGTGTTTTTTTCCCGCTGTGCGTGCAGAGATTGCAGACAGTTTCACAACTGGAATTCACTTCAATACCTTTGGAGGAAACCCATTGGCTTGTTCCATCGCGTCATCTGTACTTGATGTAAGAATTCTATCTTAAATTCTATCAAAGACAGTGGTCTGCTACAGTGGATAACTAGTCACGAGTTATCATTAGCTTAATTAATTTCCTGCCAGCTCAGGTCAGAGACTATTTGTTGTGTTAGATAGTAAAAGAAGGAAATTTATATTGAAAATTGACGGCAATACAAGTTCAATGCATTTCAACCGGTTAAAATCGACCGGATGTCTATTGCCCAAAGTCAGCTGGGATAGGCTCCAGCACCCCCGCGACCCTAGTGAGGATAAAGCGGTTTCGGAAAATGAATAAATGAATGAATTAATTTGTTTTAGTCAAGTGTATAAGTATTGATTTTCTTTTTACAGTTTTTATGAAAGAATTTCACATTCACATTTGATTGGCTAAAATAGTATACTTTAGTATCCCCTGTTACACATCAGAAAAAAAATTGTTGATTTTTTTTCCATTGATTTCAATTTTCAACTGGGAAATATAGTTCCATTTAAGAGTGTCTTTGCACATTGCATCAAAAATAAACACACTAATGCTAATGTTGGCTTGTCTTAGGTCCATACGCGCCAATATCAACGTCTGTTCTTTAGATGTTTTGTTAGATGCAATCATCCCTAATGTATGCGACGGCTTGTTTGCTCATCAGACAATTAAAGAAGAAGGGCTACAGAAAAACAGTTTGGAGTTGGGCACTTACATGATGACTGAACTCGCCAAGCTTAGAGACAAGTATGAGATCATCGGCGACGTCCGGGGAAAAGGCCTGCAGATCGGAGTGGAAATGGTCCAAGACAAGGTAACAGCAATGTCATTTGTCCTCCTTTGTACCATTTTTGTTTGACCTCCAGGTTATTTTAATTTTACAGCCTCTAAAAATGAAGTAAATTGTATTTTGGATCAACATATAACATTTGAAGTCATGAAGCAACTTCTGTGTCAAAGTGGCGGCCCAGGGGCCAAATCTGGCCCGCCGCATCATTTTGTGTGGCCCGGGAAAGTAAATCATGAGTGCCGACTTTCTGTTTTAGGATCAAATTAGTATAGACGTATATTAAATTTCCTGATTTTCCCCCTTTTAAATCAATAATTATAATTTTTTAATCATTTTTTTCTGTGTTTTTAGTTCAAAATTCATTTTGTAAAATCTAAAAATATATTTAAAAAAGCTCATTTCTTACAGCCGTAACACCACCACACAAAGCATCCTGGGATATGGCTTTGCACTAAGGAAGTAGTTTTGTAGGCTGAGAAGATACTTCTAGTGTTTACGCTGTATTTCTTTTTAAAAAATATTTATCATTCATTCATTCAAATGGTAATTACAGAGGTATAGAGAATATTTACTGAAAACAACAACATTTTTCAATCCAGAATCTGTTTTTAGTAAAAATCTCAAACTAAAAACGATGAAAAAAATAATTCAATGTTTTCCTATTTTTTCCCATTGTAAATAAATAGAAAAATCTAAAGGTGGGCTGGTGACCTAGTGGTTAGTTCAGGGGTGAAGGGTTCTAAAACATGCATGATAGGCTGGTTGAACACTCTAAATTTCCCCTAGGTGTGAATGCGAACTTGAATGGTGGTCTGCTGCAATTATGTCCGACCGAGGCTTGATGTTAAGATTGTTAATAGGCTGTTTCTCCACTTCGTTAAAGGAAAAAAAACTAATACTATTCTAGGAAAATGAGTACTGCTGCAGCCCATAATTGTGCTACAGTATGTGTTACCATGGTGACCAACAAATGCAACTTTTTTTCAATCGCGCTCCTGTTGTGTGCTTAGGCCAGCAGAAGGCCACTGCCATATCAGGATATGGCAGCCATCTTTGAGGACATCAAGGACATGGGAGTCCTCATTGGCAAGGGGGGAGTCTATGGACAGGTAACTACTCAAATGATGGATGATGGCTTGTGTGGCATGTTTGTAGTATTTGATACATTTAATAGGTTATAGTTTGAATTTGAATTCCATCATATTGAGCACGAGTACTTTCCTTAAAGTAGTCAGCAAGGTCATTTTCAAGAGTGCTGATTTTAAAAAAAAATCTATTTCGAATTAGTATAGTACATCATTTTTGAAAAAATGACAATGGCCAATGTCTTTGAAGGTAACAGTGTGCATTTATAATGAATGAATATTGAATTATTGTAATATTTAATTTTATTTATAATAAATTCCATTTTGATTCAATCATTATTTGATTAGATAAGTTAATAACCAGTCAAATGCAGAGTAGATAAGCTAATGAACTAACACACATGATTCTTTTTTTTTTGTACTCAGACCTTCCGCATCAAACCACCAATGTGCATCACATTGGAGGATGTCAATTTCTTCCTGTCTGTATTCAACAAGTCCATCCAGAACCACATGGAGGGAAGATGAGCCCAGCCAAGGCCTGGTGCAAAAGTGCAATCTACAATGACTGGTTTATTTCCATATTAGCAATTTCCCAACATTTTTTTTACTAAAACAATGTAAAAACCATGCAGCAATAGAAGCATTACATTTTGCAACAAAAAAATGATGCCTACCTCACAAAACTGTTTTTTTTTTACTCATTATTAAATGTTTTGTTCCTAAATGCGAAAGCAATAAAGAAGTAGACCATAGTACATGTTTTTGCTTTTGTATGTAGTATGTCACACAAGGTTACTGTTTATATATTCATTAATTTTCTGCACTGCTTCTCTTTCCATAGGTTTTCCTTTCACAGTAACTTTGACCTTGCTACAGAAGGCATTTAGATGTTTGATTTGCTCCTATGGAGACGTAAACATACATCTCGAGGACGCAATGTAGCTTTCATTCATTCAATGTAGCTTTCATTCATTCATTTTTGACACCACTTATCTTTGATGCTGAAACTGATTTTGTGCGAAAGGTAGACAACACCCTAAACTGGTCGCCAGTTAGTTGTGGGGCACACATATACACACAAAATTACAGATACACGGAGACACAATCACACACCCACCGAGTGGGAATCGAACCAACGCTGGCCGGACTGGTGCAATTTTTGTGTGAAAGTACAGGTATATACGAAGACACTCGTCAAAAATAAATATCTTAGGCAGCCCTAGTTTTATTTTATTTTTGTTTGTACTGTTTCTTTTTCTGGAAAATCACTTTGCCATTTCTTTCTTGGATTAGTTGATAGGCTTGTGTTACCAGGAAAGAGCCACTTAAATGTGCATCAAGCAAAATGAATGATGTTGAAGAGGACATAATCAGACTACGTAAATGTGGAAATGCATTACACAGCAGCTAGATTTTCAACAGACCTTTAAAACAATTTGTAAAATTCACTTTATTTGTGTGACAAAATGAAGTGAACCAGAGTTGGTGATGATGTCCATCGTCTTAAGGATAAAAAAACAAAGATCATGAATTCAGCTCGTTCCAACTGTCGCATTCAGAGAACTCCTCATGGTCTCAGTTCAGTTCTTTTGGATTCCACTAAAAAGTGTTATTATCTGTTTTTCCGTTTGTCTTTTTTGCTCCGTCCAACCGAGGTCGTCGGCGCGGGATTGGAAGAGACTGCAGAGGCGTGACCGCTAGATTTAAGATGGTCGAAAAGCTTGTTCCTAGTGGAGAACTCGCCGTGGCAAGTCACACATTGCAGTTTTGCTGACTTCTGGGCAGGGAGGGAAACAGAAAGCAAAAGTTCACATGAGCCTTATAATTGCACGAAAGCCACGTATATCACTGGAGTGAAATAATTTCTGTCCCAACCTCATAAAGCTGCTCCCCTCCCAGATTTTCCTTAATGTTCTTTGACTGGTCTTTGCCGGTTGTCTTCTTTGTCTTGGTTTTCACGGAGCTGGGCAAATGGGCGAAACGTTTCAACTGAAAACCTGCAGGATATAATGGCAGTATATAACAAAACTAAAGAAAAATATTCACCTATGGGATTCAACAGGAGGAACATGGTCTTCCTGGGCTTCAGTGGAGCTCAGTGACTCCTCGGGGACATCCCGTGGAACCTCTTTTGGGTCCTCTTCAGCGGCATCCTTGACATCTGTAGTCGATGTCAGTGCCTCCTCTTGTTCACACTTCTCCACTGGATTGTTCTGCATTTGAGACCAGATATAGGAATGGATTTACTGGCTATCATTGTCAGGGATATAAATCCAACCAATTTGACCTGGATTTATTAGCGGGTTCTGCAATTAATCCAAATTAATTCATTAAAAACTATCCATGAGGTTTCTAATGCTTACATTGGCTACTTTCTGTTGCCTCTTCTTCTGCTTCTTGGATAACCTGAATGTTTAGAAACAGGATTTTTTTTTTAATTCCTTGTCAAACAAACAAAAAAATGTCTCAAATATGTCTTGATTTGTCAAAAAGACCTACTTTTGTTTTGGTCGAAACTCCTCATCCTCCATTTCTTCTTCTTCTTCTTCGTGGTTTACTGCATGTTTTTTTTCCTCGGCCTCCTCTCGTTCGTCCAATAATAGAGCCAGCGCGTCGTCGTCTTCAAGCTGTTGCCGTAGCAACGCAACCATTTCCTTGTGCTTTTTTGACCTCTCATGGTTGTTCATTCTTTACAGAAATGCATGCCATTAAACGAAAAGAATGGGATGTTCATCCTTTATGGGACGCTCATTGAAGCCATTGACAGTGCTAAATGTCCAATTTCATCATTTTATTGTTTATCTATATTTTTTTCCATTAAGATTATTAATCTATAATGGTATTTATTCATAAAAATGTTGATTGAAATACAATAATGATGTTAAGAGGTTATGAGTTAGTTCTGTATGCCTATCTAAATTGTTTACAATAACTCGAGAACAAATAAAGGGATTATCGCCAAACTTGCTGGATATGTTATTAATAATAACCAAATCGTAAGGAGTACTGATAATGGATCAGAGGTTTGCACTCTCTGATGTCCTCTAGTTTTAATTGAGAGCTAGCATGCACATAGGTACCATTATATAAGAAATGTTAATGTTGTGGCCAAAATGTGATGTCCGTAATTGGACAGCAGGCCTTGATGTGGTTAAGTTTGATTTATTTTTATTTTTTATTTTTGACATTTAAAGTTCTAGTGGATAAATGTGTGTATAACTTATTCTGGAAAGAAATAGGTGACTCACGCTTTTTCTGATTTGAAGGATTTGTTACAGGCTGGGCAGTAGAGATCATCATAATATTCCAAGTTCAAGTCGTTTATGTCCACATGGTCTTCACCTGCAACTGTACATGTACAATTAGGTGTGTGCGTGAGTGTACAGTAATCCCTTGCTATTTCGCGGCTTCACTACATCGCAGATTTTTTTCTGGGGAAATTTATTTGTATTTTTATTATTATTATTTTTTTTCAAGTTCATAAAAATGTGAAAATCCACGCTGAAACTCGCAAACGGAAGCAACTACCCTGTCTCCAGCTTACTGTATATATTAAATACAGTATCCAATCATGAAGATTTGCGGCATTATGGCTGCTCGTGATTGAAAGTCACAATGAGTAAGAAACACTCACCTAATTGAGCCTGTGTTTCGAGCTCTTCGTCCTCGCTCTCGGAAGCATCTCCAAACTCGACCCCGTACTGGGCCTCCATTTGCTTCAGCTCCTTCTCCAGCTCCGACATGGCCGCCCAGCTCTGCTCTTTGTATTCCTCCACCAGCCTTGGAAAAAAAAAACATGTCATGAAGAGCTGCTCTCATGATTGTTACAAGCTAACGATTTAATCTCACATTCTCAACTATGAACATACTTTACTCATTGCCTGCTCATGACGATGACAGATGTCTAATCATGAGGCTTTTACAAGAGACGCCCCATTCATTTGAACTGGCAGACTGCCACCCTGCCAACTCTCCAAGTTAAAATGGTTTGGACGCCCATACTTATCAATAGCAGCCAATGGGTTAAAAAATGTGGAATTTACATTGAAAAATGCAGAGACAGGTCAAACTGAATGTGTGAGGAAACCTTGTGCCGTATTTTTGGGACTAATAAGTTGCACTTTTTTTCATACATAGTCGGTTATCTGCTACAGTTTGAAAGAATACATATAAATATAATATATATTTACTTGGCCTGACTGAGTTTCTGCTTGCGCCTGAGCTCCTGCGCTTTTTTGCTCTTCTCTGCGTTGCGCTCCTCCACTTCTTTGCGGTGGGCTTGCACGCGACGGTCGCGCTTGCGCACAAAGGCCACCAGCTGGCGCACCAGCTCGTTGCGCTCCTTTCGCGCCTTGTCCCGAGTTTTCTTATTTTCCTTCTCCATGGCGCGCTTTTCCCAGCGGTTGGACCCCTGCCGCGTGTCGTACTCCTCCTTCCAGGCGAAGTTCTTACACGTGCAGAAGCTCTGCCAGTAGCCGTAAAACACGTGCACTACCTGCGGCGGGGGAAGAGCAGAGTTTATCCTTTAAGCATGAAAAAACCCCAACAATTTTGTTGTCATTTTCTGTATTAAGTATTTTTAAAACCTGTTTTGCCGTGGCGACCCCTGAGGCGAGAAATAGAAAGTGGACCATCATTCTATACGTTTATTGGCCACTGTTTTCTGCTATCAGTTTTCCCCCCACTGTATGCTTTAGTTTTCACAATCGGAATTTATTATTAGTAATATTATATCAAGATTTTTCTTATTTTTTCCTCCAATACCAGTTATATTATCATTCCGTTGCATAGTAACTACACGCAGCATAAACTAGCATATTGATTAGGTTGGACATAAATTTTAACTATTTTTGTTGTTGTTAATCACACAAAAATTAAGCATTTTTACTTCTTTCAGTGCCACTTAAAATGATATCTAGTTTCAAATATTTTAAAGGCAAAAGCTTCTTTAATTGTTGTCAGTGCGCCCTCAAGTGGAATGAAAAACAATAACCACAGACTTTACATTTAACACTGACAAAGAGGTAACACAAAGTAAAACATGCTTGCCATATAGTTTGACACAAAAGGCACCATGAAAAACTGCACTGAAATTAACATTTTTGTTCAAAAGTGAGAAGTGAAAAAGGGGAATAGAAAAATTAAAAACCTTAAAATAATTACATGATAACAAATTTCTTTATGGAAGACCTTGCTGGTTCATTGTTTAGTGATGTGAATCATTCCAGAGTTTTCACGTACCGTGTCATAGTTGCTCTGAGAATCCCCAAAGGATGGGAACTCCTCCTCCTCATCCTCATCTTCCACTTGTCTGTGCTCCAGCTCCTCCTTGACGATAGCCTCAAAGACATTCCTGTACACTGTGTAAAAACCCTAAGCAGAATAAGAGGAGAAAAACACATTCTATTAACCGCTATGTTCATAGAAGCTGGTTTCTGTCTTGTTTTGGGTTGTTTCACCAACCTTTTCATCATCCCCGTAACCCGAGTAACAGGTGACGGTGAAGAACTGCAGCAGGTCAACGCTATCGTCCTCGTAGTCGCCGCTCACGCCACCTTTTAGCAAAGCCTCCCTGTGATTGTCATACCTGAAGGACAAATTCAAAGGCAGATTCTTTCCTTGAGAAAAAAATAGATCTCACACAAAACAAATAGAGGACATTGCTCAATGGTTGTTTAAAGTGTGTCTTGATGATGAGTTAGAAAAAAAAATACAACTAAAAGTGCAGTGTCTTTCTTAACCAGAAATAATAATATTCAAACTTGCTGCACATGTTGTTTGAAATGTTATGGTTATTTGGCATTTCAACCATTGCAGTAAAAATAAATTGGATTCGGAAGATTTTAATTATTATTGTTTGATGTTTTCTGCAAATGTCATGTCATGCAATATAGTAATTAATGAATAATACAGTTGTTAGTCAATGTACCATGCTCTCTCCTGTGGGTCACTTAGGACTTCATAGGCTGCCTGAATTAACTTGAACTGCTCGGCTGCTTGCTCGGCGTTATCCAAGTTTTTATCTGGAAATATTCAGGAGGAAAAAATTAGGACTATTTCATACAATATCACCTAAATTTCTATTACATACCAGGATGCCATTTCAGAGCTAATTTACGATAGGCTTTCTTCAAGTCATCATCGTTGGCGTCCCGATTGACTCCGAGGACTTGGTAATGACACTTCATCGTTATAATTGTATTAAAATACCAAATTTACATTCAAAGTTCACGTTGTTATGTGGTTAGCATTTAGCATAAACCAGCATTACAAATACAATCTAAATGTCAGATCCTGCCAAAAATACACTGATTTTTTTAAGCAATCGCAAATAGTTTGCGCGTCACATCGTCTAAAAAATTCAATGTTTTGTACCGTTGATCATTGAATGTAAGGCAGTTTTACTACGAATAACGCAAGTGACCGGTCTTTCATGCGTGCCTGAAGCAACTCTCGCGAGAGTTCCCCTCTCTCGGCGGCTGTTTGACAATATGACAACACGTCGCTGCCCCATCTGGCGATATGTTAAATTGTCAAATTGCCACTACTAATGCTTCCCTGCTAAAGTTTGTTAACGGTTTTGCTCTATAAAAATATATGAGTTATATATTTCAAATTAAGTAATTTTAGGGGTTTTGTTTGGGGAACTCTTGAATTAACAAAATACAATAACCATAGCGCAATAGCACCCAGGCGCCGCTAGTAGTCGCTGTCAACATGCCCATGTCGTAATTTCGTGCATTTCGCGTTCTCGTCCAGTTACGCGAGAGTTCCGCTAAAGGAAACATGTCCGCCTTCAAGCGAAAACGTGGAAAGGGTTTACCTGTTGGAAAAAAAGCAAAAAAGGTCAAAACAGCAATTGATGGAGGCAAACCACCGGCCGAAAAACAAGAGGAGAAGAAGGATGAAATCAGCATTCCGCCGCCGGTTTCTATGGTGCGTACGATAGCTCGTTATTGCCAGGGGAAGGCTCAGATTGCTAGCAAAAGCTAACTCATTTGGAAAGTTGACCATTCAGGGAATCTCCGAATAAAGTTTTTACTTTTGCAATAATCTTAATGTGCAGGGCAAATGGACCAACAAGGAACGTGTTCTTATATTTTCTTCGAGAGGCATCGATTTTCGAACAAGACACTTAATGCAAGACCTGAGGAGCATCATGCCACATTCAAAAGCAGGTCAGTGGCGTGTTTGGGGCAAAAACTACAACATAATTTACAATTTGGACAATAGACCATTTTTTGTGTAAATTATTTTATTTTGAAAGGCAAGCAGAAGAAGTGGTGTGTGATCCAGAATAATATCTAAACAAATGAACGTTTTTATCCCTAAATAAAATAACAAATACAACTCTTTTATCCCCTTTAGATACAAAAATGGACAGAAAGGACAAACTATATGTTATTAATGAGGTGAGTGGTTGTATTGATATGTCTTACTAAAATAGTTAAGTAGTATATTTTTATTCAGGTTCATCTACAGTACAAAAAAATGGAGTTCATTCAAACCAAAGCTGAAAGAATGATATATTTTTTGTCTTATTTTGATTTTTCATTGACAAAGATAAATTTCCATAAGCACAATAAATTGTTAAAGGAATGAATGTTACAGAAATGTATTTTTCCCGTCTAGGTATGCGAGATCAAAAACTGCAACAAGTGCCTCTTTTTCGAAGCCAAGAAGAAGCAGGACCTCTATATGTGGTAGTCTGTCATTTTCCTAGAAACACAATTATGTCATCAAATTCCATCTATATAAATAATGTTCTTGTAATCCAGGATATCAAATAGCCCTAATGGACCTTCTGCAAAATTCCTGGTTCAGAACAGTAAGTTGTAATTTATACAAAGGCTGGATTTATTTTTTTAATTCTTACAATGACTCCAGATGTAAAAATTTGATATTTCTCCACAGTTCATACACTGGCTGAGCTCAAGATGACAGGAAACTGCTTGAAAGGATCGAGACCACTGTTATCCTTCGATCCTGTAAGACCAGAAACAAGATGGGTGCCGTAGTTAGTATGAATTGTTTTTAAAGATTTTCTTTTCATCTGCAGGCATTTGACAAACAGCCCCACTATGCTTTGCTAAAGGAGCTCTTCATTCAGGTTGGTGGAGACTTGCATGATACAGACTTTTTTCACCAATGTGTTCATATAATTAAAAATAAAAAGTAAGCAAAGCACCAGGGTGAATGCTCATTAGTTTACTGTCGTCACAGACTTTTTCCACGCCACGTTATCACCCTAAAAGTCAACCGTTTGTGGACCACGTGCTCACCTTTACCATAGCAGACAACAGAATTTGGTTCAGGAATTACCAGGTAACTTGTTTTCTTTTGCGTACAAAAACACCCCCTATGAAAATGGATTGTTGTTTATTGTTATTCAATTATTAGATCATCGAAGAGGACGCGGCGCTGGTGGAAATCGGACCTCGCTTTGTCCTCAACCTCATCAAGATGTTTCAAGGGAGTTTTGGGGGGCCCACACTTTATGAAAACACATTCTTCAAGTCACCCAATATGGTAAATATGCACTATACTAAGTCCTTCGTGCAAATAGAATGGACGTCTACTTCATTGTCAATGGCACTAAATGACATGTGATTCATTAAGTCAAATGGCATTGTTAACACGATGGGTGCCATTTTTTCCATGTAGCACCGGCGTGAGCTCCGCGTGGCGGCAGCGGCCCGCGTACGCGAGAAGCAAATGGTGAGGGAGGCGACGAAGACCAAGAAAGCCATCCTCAAGCCGGAGATCATCACTGATGTGACGGACAAGGTCTTTGACACACCGGCACCGGAGAAACCCGTGACAATCCTGACGGAGCCACCAGAGCCCGGAGAGAAGAAGAAGAAAAAGAGGCAGAAACCCTTCCAAAGGGACAGGAAGAAGACGGGGCGCAGGTAACGGGAAAGACTGATCAGTGACAAGCAAGAAGAAAAAAAAGGTGTTCATTCACATTAACTTTGTAATTTTATGTGAATGCTTCATATTAAAACTTTCAAACATTTGTCATCTGCGTTGAAGGATTCGTGTCAATGTTACTAGGCTATAGCAACTGTGCCAGCCTATTTATTGCTTTTGCAATACTAAACAAATGCAATGCGAAAAAGCACATTAACAACTTGGATGCTTTCTAGCTGTCACCAATTGGTAAATTGACTTTGTCAAATCACTGAACTTTAATAATCTCTAAATTGTAGTTTTGCAGAAAACAGTCGTCTAATGTAATTCTTCTGGAAAACAGTAACTTAAATAAAGCCAAAAGAACAACATCGGAAATATAACAGTGCTGGAAGGAGTTTGTTCAATCAGTTTGCATCGGTTTTGTCCGGTCAGTCATCATCGTTCACTTCTTCGTCGGGACAGCAATAATATTCCACAAAGCAAATTTGTCCGTCGTCGTTGCGCACCATGTACTGCAGTGACAGGACACCCCTGCTGTCCATCCTCACGGACACTTTGCAAGATAACGCCAACGCCTTGGTGGATGGCGTCAACAAAGCCATCCTGTACCTGTTAGGACCGACCAAAAAACATGAATTGTAAACAGGAGTTTTACTCAAAACAGTTTTTGTTGTGTAATGACACCACTACAAAAGACCTTTTGCAATCTGGTCAGTCGATTTGAATTTGTTTCCCAATAAATGCCATAAATTCTTATTTACAACATCTTAAAAATGTACCACATTTGGCAAGTATATAGTACTGACTCATCAATCTACTGTGAATTGTAATTAGATTGTCACTGGTAGACAAGTGATCTATTCAAAATGGGAGGATTGGCAGTTTAAATAGATCAGATAACTCTCACAATCCACAGCAGCCAATGATTTAAAAGTAACCTTCTTCCAAACTCACCTGTTACTTTGCCTGGTGGTGCAATGAAACAGCTCCATCATGTCGGAATCTTTGGGGTAATCATAATGAGCGCTCCCGGCGTTACCAAATGTCGACAGCCTGAAATGAGGAGAAACATTAAAAGGCTTTTGGGGAAAAATAAGCCACAATAATTTCAAATATGTACCGAAAGTAAGGCTGGTTTGGGGACATGATGATTTGCAGCACCTCACTGGTCATGTCCAGTTCAGAAAAAGCCTCCTTCAAACTCTCTGACAGTAGGATAACCTTGAGTAGAAGAAAAAAAAACTTTAATTTCTCCACAGATAGTAAAATACTTTGCAAAACCCACCTTATTTGTGACGTTGGTGCAGCAAAACTCAAAGTCAATCGGCTCCTCAGGCTCTTGCGTTTGGATTTTGCAAACAGTCACAACCCCACCTTCCTCCAGGAACAGTGTCAGAGGGTAACCGTACCCCTTGTAGCACAATCGCAACGTGGTTGACATGCCTGAAGGATTCACACACCGTATACTAGTCTCCATATTGTAAATTGAAGGTTCTAATGAGAGATATTTGCAGTGTCCAACTGACCGCCTGGTACCGTACTCCCTCCAAAAATACTGAGGCAATCCTGCAGAACTGTGAGATTAATCTGCAATCCTACTTGATCTTCTGTGATGGTAAACTCCTGGAAGACTTCTGCCTAAGATATATAAAAGAACAATCATGTTATTATTGGGGATGGTTGAGTGCCACTACTTTATGACCGATATCAGAGTGAGTACTCAATTATTGAGTACTCACTGAGACCACTATTCATTTTGATACCAAAGCAAACACCTGAATAAAGGCATTGGCTTGAAGACATTTGGTGTCTTCCACAGTGACCTTAAGGCCATTGCGTGTTGCGGTGAAGATAGCGTGGTCTTTGAACGCAATGGCCTTCAGGATGTTGGAAAGATTGCGTACATTGTCCAAGCTGGCTACCAACACGTATTGCTCGTCATCATCTTGCGAGTGAGTCAATAGTGGCATTGTGGTGCTGGAAAAAAAGCATGAACATTTTACGACAGTTTCTAAAAAGGACAAAAATATAGATATGAGCTGATTGCCAATAAGAAGAAAAGGTTTAACCAAATCCAAAACATCAAGGTTTCTACACTAGTGAAATCAGTACCAAAACAATCAGTACCAGCAAGGTTTTGATGGAGTTGTTTTGTTTTGGTACTGGTCTTGCTGGACCTGAAACAAGTATTTTTAAAAGGGGATGAACTTCATTACATTTGCCTTTTATTGCGCCTTACAATAAAATAATATATAAATATAACGGACTGGTAAAACAACACAGAATTTGCATCAATCTTGCCGCACGTTTTCTTTTTAAGGTACTCTATTGGACTATTAGGAGGTAGCGTAGCCCAGATGTTACATGACAAATATTGGATTTTCTTTTAAGTCAGTTAAAACAAAATGATCCTGGAAATATGACTCACTTTGTTAAAACGCAGACATCCTTTTGATAGTGTATTTGAGAAAAGCGCACTATTTGTGTTGCTTCTTCAACTTCCGTTTCCTGCACATAGATATCATATATTTAAAACCAGTCGCGCAATTTGCATCGGATCAGTTCGCTAAATATAAACCGATGTTCAATGGAGTTTATACTTTGAAGAAGTACAAATTGCTCAGCGTGTATATTCAAACAGCTAAAAGAGTATTTTATTGAGGGGGGAAAAGCATTCGCCTTCTTCATCCGCTACGATAGAGTACGCCATAGAAGTCTTCCGACGCATGATGGCTGTGAGATATTTTCGCCACCGACTCCGCCTTCAAAAATCTAGCGTTGTTTATGTACTATCTACGCTCCTGTACATAGCGTTAGCATCCACAGTTTCCTCTCCAACTGATAAACCATCTATAGCGTTTGTTTGTTAATTTTTCCGACATAAGGTGAGACTTGCTACGCAAATACACGATAAATCCGACTATGTAACAATGACCTAACATTAAAATGTCAGGGACTTTCTACTTAGCCTCCCAGCTAGTTTTATGACGTAATAATCACGAAACTAACAGTATCACATAAAAGTAAACGTGTAAGGTAGTATAATTAAAATCTATGGGCGTGAGTAACAAACTAGAAGGAAATTAATGAATACAGTTGAAATGTGGTCAATATTTCTACTACCACCAAGACTCAACACACCGATATAAATGATTAACTCAATGGCTGAATCTAACGCCACTAGACGTCCTATCCATTTTGATTGGGAGAGGTTTCGTTCGACCCTCTCGTGAAATAAATTGGACATCTAACGGCGTCATTCGCACTGAAAGATGACCATTTGCAGTTAGTTACTCCCCCTAGGTTAAATAAATTGAACGCCCTCCGTTGTCAATGGCATGCAATATTTAATAATGTGTTTGTGTACTGCAGTTTCTTCACTTTGCTGCAGCCATGGTGTGCATCCCCTGCATTGTCATACCTGTTCTGTTGTGGGTCTACAAAAGGTTCCTGGAGCCCATCCTCTATCCTTTTATCTCACCTTTTATCAATAAATTCTGGACCAAAAAAGCAGTGCAAGAGTCTGGCGCCGGTGAGCCAGGCACAGCTGAACCAGCCGTGGGTGAGAAGTGTAACGCGACATCTAAGGAGGTAGGCTAGTTTGAAGATTAAACCAGCAATATGTTCTTATGTGCAGTAATTGAAATGTAATGCACTCCTTTTCCAATTTCCAGACCAAGCACAACGGAGAGGTCACTGCTAATGGTTCCACTGTGGTTGGCGATAAGAAGACAGACTGATTTTGACATTCCTAATCCCTCACATGAATGCAATTGTAAATACTTCCAAATGTTGTATTCATAATATTCCAGAAGATAAAGCTAATTATTAATTTACATACAGAATATTGTTAGGTGTTTGAGATGTTATTTTATAAACAAATCCACTGCATTGTGAACGTAATGACAAAATAAATTATGTTTAAAGAACGACTTCTTTTTTATTTTACTTGCAACTAATAGTGGAAAATTATTTTCATTTATAATAATTACCAGTAATTACAATGTTGCACACAATCTCATAACACATTCAAACATTGTACACCACCATTTTAAATGTGAGGTTGAAGTTCTGTAGACTGCATTGCGTTACAAACATTTTCAGTGCATCTGAATTTCTTTTGAAAAACCACAAAGGGCACATGATAACTTTCAGCATTACAACACATTCCGATGTACTGTCTTGCATTTCCAAGTAACTGAACAGGACCCTACCAAGATTATTTATATATTACTTTCTACATGCCTGAAGAGGTTGCAAGCCAATCGCAGAAAACATAATAATTAAAAACAAATAAAATATAAATAATATATGCTAACATTTCTGTAAGCAATGCTTTTAGATAAATGTACATATAAATTCGGGTAACGATGATACCGTAGAAACTGAGGGTCGTGTTCGTACCATGAGCTCGTTCACACGTGACGACACGACGTAAGTGAACGCCTATTATGACGTCATTACGCAAGTGGGCCGCGACGTGGAAACATGGAGGCGAAGGAGTGTGTAGAGTAAAACTTGCCCCCATCGCTATTGAATCCACCTTTGAAGCCTGTATTTTTTCATCTTAAACTTGGATCATTGTCGGAAGTAACTTTCATCGCTTGGGCTGTTTACTTTGCTGTTTCACTCAGGAAGAGAGCAGGATCAGCGGCGAGCAGCATTTGTGACAGGTAAGCTAAACGGTCAGCTGATGGCGTACTTGCCTCTAATATTAGCTGTCATAGCAACAACATCAGATTGCTATTGTTAGGCTTGTTATTTAAGGTAACATTTTGGCGTTTCTGTGTTTTTGTTGGTATTCATGGGTGAAAGTCCCCGCAGTAGCAGCAATTCGCCTTACTGCACTTCCTGTATGAGTTCACGTAGTACTGAATGAAGTACCATTAAGGTACAATACACTTTAACTGTGATGTAACGATTAACAAGAAGCGCATTGCTTGAAACGTGTTTTGTTATTGTTATTAAATCAGATTATTAGTAGTATGTCAACGGTTACACTCTATGTTAACTTACTAGATTCTCTATCACTCAATGATAAATTTGATTGGTTATAAAATGAAAGGGTTTTGGATATTTGCGTTGTTTCAATTCATAAAATGCTGTTATTTCTTTAAATGTTCCCGTTAAGCGTTAAAATGTTGATTTGCAGATTCAGATGACTATTACTGGGCGGCCCAGTGCGGCAAGAGGTTAGCTCGTCGGCCTCCCAGATCTGGGGTCCTGGGTTCAAATCCAGATCATGTCCATCTGTGTGGAGTTTGCATGTTCTCCCGGGCCTGCGTGGGTTTCCCCCGGGTACACATTCCAAAAACATGCACGGTAGGCTGATTGGAGACTCTAAATTACCCCTAGGTGTGGGTGTGAGTGTGCATGGTTGTCCGTCTCCTTGTGCCCTGCGATCGGCTGGCCACCGATTCAGGGTGTCCCCCTCAGACACTTGGGATTGGCTCCAGCACCCCCTGCGACCCTAATGAGGATAAAGCGGTTCAGAAAATTAGATGAGATGACTATTACTATTATCATTTCCATGATCAGTCATTATTTTGGCATGAGTAACCCCTTAATAGCCAGAATATATTTAATAATATTAAGCTATTTACCAGAACATAAAAATGGATGTCCATTATTAAAAGAATTATAATAATACATTTGCAGCAGGTAAAGTATGAAAAAGAGGCAAATGATTGGGCATCTATCATCTTCAATGGCACTGAACAACTCAATTTTAGGTGATTCATGGATCAAAATCAAACCTGCAAATATATCATGTTAACAAAATTTAATATTACTCTTTGAAATATGACTTATTGTATTTCAAGGGCATTTTCATGCTTGCAGGTCTTGGCATATGCCAAGCAAACTAGCAGTGAGGCATCCCTGAGTCTGGAGATGGGAGCCAACACCAGCCAGCTCAGTGACCTGCCTGACAACCCCAGCCTCAAGACTCTGGTGGGCACAGAGTCAATTTCAGCAAATGACCCTTTCTGGAACCAGCTCATCTCTTTCACCGTTATTAGTCCCACTAGCAGGTACTCAACATAGTTTAAATCATGTGTACAGGATCTTCCAAAGTACACCAGGATGTTTGTAAAGCCGGCTGCCACTGGACTTGAGTAATGATTTGTCAGGGCTTTTTATTATGGTGCTCTATAAAGGTGTTATTCGTGGTTAGTTTTAAAAAAAAGTAAACATTTTTCCCCAAATGAGCAAGAGAAGAACCAAGGCAAATAATGAAAATAAATATGTAATAAATTATAAAATCAACTTTTACAAACAAACAAGGTACATTACTTAAATTTACATCAACTTTGTTTGAGTTAATAAGAGGTTCAATGGCTGTGCATTTAGATCAGTTGCCAAGCAAGGACAGACACAATTATGCTAGCTTGCAGTTTTAGAAATGTTCAAACTAAAATTAAGTGAATCTGAATTGGATCACATTAAGTACGATTCCTCCTTAAACACACAACTCATTTGTCATTTTATTTTCTGCTTTCTTTCTGTTTTTAACAGCGGAGACTCCAGGTTGTTGGAAGAGGCTGTGTTACCATTGGCTAGGCTCCTCAGTAGGTCTTCCTTAATTAATCAATTGATGAATATTGCAATCTGTCACACTAAAAAATGTTTTATGTGCTGCAACTGTCTCATATTTTTTTCAGTTGAAAACAATCACAGAACAGGAAACTTTGGCACACTGGTTAGAATATTCCTGGGAAGAACCAAAGAGCTGAAAATATCAACAGAATGTCAAGAGTGAGTGTGGGAGTCTTTTGTGTTACTTATTAATGTGTCTAAGATAGCAGAGTTAATTAAAATCAGGAAAATGGAAGTCACTCTTCTCGGCCTATTTCTAGAAAAATCCACAATTGAAAGGTTAACTTCACTGTTTACTTGGCAATGAAGAAGAAATGAAATGTAATTTTTCCAGCTAATAACATTTGACGATTTCAATATGACATTCAGGTGAACATGTTTCTAATCTTCTCTACAGTCAACTGTTTATCTGGCAAGCCCACAATGCTCTCTTCATGATCCGTTGCCTGCTCAAGGTCTTCATCAGGGACATGAACGTGGAGGAGCTGCACTTGCAGTTCAGTTACCAAGAGAGGGCGCCAAGATCCTGTGGAGGTAGACCTTCTCTACAGCTCTTCTTTACACACACACATAGGTGGTCTAGGGCCGGAAGTTGTTGTCAGAGCAGGCATGGAAAGCAGGAAGGGATTTTGACCTAATTCACAGGAACTTTGGTTTGAATTGCTTTCAATAAACCTGGGAAAGTGGGGCACTTTTGTGGACAGCTGTGGTTGCCTTCAGTGTCAACTGAGCAATCTAGTTACAGTTTGAGTACAGTTTCTTCTTTATTCAAACCCAGTGGCGGGCCGTCAGGGCCTTCAAGGCCTTCTCTGCTGGCCTAAGAAATATCTGAATCATATATTATATTTTGTCCATCAATACTTATTAAATAATTCCAAATTTTCTGTTAGCGTCCTTTCATTGCTTTCCCCCCTGGTTGCACTGCTTCCAGATGTGTGTTTTCATATTGAAGCATTTAACCAATCGCATTTCAGCCATTATTTGTTGCCAGGGTCAGAAATCTGCCTCAAGGCCTTCACAATCAGTTCTGCGGGCTCTGCCGCTTTAAACAAGCGTTGATAAGACTGTTGCGTTAACCAATCAGATTTCGAGTTGGCAACACCACAATGCCTTGTCGCAAGAGTAGGCATACGTCATTGCCTTCTCGCTAGCGTAGGTATACGTCATCGCTTTCACCAACTTTTATTGGCTGGTGATAGAGTAGGTGGGCCAAAGCTACCAAACTGTATCTGGAGCGAGCTGCACAAGCAAATATATTGTTGTGTTGATTTAAAGCCATTTTCAAGACAGACTTTTCAAGAGAAAAAAGCTGTACATCATTAAGAAAGGTCGGACAACTCCAAAGCAAGCAATCCTGTCACTACCGGGAACGAACATTTTCAGCACTCAATCGAATAAAAATGTATGCCCGAAATACAACAGGTCAGGCTCGACTTTCAGCATTAGCTTCAATGGCGATAGAAAAGAAGGAAGGAAGAAAGAAAGGAGGATGGATATTGTGTACAGTTAAAAAGGATTTTTGGTTAGTAAAATATGGCTATATTCCTAAATAATATTTTAATTGTATGAGGTTATTATTGATTATTTTTTATGTGTTGCAGCTGTAGATGCAGTAGAGGGTTTATAGCCATAAAATAGTTTTTGAGGGTTGGATTGATTCCGACAGCTTAAGGCGTCGCTAGGAAATTCACGGACCGCCGCTGTTCAAACCCAATTCTTTATTAATAACATGACCCCATGTAAGTTTTCATTGGTACGTATCTGATTCTACTTTCAAATCAGTGCCAGTCATACAATACCATGACACATTGGAAAAATGGCAGGAACAAAATCCAGGTTTTAGCAGCTTTACATCTCCGTGAAAGCTGGAAAATTGCCAGGTCATCTTAGTCCCTCTGTTCTGTTTGTGCCATGCATACAGAACAGAATGAAAATGACTGAAAATGTCAGAATATGGAAGCACAATAAAATACTTTTTTTCCTCTTCTTTTCTTCTAGAAGCAAGCCACGAAGACCTCCTTGAGGAGCTCTTATCCAACCTTGTGCACCTGATCGTTGAAGTGCCGCTGCTGTAAGTGATTCCTTTGTGTGTGAGTCATCAACGGAACTGGTGCACATTTTAAAAAGGTCAAGATGTCCCCAGACGGTTGGGGAAAAAAGACAGTTATGGTGACCGGGTTGTTCACAATGCCCCGACTGTTCCCACGCAGCTATTTAATAATGTCACTTGTCTGACATTTTACATCGCCGACCTAAAAAATGGTGAGTAGTGGTAGTCCTTGTGGAGCTGGACACTCCCTCTGTTCATCTTTTTCATTGGAATTCGTTGCATCCAGGATGGTAGTCTTGGAGATGATAAAAATCTATTTTTCCAGGGTCATCATGGTTTAATAGTGTAATAATGGTTAGAATATTTACTTTATTTATCAGATGTTGTGGCTATCTCAAATAACTAACACGGCTTCCTCTCATGCATGTTAGGTTAAGTGAAGGTTCTAAATCAGGCATGTCATATACAATTTTACTTTGGGCTAAAATGGAAAAACTGGTGCCAAGTTGTAAGCCCCAATCAGTATTTTTATTTTATTTTAAATTTACTGCTATTGTGCTTGTTTCCCATAAACCGACTTAGGTTTTGATGTTCTAGGACTTCATTCCTCCGACCAAAGAGAGGATTATTCATAATGGAAGACATCCTTTCCTCTTTTCTGTCCGTGGGACTTGTTCAATCCTGCCATCTTACATAAACATATTGGACGTTACAGCATATTATTCATTATTCCTGGCTTCCAGGCTTGCCCTGTTCCATTGCCTCCCTCTTCTCTTTCTCCAGAAATGTGCGGCAGCTGGCCCGGTTACGCCTTTGTACGTTCGTCGTATTGCACATAGAGCCATTCCTTCATGGTTACATATTTCTCGGCTTTGACCGTAGCCTTGGAATAAAAACATTTTGTTTTGTCATAATTCGGCCTTAATTTTCACAAGATACACATCAGTAATTGTCATATTTTTTGGACAGCTTTACAATTGACTCCTTTTCAGATCAGAGTACCAGATGTTGACGTACTTTAAGATAAGGTTATTTGCACATTAGTTTTTAACTTCTCTTTAATCACACACATCTCTGTGTTATTTCAATGACACAAATGGGCATGCTTATTCATCTAATGGGCCTCTATAGAAGGTCCAATGTTTCAACTGCAATAACACCAAGCATTTTCTTTACATGACAAATAATCAACATATTTCTGCCGTTCACATTGTTGTCTCATCCACCTACAGTGACATCACATACAGCATCCTGTTTGAAGCTGTCACCACTCTGCTGGTGTTCTTCTCCTACCAGCTATTCAGCAAGGACATCCTGAGAGATGGTTTGATCCACCGACACGTCATGAAGGGACGATGGTAAGTAAAAAAAACACTTGATGGAAAATTTAAAAAGAAAAAGGTTTTACCACTGCAGGCAATACTGGCTCATTTGTACAACTTTTATAAATCAGTATACAATAATTTCTGGTTTTCTGGTTCTATAGAAACTTGCCATGGCTTCTTTTTTTAAAGAGGGAATTGCAAAGTGTCTCCTAAAAGTTGCCCAAAATATTTTTCTTTGTTCCAGTCTGTGTTTGGCACCGAATTTTATGGATTATTTCCAGTTAGTTGCTAGACAGTCACAGGCCTTTGTCTGCTCTTCTTCGCAACCAGACAGTTTCATCACGCACATAACAAACAGTGTCTTCATGCGTTATTCCACTGCGGTCATAAAAACAAGGAAACGTCCAGCTGACCGTCATTCCGCCGTCTTCTCTGTGACCTTTCCCTTGGTGTCTGGTAGACAACCGCAATGTCTGAATTTTTAGCGATGACGTCCATTCCATAAGTTCCCTACCCAAATTCCTACCGCATTCCTGTCCTAACTTATCCTTCCCAATCATTCTGAGACAAATCACTCAAAACACAGGATATACAACACGTTTGTGGACTGTCATAAACATTTCAGAATTTCCTCCAATGCTTTAAAAGCCTGGCGGGCCGCTAGGGTTTGCATTTTTTCAAGAGGAAAAATACAAACAGCAATGAGAAATGTATTCTATTTTTTCCCCTTGTATCCAGTTTATCACTGACCAGTCGCCTAGTGAAGACGCTGCTCTACAACTTTATCAGGCAGGAAAAATGTCCACCCCCTGCGACACATATCTTTGAGCCCAAAGAGGAGAGTGGCCTGCTTTATGGGTTGGCGTCAGGCGTGGCAAGTAAGAACATACCCACAAAACCACAAGGACCTGCTAAATACAGACACTTATGCTGCATGTTGTTATTTGGCTAAAGTAATCCTCAATTTGGATTTTTTGTTAATAAATTTTGTGTGTGCGCGGCTATTCAAATTGCAAAAACATACAAGGCTTGCAGTGTGAAGGGAATGTGTCCATTATGTCACATAGATGTAAATATGGTCCCTTTTGGGAGGTTCTAGGCGTCACAGGAAAGTGGAAAGTTTGAGATCTTATGCTCCTGGAGCCAACCTTTTTTTTTTCAACCTGATACATTCATCTGTGGTATCACGAAGGAACATTTTTTTTATCCTTAGTCTTCCTTTGCTAATTTATTTCTGTTATTTCACTTGTTGTTGATGTATTTGGCACATTCATATGGATATGCATTCATATTGCAAATGTGTCAGATAGACATCTAATATTTATCAAGATAGAAATGAGTCCAGATCGGATATATAAAAAAATAAATCAATTAAGACTTGGACTTTTACTAACTAAGAGGTTCTGAAATGCAACTAGATTTTGGCTGCACTTTGCTAAATGCCTTTCTGTCCTGTTGGTGGCAGATTGCATCCACTTTGGCATCAGCATTCAACGGCTAGTGTTAGTTTTTGTGTGTCTGTCTTTGTCAGTTGGTCAGTCAGTCAGTGGCTACCGACGGGACTGATGATGACCTTGTTGCCCTATCCTCTTCCATAATCCCCTCGAGCCTCTCTGTCTGCAGCCGTCTCCCTTGTGCACACACGCACATCAACAAAGGGACAGAGTTACTCTTATAGTCACCGGTAGGAGACAATGCTTGTTTTATTCCTCATGTCTCCTAAAGCGTGCACATTCCATTTCCATGTGGAAAATGTGTTGTTTACAACGTAAACAGCAAAGCCTTTCAAGCAAAGACTCTTATTAGGGAGTTTTCACACTTTTGAGTCTGATTTATTCTCACAGCCGCTGGATGGGCTTTTGAAGTTGTTTTTTTTCTTCTGCGCTGCAGTGTATGCATTATGGGTAAATCTGTTCATTTGAAAGCCCTTTTTTTTTTATATGGGCGAGATTATCAGAACTGTGTGCTGGCTGGCATCATCTCTATTAAAGCACTCAAAACATCCCAAGACTCTGGCCAGTCTTTCATCTTTGTTTAGTTTATATACTCTAATCAGACCCTGTGCAGGAGCTAGATAAAAAAAGGTTTCCATTATAATAGTGCCCAGTTTTATTGCTTTAATTTACATTTATTTTTATTGGGACTGGAGTTTAAAGTTTGTACAATTTGCATAAAAATGTGAGGTGGGAGTTGCGTTTGCTAAACTAATGCATTAAATTAAAGCGTGGGTATTTGAAAGTGTTTTTTTGCCCTTCTGAGCTTATTCACGTCAAAGAACTAAACATAATTTGACTACTTGAGAGAATTTGTATTCCAACAGGTCCTCAGGTAAGAAATAGAAAGCCCAAGTTTATGATTTGTGTTGGCTTCTATGCTTGCAACCTTCTCCATTTCTTGTTTTTCTCCCTCCACTGTTTGTCTGGTCACAGGCAAAGCAGTCACTGCAGTTATTTATGGATAACAAATAGCTGTCGCTTAGGCAGAATAAAGCTCAGTGAATGTGTGTGCGAGCATGCAGGAAATGTGGCACCCTGACCAACTTCAGTGACACAGTCAGGCTAGTCACTGTGGTGCCGGTGATGCTGTGAACAAGGGCTGTGTCACAGATTGGCGCCGTTTCTTTTGAGATCTTTTTCTTCTCCCAGAAAGCGTACGTGGGAGAATGCTGGTTCTGTGGTAAAAATCACCCTCCCTTTCCCGCTGAGTCCCACTAGTCCATTTCTGGCCACCATTTCCAAAATATAGCACCAGAATGGAATACACAGTGCCCCCGCAGTGTGAGGGAAGCATAGTTTTTGTGAGGTTGTTTATCACATCATGTCAATGTAGGCTTGAAAATAAGTTGATATTTTTTTAGTAGGAAATGTAATCCTTTTGGAAGAGACCAATTTGCCTACTGATTTGAAAAGGTCATGGCCAGTATCAATTTTTCTGTAGGTGTTGATGAACTAAGTTATAGAATCAGCCTGCTTTTTAACCTTCACCACTAGATGGCAACACGTCTACTTGATGCTAATTATCAGCTGACCCAAGAGTAGACTTCCAATGAGGACCATGACTTTGCTCCACGCTTGCATCATCACAGCTAACCTAGAGGTAGACGTCCAGGAGCCAGAGGGCAGTCATTCGTGGGCCTCAATGCTGAGGCTATTCTTGATGCCTTTAGTAAGCCCGCAGTTAAGTCAAGATACCACCAAACTAACACACACCAGTAAAAACATAATACATTTTTTTCCCTCTGGCGCCAACTTTGTTGTTTCTCATCTCGAGCGCTGCAAAATGGTCAGCTGTGATTCCATTGTGTTCATTTTGGCTTTCATTACATCAAGCCTGGTGGTTTGTTTCCTTTCACATTCATTCTCTCATCAAGCATAAATCAGGCCGACCTTATTATACAGCAAGGTTGGTACTCACGATTGAAAGATTAGAACAATATGACTACTATTAGCAGCACCTCTAGTTTATAGCTCGATGGCACCAGAATTTACGACCTGTTGAAGCCCGCCACTTGACTGGCAAACCTTCGCATGTATAACTATTTAAGCATCCCTCAAAGTAGGAGTGCCATGTTTTCTTATATTTCAACCACTGCCTCAGTTTACACTCATGCATCCATTTTTTGGTACCACTTTTCCTCACAGGGGTCGCAGGGGTGCTGGAGCCTATCCCAGCCAACTGTGGGCAGTAGGCGTGCGACATCCCTGAAATGGCTGTCAGCAAATCAATAGCTGCAAACATGAAAACCAATCAAGCAAAGATACCTAATATTCCTAATCATTTTACTTGACATAGAATAATACAAAAAATTCTCTAATTATTTACCAACCATACATGATTATAGAATATTACCAATTAATACAATATCTATGCAATAGGGCAAAGTTTGCTTAAAAATTACTACTAAATGATGTGAGGAAAAATTAGACCAATTGTCTTTTATTTATTTATTTATTTTTTTGTAAGGCAGTCTACAGTACGTATTAGTAACACTATATTGTATATATGTCTCCAGGTGGTTTATGGAGTGTCTTCACCTTGGGTGGAGCTGGAAGTAAAGCCGGAGGGGACCTGGAGCACAACCCCTTACCATTGTCTAATCAAAGTCTCCTGTTACTGCTTGTCCTGGCCAATATGACTGATGGGCCTGAATGGCCCAATCCCTACCGCCAGGCTATAACCTGTTTTAGAAACACACAAGGTAATGGGCACATAGTCATTCACAAAACAGTTAATTTTTAGCTTAATTATGGAACAAATTAAACCTATAATTGACCTTATCACCATGTTTGTATGGTTGAGATGTTAGCATATTTTTATACTGTGTACATTCATTTCCTGATTTTTTGATTGTAATAACAAAGAGCAATTAGGAGACAGTGTGTCTTGTATATATTTGGGATGATGCTAATGTAAAATTGACAGTACATCAATACCCTCTGAATTGCCAAATGTTTCACAAACTGGATGACCATAAGCGCACTGCACAATGAAGCTCCGTCATTGTTTACTTCCATATTTTACCCCACCCAGACCACTTTGACCAATCTTTGAAACACGCAAAGCACATTATGGACTTTCCTGGTTTGAAAACGCCTATGAATTTTTAAACCCCACCTTAACGCTCAGACAAAAGGATGTTAGCCTGAGTATTTACAGAAAGCATCATAAAAACAGTACCTTTCACCCAAATGGGTCGAAACAGTTGCGTTCATACAACCCGCTCCAGAAGGTGCTATTACAATTTTCTCACATTAACAAACGCTTCTTTCTGGTCTGTGCAGACACGTCATCTATTCCTGTGGAGCAGGCACACACATTTCAGATCAATTTTAACAGCTTGTACACAGCACTGTGCGAGCAGCAGTCCTCTGACCAGGCCACACTGCTGCTCTACACGCTGCTTCACCAGAACGCCAACATGAGGACGTACACGCTCTCCAGAACAGACATGGACAATCTGGTGGGTAACATTGTGGCCAAGTACATCCACAAATATTTGTCAGAGACATTTGTTTACTAATCCATACTATATACAAGGGATTAGGATTCTTACATGTGTTTTAAAACTGGTGTAAAACTGAATAAAGCTCAGATTCCAGGAAATAGCATTGATTTTTATCTTTTTAATTTTTTTTCTTCAGGTGTTGCCAATTCTAGAAATCCTTTACCGTGTAGAGGAAAAGAACTCCCACCATGTCTACATGGCTCTTATAATCCTTCTCATTCTCACAGAAGACGACGCCTTCAACCGTTCCGTCCATGAAGTGGTTGGTCAAATGCACAGTTGCGCAGACTCGGGAAGTTTGGCCTTCTTCATCAAATTTCTTGTTTTTATGTATCCCTGCTCGCAAGGTCTTGAAAAATGTTACGTGGTACTCGGAGAGGTCGTTGACCGACATCTCCCTCGGCAGCTTGCTCATCCTGGTGGTAATACGAACGATCCAGTTCAACATGACACGCACAAGGGTAATGTCAGCAATGAAGTGTCTTAAAAGTGATGATATCTGACTGGTTTGTAACATTATGCTACCACCTCCTGTAGGATAAATACCTCCACACCAACTGTCTGGCAGCACTTGCGAACATGTCTGCACAGTTCAGATGCCTCCATCAGTACGCTGCTCAAAGAATCATCAGGTAGTAATTTTGTCTACCAGCTTTTATATGACAAATGGATAGATATAGATGGACAGATAAAGTGCTCCACTAATTCATGTATTTTATACGTCCTAAATGGGTTTGTTAGATATTTGCAGTTCAGATAAAAGGTACAACGTCATTGATTTCTGATATAATAGAAAAATATTGATGAAGGATACAAGGTAGAGGGTATATGAGTAAGGCATGTTTATGTGTGGTACCAATTATTTTCCCAGTAGAATTGATAGTTGTGAAAAAACGGTATCATTGAGTAAGCATAGTGGAACTCAATACAGTTTATTCTGATATTAAGGTACTATATGACAAAAGAATGATAGTTGATAAATGATACACGACGCAAAGGTTGCATAGAGACTGATATGATAATTATCGAACTGAAAGGAATGATTCATATATTAAATATATAGAAAGATTATTGATGCTCTAATGTGAAATATGTATCACAGTTTTGCAAACTACTACTCAAATCAAACATAGCCATGTCCTCTTAATAATTGATGGTAAATCAGCACAAAGCATCCATTCTCAAACAAAACATGAAATATTGAGTTTGCAGCTTTTTTCAGAGCAGACACTTATGTAACGTCCAAGGAAAATTTGTGTGCACTCACGTGAGCACGCACACGTCAAGTTATTCACTCGTGATCGTCAACTTACGACCTAACAGGAAAGCACGTTTCCTCTGCTTTTAGATGCACGTGCCATTATTCTCTTATCTGTATCTCTCACAAGTAAGGAACCGATTGCACGGTCAGATATTTTAGCGATGACCACGATGAACTAAACAGTCAGAAAAATAGGGGCTTTCCTGGCTGGATTTTTCTAATAGCCAGCCAGACAGAAAGTCAGACTGTTGAACCGCGGCCTCCTTTTAATGGACTACCAGAGTAGCACCAGAGCGGTCATTGTTTATTTACTCACTGCTTAAATTTCCTGCCGACAGCACACCCAACGCCATCATTTCCTTTTATTTACTGTTCATCCTTTTTCGCCACAGATAACACATTCTCCGATTACGCACTCCCTCGCTGCATTAAATCACTTCCACCGTCTATCTCGCTGTCTCCCGTGATGTTCATTCACTTGGCGCTCTCTTGTCTACACACTTAAGTTGTGAGTCATCAATGCACCAAAGCACATTTCCATCTAGCAAAATAACCATATTGGGATCTGTGGAAAAATTTCTCCTTTCAGAAGGGTGGTTAAAACCTCTTTTTCAAACCTGCAATGGCAGACGGCACCTAACAATGTCACGTAAAGAAAAAAAAACATTTAACAGTTAAAATGTAATAATTATCCATTATTGGCAGAGTTCCATGTATGAAATTCTTGTTTATTTATTTTATAGCATATTGCACTTCATCCAAATTACACTTTCTTAACCATTGAACTGTGAATATCACACGGTCTCAGCACAATAGGAATTATACGAACAAATAGGAAACAAGGCTATATGCCCATAAAAAGATGCACTTTATGTGCATGCAAGGACAACTGAAAGACTTTTAAAAAGCAGACACATTGAACAGTGAGGCATTCTGTCATTACTTTCAACCTCATGACGAATGGGGGGTCTCGACGCAGCCACGTGGAAGTCCGTCCATGTCCCTCGTTTCCATAGCAGTCGCTCTCACACAGTGTGTTATTGTGTGCGGGAGTCCCAGCTGGAGCCTTAACATCCCCATAGTACAAAAAGTCTTACTGGCTTAACAGACATTCGGACAAGGCTCCTCAAATATCTCAATTTGTTTTAATTAAATAGTGCCAGTGAGTCTGTTTTTTTTTCTTCCTCCATAGTCCTAGTGCTAACAGATGAACAGGTGTAGCTGTTATAAGCATTCCCTGTCCTGCATTTTGACAAAAAAAGTGAATGCTTGCAGTGTTATGAACATTTAAATTGAGCAGCAATATAGACTCCATCAATTTTAATTATCGTTGTGTGGTAACAAAATGCCTTGATTTGCAACTTCTCCACATAAGGAACATAAACCAATTACAGAATTATGCAATTTCAGCCTTTTATTTAAGACGAAAAAACCCAGCTGCATATGGAAAATACAGTGAGTGATCAACAGTAGATGTTAATATTCAACGAAGAGATCGCCTTTCCAATTAGAGTATCAGCCACAGATTCACAGATTGATAAATATAAAAAAAAATACTGAAAATTGAAAAATTGCAATCCATTTAAATGACATTGATTGCTGTTCAAATTGAAATATGAGCTTGGACGCAAAGCAATTTAAACTTTAATTCAAATTACATCTCCAACTCCAAATAGGATATCTCGGCCATCTCACTTCATGTTTTGGTCTGTCAATTTAAGATACTTATGTCATTTGTGTACATGCATCTTTCTGTCTCTCTAACCTCCCCCTATGCCCTAGATTGCGCAAACACACTTCATATGGCCTTTTAAGTTCACCTGCTGCCATACATGCAGCCCACACTTAAGTCAAAGAGTTAAGGGCAAAATTGTTCACATTTTTGTCAAGTGGAAGGCAATTCTTATTTCTTAAGGAACATAAGTATGGAAAAGGAGTTGGAGCAATGAATGTATAAGGTCATCATGATTGTGAATGGTGTTTTTCAGTGCTGCTCTTGAACCTCTTGCTTCCTCTTTTGTGTGGTTGTTTGTGTCTGCTGCAGTTTATTTGCTTTACTTTCCAAGAAGCACAACAAGGTGTTGGAACAGGCAACGCAGAGTCTGAGAGCCAGACAGAGCGACAACATGGTCCTGCCCGATTATGTGAGTAATACACAAACATGCTTTGTTGTGTTTTCTAAACCAGGCTACACACATACCGTTTCTTTTAAACTGGAAAATGAGTTTCCCGTTTGCAAAGGTTGAATTTGTCATTTTGAAGCTGTCGTTTATCAATGTAGGCTCATAACACTCCTGTTTGACTGATTTTTCAGAAGGTTATTTAAATTATATACCACTGTTATAATGGCATATGTACAGGAATATGACAAAACGTGTTGATTCCTTTAGTGTCTGTGTTTGTAGGGCCCAAATCTCATCAAAATGTCGAGCTTGTTCACTTTCAACATATGCAAAATGGCCTGTTTAGAATTCTAACATATGCGCAACAAATGACAAAGTGATTTAATTAGCATACGGTGCTCATGAACCAATGCTTGTTGGAGTCGGTGCAGCAATTGAAATAAGAATGAGACAGCCATTGTTGATCCGTATGCCTAGAAACGATTCTTATGACGTTTGAACAATATGTCAAACACAACTAAAAACAGGATATGATGATTTACAGTTCCTTTTGAACTTGTGTTTAATTCAATGCACTACAAAGGCAAGCTGTCAAAAATGTAATTAACGTTACCAGTAAAATTTTCTTTTGCCAATATTCCTCATAATTAACTTAATGCGTGGAAAAGCTGTAGCTAAGAAATATTTTCCCCTATGTTACATCACCTTTCCTATTAACAAGCCTCAACATGGGACCATAGGACACTAATTGCGAAAGCTCTGTAGGGGGAGTTCTTTCCAAATCCTTGCTTGAATTGCAATTAGAGTGGTTAAAAAGTATGGGCCTCTGTTGCATTTGGTGCACCCAGAAAAGCGTGAAGCTACTTGTCTTTTCTGATTTAAGCAAATGGGATACAATGCACCTAAACTCAGAGAACAGCTTATTAAATTATTGAACACTTATTCCAATTCTCTGTAAAGTGCATTAATATCAAAGGCTGCATTTATGCTAACATAATATAGAACGGTGGTTTGCAAGACCCAACTTAGCTCATTTGAAATAGAAAGTGATATGAAAGGGATTTTTTTTTCTGTTTTCACTAAAGATTTCAAAACATTGCAATATAAAGAGTGCCTCAATATTGTCATTTTCTCTTTGTAATGAAGGTGTCCTTTATACTTCAAATGTATTTTTTGGATTCTGCACAAAAGCTCCGCGCACTTCTTTGTACCAGTAATGTGTAAAGAGCCCCTAATTTAAAGTGGGTGGAATAGATTAGTATTTAAATGTTACATCTTTGGCGCAATATGTGCAATTTGTGTTTTTGTCTCAACGCTTGTACACCCTACGTTCCAGTTTGCCTGTCTGGGACCCACTCGGACTGCCACATTAGATTCTCTTAAGTGTGTTTATTGTTTGTGTTTGTATGAGGGGTGTGTGACATGGATGAAGATGCCCTTAGGTGTCTGGGGAAACATGAGTGCATGTGAGTGCTCCTTCAAGCATGCAGCGTCTGTCTGATAAGGCCCCTTTTGCAAACACATCAGTGCGTATATATTCGATATAAAATGCAATTATCCAGTTACTATGTTTTGAGGCTTGCATCCTTTCCTTTAGGCCTTCTGTTTTATTTAACAGCTGGTATATATATATATATATATATATATATATATATATATATATATATATATATATATATATATATATATATATATATATATATATATATAATGTATGTTATATACAGTATCTACATATGTATCCAGACATAGTTATATATATATATATATATATATATATATATATATATATATATATATATATATATATATAACTATGTCATATCTGCTACATGGGTGTGCATCCATGCTGGATACATATGTAGATACCGTATATAACATACATTCAGCAATGACAACAACAAATAACAAGCAGCACACAGTGAGGTCAAAGTGTTAATGTCTGCACACCACATCTTATTATCCAAAGACTCTCGACTAGCTTTTTTTGCTCAAGGGCACCCAGAGGATTTTTTCCCCTGTGGTCTTTCATGGGAAACTCGCCACAAGGATTTTTTTTTCCACCCTCCTTGAATAGCGTGTGACATCCAGTCTGGGTCAGAGAACTGGTCCGTGTCTTTGATAGTACTGTTGTGCTTGACTTTAGACTATACTAACTGAACATGACATTGGTTCCCATGTCTGGCAGGGCTCTAGTTTAGTGTTATTGACATTTGGCAATAAAAGGGGACTGAAATGTATTGTTTTCGTCCACGTGCACACACATTGAGACACGCATTCATACATAGGCTTTATCTGTTCATTTCTTGTAAGCAAGTGGAACGCAGGTGTGTTTTGCCTGGAATGGGAAATGCGACCTTCCAGACTGGCATGCATTTCATCTTAGCTAAGTTGTATAGTGGAACCTGTTTTTGAGTCTTAAGCCACCACATAATTGTACCAGTGATGGTTTAGGCTGGAGTGTCAGACTCATTTTTGTCTAGGGCATATCATAGTTATGGTTTCATTTGGAAGGCCATCATGACTCTTAAACTATATATAGTAAATATAAGACCCTATCAAATTCCATTTCATTTCTTTTGAGGAAGAAACATAAATAGGGCATTTATATGTATTGTTATGAACAACTGCTCAAGGAGCAGAGACCAGTAAAAACCAGTTTTTTAAAAAACGTATTCCATTTCTTTGAAATTAGGGATTGGTATAAGAAAAATATCTCAACAGATTTGAATGTCAAATCACTGCAGTTTTAGGACTTAAGCATAAAATATATAACATAGAGAGGGAACGGGTGACATAGGAGAGGATTTGTCGATCATTGAATGATACTTATTGACTATTAGAAAGAAATGAATATCTTTTCATCTAAATTGTAAGAGACACTGTGCTTCTGACACAGATAAAGTAAAATTGAGTTTTTTTTTTAACAGCTCACTGTTGGACCCCTTGCCGTAAAGTCAAAATTGGTAGTTATGAAAAGAGTCATGATAACAGTGCCTTTTTTAGTGAAACAGCGCAAGGTGTGCTTATCTTAGTTGTTTTGAGCTGTCTACAACATATGCCAGCCACTATGTAGTGGGGGCGCATCCATAAAGGAAGAGCAGGCTAGAGGAAAGCTTATTGCAGCAGTGTGGGAGGATGGTGCAGGGTGCTGATGGAGACAGGGCATCTGGAAACAATGTCATTTGGCTGAGTCTGACCCTGCAGAGAGAACTAATGTTTGTTTAATGTGGGATTGCCTGGACATGTAATAGGTTGCTTTACAAGGAAGAGACTTTAAAGAGGGTGGGTGGGGTATGAGAAAAAAATGGAGTGCAAACATCTGTCGTTTTTCCTCGGTCACCCGTCTTTTCCATCCGTTTTCATTCCTCTTAATGTCGTCTTTTTCGCCATGCCACAACCCCCCGCTCCTCCCCATATCCCCATCTTAGAATGTGTTGTTTATGCTGCTGTGTCTGGTTAGCATCAGCCAGGCAAGTGACGAGCCCCTTGAAGCCCCCCAGGGGACTACCATAGACTCCCTGGTCTCGGCTCATTCTTGTTCTTCCTTCCTTTTTCCTTCTCTCTCGTTCTCTTAATGCTGAGTTTTCATCCTTCTCACTCTTTTCTCCTCTTTCACAGCGGGCTGTGGTTAAATTACACATGGTGACGTGCTGCGAACGCTAAAAGATGGCTATTGTGTCCATTGCGTTTTGTGTCACTGTTTACCCTCGCAGCGAGTGGTCAAGCTAATGGCGCTTCTCTCTGTGTTTCTATTTACTGTTATTATTACTGCCTTTCTGGGAAAACACGCACGAAGAAACATGCACTTAAGCAAGTCCTCGCACGACCACCCTGTCAGTGTTTATGCATGGCAGTTGTTTCACAAACTGTTATTTCTTCTTTTTTTTTTTGCCTAGACCAGACACGCTCATTGGCTTTGAAGTGATAATTTGTTACATCAAGAGTATTAGTCCAGATCAAGGAAACCACAGGTAATACAAAAATAATAAGAAAAAAACACACTCCTACTCTAAGGAATGAGTATGGAATTGAACTCTTTTAAATTAATTTTTATTTGGATGATTTTTTTCTTTCCTACCAAAACTAACCTATAGCAAACTGTCTATAAATACGAGAGTGAAAAAAAATATCTTTTAGATAGAGATTTAGCATTTTATTTACTCTTTTTATTGAATTTTTTTTCACCCTTTATAGGGAAAGAGACTATTTTTGTTAATTAAAAAAACAACAACAACACTGTTGCCCTCCTAGCCCAAATAAAGCATTGGCATCTACTCGAGAGAAATTAATTTTAAATTCGCAGCAGAAGAATGAAAAGAGCCACATAATCATCGCCGATGGCACTGGAAGAGTTAACAACGTACACATAATTCACGATCAATTATTTGTAGGAAAATATTAAAATTTTAATGGGAAAAAAATATTGGCACATCTTACCAAAACAGGCCTAAGGCTTGGACCTCATGTGTGAAATTGCTGCCTGGCAAAAATGGCATGATTATGACGCAGTTGTTGTGGCATAAATGGAGGTCAGACAATGACCTATTTTGAAAAGTCCCCAAAGACATGACAGGCAGACTGACTGCTTATGGGGCTGCTAAGTCACTCTGACCTACGCTTGTGTGCTGTGGTACTGTGTGTACTATGCTCTCTTTATTCTGCTCTATTTTCAGCACCCATCTCGTTCTTAATTTGTTGTTTTTCATTCTACCATTCATTTGAACCAAAAAAAATATGTTGTAATATCAATGTGTAGTAAGGGCGGGTCTTTAAAATACTAATTCATCATAAAATATATTTTTTGTTATTATAGTTAACATTGCACGGAACTATTTGCAACCAATATATTTTGTTAAATATCTTAACGTCCACTTAAAAAAATATTATTTTTAAATACATAAAAAAATATATTTTTTAAGGCCTTTAAATGAGGAGGATGTTCAGTCCTGCCTCCCAGCCTGTGATTAATCTTTTCGACATATAGACAAGACTCAATACATTTTCTTCTCAGTGGGCAAACTATCAACATGCCTGCGATTACAATTCAAATGACTGTTGAGTAATGATACAGCTCAGGTCCAAGGCTGGTCTTTTTAATCGCTGTTGGGAGGCATTAAATGGCCGCATGAGTGGTCTGTGATCCAACTGCATAGCGGACGGAAACGGGAGGCAAAGAATAGACTTGTGTGTGTGCGCCAAATTTTCAGGCAAAACAAGCCCAAAAGCGAGGGGCAAAAAGAAATGAGGAGTTAAGATATTTAAATCCTGTCTGGGTTTCAAGTAGACCTCTTAATCCCATCCACTTGACACACTCAAACACACATACACATGCTGGGCCAGGCAGACGTCTAGCTAGCCTATTTTCCTCTGACCTGAATTCCCCAGCGTGGCATTTTTCTCCCTTGCCAGGCCGATCTCATTAAGCCGCAGCAAGAGAACAAAACACACTCGCCACCTCACTCCAACTCTTCATCTCGTCCTCCATTTTAGTTCTCGCTCCCGCTTCGTCCTACTGGACTATCTTTTGTTTCATCCCCCCCCTCGGTTCTGTCTAATTATGGACCGCCACAGCGGACCGAGCCAGGCGGCATAGACAAGCCCCGAGCGCTTCCTCCTTTGCTTCCAGACGCACGATCAATCCTCATTATCTCTGGACGCCCTTGTATTCTTCTCACCCCCTTGTGTCTGCCAGTTAATGCTGGCGTACGAGCCCCGGACCACCTCCACCTCCTCTTGGCAAAATCAATGCAATGCACGTGACAGTTATTTAACAGCTTCTGAATTTAGTATTCCCAATTCATATCCTTTTGTGTGTTCTTTTTATATCATTTCTTGAGCTAGGGGCCCCCAACATGCCGCTCTTTTTAAGAAGGTTAGCCCAGATTTAAGACGCCATCTCGCCTATAAATCAGCTTGCTATCTCACTCCTCTCCTATTTTGAGACTGGTCTTAGGCTTAGCGATTTCTTTTTTTAAAACGGGTCATCATCCTCAAAAACAAAGATGTTTGTCACGAATGTGATGTTTAAGAAAATGGATTAGTGAGGCTGACAATTATGGAAGACCCAAAAAAAGATTGATATTAAAGACATTAAAATGCTGTTTGTTCTCATGAATATGAGAAGCGACCATGTCATGGCAGGATATTGAATAAACAATGCTGTCATCACACAGTTGTATAGCTGCGCTCGCAGATGGAGAATGTTATCTGGTCTTGGCAGTGGCAGTCTAAAGGGGCTTTGACGCGTGTTGAACCCGACCAGATGAACAGAGGAACAAACCTGTTCCCCATAAAGAGCAGATGGATTAATTTTATATGAATGTACTAAAGCTCAGACTTGTGCCCCTAATTCCCATTTGCTATTGGTGTTGACAGAAGCGAAATATTTTTGAAAACAGCGCATTTAAAATGTATTGATTCAATTTGCCGATTTATTTACTTCATGCTGTGCATATGAGCGCTCCACAAAGCCTTATATTTTCACAGGATTCTTCACAGTACGAAGGCCAAATGTAGAATCTATGTTAGGCTGTTGCATTTTTATACTCAATATTGATCTTTTGGCTGCTATAGGCATCATACTTAATAGCTAATGCTATGCTAGATGGGGGGGACATCTCCGATGTGCCATACATGTCTGACTTTGACTGTCCTTTTCTATTAGGAAAATTGAGTCATTTGTTTAAATGAGCCATTTATTTTTCCCTGAGTTGGTTGATAAAACTCAGGACTGATTGGGGGAGTTTCTCATAGGTTGGATAGATTGAATACTTTTGACCTGGTATTACCTTGGCAAATGAAATGGTTTTTGCCTTTGGTATTCTTTTGACCTTTGACCTCAATGTACACACATTAATCTGTCTTGAAGAAATCATTTACAGACACCATTATAGGTGAAACTAGTGTTGTGGGGAGCCAATTAACCTTTTATGTCCTCCTACTCCTCTGTTTTCTCCCTCAGGCGCAGGACCTGAATGTGATTGAGGAAGTGATCCGCATGATGCTGGAGATCATCAACTCTTGCCTCTCCAACTCACTGCACCACAACCCGAATTTGGTGTATGCACTACTCTATAAGCGGGAGCTCTTTGAGCAGTTTAGGATGCATCCGTCCTTCCAGGACATCATGCAGAACTTGGACACGGTCAGTGTCTCATTTAAAATTGCTTCAAGTTTCTATCATTTCTTCAGTTAATAAGTGTCAAAACATAATAGGTGGTATGGTAATGCATTTTTTCACCATGACTTATACTACTATCCTTAGGTATCCTCGCCAACATTTTTTTTCCCTTACCAAAAAATGTGAGTTGTACTCTACATATACTGGCTCTGCTTAATGGTTCTAGTTTACTGCAAATTATTCTCAATTTTTTCTAGGTGAGCCAACTTTCTTGTCCTAGTCTGTTTCATTCTACTTAAACTGACATACAAAAAACATCAACATTTCGGTACGAATCTAAATTAATCATGTTAGCCCTTGTGTGAACGGGATCAGGATCAGTGTCAAATTTATATATGAAAAGATTTTGGTGGCAAACGAAACAAGTTTTATCAGTGAAGTCAAAGAAAGGAAAAGAATTACAACCCCCTTCCTGTTGGCATAGTTGTGCGTGTATGTTTGTGCATTTGGGGATTGCTGCATATAAGATGGCCATAGGCACCACTGTTATCCATAAGTATGAGAAAGCATGCTTGCTGGAATCCCTGTGTTAAGTCAGCTTCCCCAAGGCAATTCTCCAAAGTCCTTCCCCTTTTCTGCTTTCAAATCTATGTGCATATATAAGAGGCTGTTTTGAGGAACTGCTCCTCTAAATTAACCCCATATGGGAGACCTTCAAAACTGATGAAGAGATTATAGCACAGAATGCTCTTGTGGGCTTCTGTTGCGAGTGAAGGAACTACATGTGCATGTGTTTAGGGGTGTTGCTGTAACAAATATATAAATACATTAAAAGACTCAGTAAATAGGATTTATATTTACACTTGTCAATATCTTCAAGGGTGAATCTAGTGGAGCTCGAACACTTGTTTGAGCTGAAATCCAGCAGGCGTCTCACAATCTTACTGCAGGGTAATCCCAACTCTGGGAAGCAAATATATACTGCACTGCCATTGACAATGATAGAAGTCCAAATATGTGGTACTTTCTTTCTGATGTGAATTTACACGGTTTTGTCATTATCAGACATCCAATTCATTTGACATGCTAGCCAAAGACTGAGCAGGACTGTTTGTTTATGGATTTAGTGGGAGGATCATTATTGAGGTATAATAATCTGACATGTTCCATGGGTAAACCACAATCACCCCACGATCCATCATATTTCACTATTAACCTTATATTTTAGGGTTCATTTTTATGCAACAGGTGTCAAATAAAATGTACAAGGGACATTTTAACACCAGTAAAGGTTTCATGCAGGATAAAAAATTGTTGACAGTCTTGAAATATACTCCCCCACACCCCCTGTGAACAAGCTATTTCTCCCATGTTTATCCAGCCTGGTGCATCTGCATTAGTGATTATTGCCGGGATGTTATTCCAACTCGGCCAGTTGCCAGCCAAACAAGCTGGATTATATAAATAAATATATATATAGGGAAATGCGCCTTTGTTGTGTGGTTCTATAAGTATCATGAAAGCTTCATATTGCACTGGGTGTCATCATATGGGGGTGCTCCTGCTACAGGCCCAGTGTGCCCATGCTGGGATTAGACCAAGTGAGAACTGGCAATTGATATTAAGCTTCAATGAGATAAGCATGAAACGAGTGCCTGTGTGTCTCAAAGAAAAAAAAAAGCAAAGAGCTTTTTGTTCCTGTGAAAGGCACCAGCCGCGTTCATTATCCGGCTTTTCGCTTTAGCCTATACGAGCACAGTGTGTTAGTTACACATCACCACACATCACACTGGTGGTAGCCCATTTTAGTGGCCATTTCTCTAATGGAAACGGTGCTGTTTTGGTCATTTATTTGCCCATTAACAATTTTGCAGAGTAAATGGATCTCAAAGTGCGTGTTTTTTGGGAAAATGAACGTTACCATACCTAATAACACTTCAAAATAGCTGTCTATCCCCAAAAAATGGCAATGCGGCACAAGGAGTCCTCAGTTTGAGAGTTCTGCTTCCACAGAGGGTGACATAACCTATTTTTGTACAAAGTTAGTTGTCTACCGATGATGCCTAAAAATATTTTTTCATACAAACGTTTAATGTGCCCATGTGACAAGCATAGAGCACATTGATTAGCCTCGGTACAAATTTGGGTTAGATACACCACTATTGCTAGAACTGAAATTTATCATTTCCCCTGGCTCCTCTTTGGTGCTTTTTTGTAGGCCTGTATAAACTGTGATGATTTTGACAATGCTTTCTATGTAGTACATAAAATGTTCCTTATTTTACTCGGTTAAACATAGCAAAGTTCTTTTGTAACTGTCTATGAGCTCCTTTTTTCTCTTTATGACCCTCTTTAGGTGATTGCCTTTTTCAGCCAGCGCCTGGAGCAGGCTGGAAGTGACCTGTCTGTGGAGAGGGTCCAAGAAGTGATCATGAAAGGGGCCCAAGCGATGCCCATAGACAGACTTAAGGTAAGACAGGCTCTCGGGGCTATCTGTAATCACGATTCATGCGTTGGGACCATCGTGGTGACTTGGAGCCCTAAAGCTCTGTTCACAAGTAGGGAAAGGAATTACGTTGGGGGAGAACTGGGAGAAAGATGGAAAGAGCCATTGGGATATGTGACAAAAGGCCAAACCCCATTCTCATTAGCCATAACACCCGTCTCCTTTCCATCCCGCCTGGCCTTCTTCATGCGAACATGTAATGACATTTCAAGGAGATGGGATGGGGTCTGGGGGCACTTTGTCATGGGCACATGCGATCGGGGAGGAAGGGTGAGAGGTGGGGGGCAGATATAAATCTGCCACAGCACCTCGTTACCCAACGTTCCCACCACTCCTGCCGGGTTTGCGAACCCTGGCCCCTCCCGGTGCGCCGCCATTAATCAGCGAGAAAATATGTATCCAGTCTTCCTCCCGCTCGGCTCTATACCGATGCCCAAGCTCTTAATTGCATGTTTCGTCATGTGTTCGTGTTTTATACCGGCCGCGAGGCATTTGTCTTGCCGGCGTGACAAGGGGGAGGTACGGCACGTGGCCCTCACGATCTCCACTTACACACTCGTGGCCAAGCCATCGATGAGACAACCCTGATGTGTCCTTCAGGAATGTGGACAAAGCTGGTATTTCACTGAGCCGTGTCACTTAAAGATGGGATGCACATACTCACAATCACGCCGAGCCGACGAAATATTTCTTGACGGATTATCCGGGGGTGCGATAAGAGTGACATTTGCGCCCCAATTTTTTTGAAAAACAGTCAGGCCCTGAGTCTGTAATAAATCTGTTCATTATTTTCCCTCGCTAAGCCTTGTATGTGTGTGTGGTCAAAATTTAAATTGAAATTTGTTGCTTGGTTTGGGTTGTCACTTGCTAAAGTTGTTGCTAGGTTTGTGTTATGTTATCCAATTCTTTGAATCACCCTTGCATTTAATAATTTGTCTTAGTAGGCCATTTCTGTTTTTTACTTTTACTGAGAACAAAAAAAAATCATGCTGTTACCACCATGCATTTAGAAAAATTATGCTCCCTAATTTGATGACTCTTCTCACAGTCAGTTTTGCTATTATACGGTCCTCATGAATCTTACAGAGCACTAATCTCACATTTTTTCATTGCGGTCTATCTCGTTTAAGTGTTACTGCATAGCAAATGGCACAAATATTGTCCATCACTATGCACCATACACTTTCTTTTTACTTTTGTAGTCACGTTGAAACACCACACGTCTAAGGGGCTTTTGTTTTTTGTAACCTCAAGAGGGCGCCGGGAAGTGGGGAGACAATTTGGCCCAATGTCTCCTCGGGGAGACACGGGCCACTGTTTGATGGCGCCATCGCTCAAACAAACAGCTGTCGCTCTCCACACCTCGCGCATGCCTTCGTCTGATGAACTCATTGGGCTACTCAGCCCCCAGCGTGAAAGTCCATAGGCTGGATTAATGTTGTGTGGAATCATCAATGAATTGGTAATTACTGCTAAAAGCTCTTGGCAGCGAGCACGCAGAGAATGCTGACGAGGTAGCGGTGAAGGATAATTACTACATTCGGTCAAATATCGTTGACTTTCAGGCTAGCCTACTTTTTTGTTAATTTATTCACACCCCTTTTGCCAACTTTAGGCATTTGTATTTCAATTACTTTGGCAACCCATTCAAGTGGCAAGCACTGACAAGATTTATTCCACCCAATGTTGCCCTTTTGAACATCATTTTTTTTTGTTCCTACCAGAGAAACCATTTTACTTCATGTTTATTTAGCTAAAAAAATGTAGATGTCACCATAGACTTTGATTAATCAACTTTTTTATTTATCCATGCAGTTTCAATGGTACTTATCCTAGTCAGCCAATCAAAAGATACATGGAAACAGGCTACATTTCACACTAACATTCACACCTTCATTGAGTAGTAACTGAATCCAACCTCTCCAGTCAGCCGTTAAAGATAGGTAAAAGTCCAATTATTCATTACTTTCTGGGAAGTGTTTGATGCAGTTCTCACTCAAAATATATTTGTTGGGTTTATTTCTGCAATGAAAGATCAGCAAGGCGTGTGCTTTGCTGATTTCCTCAAGTGTGGATGCTGGAAACAACCCTAAAAATATTAGAATTTCAACACAGGCTTGCTTTTGTGTTCCCAAGATAAATCAGTAACATTAATAGTTCTTGTCCACATTGCTAAGTTACAAAAAAAACTTTTGTTCCTCGTCAGGGCAAAACCACTGACAGTAGACTTTAAGACGCCTTTTTTCGGACAAGATGCTAACACATACACTTGCCAAGTATACTTCCCAACTAAAGAAAAGAATTAAAAGTAGATGGCCTTGGGGTTGACTGTCTTGTTTATACACGAGTGGGTTTTTTTTTCTTCCAAAATGTCATTTACCTCTATTTTAATGAATTGTTGTATTGGGCAGGTATCAGTCAAGCCATGCATGAAGTTGCATTAATTTATTTTCAAGCCCTCCGGATAGTCATTAGCAAATTTCTAACACTATTAACTTGTTTTTAATCACATATGTTTTGACATGATATGAATTAGTATTTTTATATTTGAGTTCATTAATTTAAGCAGCATAGCCACTTGTCTACACCTGAAGTGTGTACAACCTCATTAATTCTGGAGCATTCCCCAATACCCTCAGGTGTAATGTGTTTCGATGTCTATTCATTCCTCTCATTCCTCACATTCCAAAGAGATATTGTGTTGATGTAGGTAGTTAATTATTTTTTTGTGTCTTATATAATATGTTTACAAGAAGACAAGTGCAGTTTAAACACGGAATCCAGCTTGGGGAAGAATAATAGATGGGCATGATTTTGACAGATCCCAATGTTGAGCTTGTGTGTAGTTCGTGCGATGTTTGTTTTTGACAGATCTCCATGAGCTGCTTTTGTGTTTCGAGCATGGCTTGTGCTTACTCCACGGGTCGCATTCTTCTCTGTCTGGCTTAGGTCTTAACAGTGTAGGGAAAGGCAGTGGAAAGGAAAGGAAAGGGAACACGGTGTCCCCGCGTGAAGGCATGGGTCCAGCTAGTCTGTGTCCGGGGGTGAGGGCATGACCCGCAATGACCTATAGCTAACCAATAGTTCAGACCAAGTAGGCCCAGGCAACTGTCTAACTGCCAGAAGAGGAGGGAAGTACAGATATATATTCATAGAGGAAGGCGGTGTGCAGACAGTTGGGGCAGCAAGATAATGTTCCAAGAAAGTGCTGGAACCCAGGGAGAACATTCTTTCGTTGAGACATGTAGCCATATCGGATACTTGTTTGTGCTTACTCCAATCATGCCAAAGGAGGAGGAAAAGTCTTTGTGTTCTCACACTAAAGCTCTTTATTTTGAGTATCTGTTTGGCAGCCTAATGCTCAGTATATGTACTATATATTTTGCTTCCAATAACAATAGTATCACGATAATGTTATGTTCTTTACAAACATGAAAATAACTTGAATAGAAAAGAATATACTTAATTGACATTTTTGGTTAAAAAATGATGCTATGGCAGTTGTATTGAAACCAAAAATAGTTTACCTTTTATTGGGGGGGTATCTATAATATCAATATTTACGCAATAATTAGAATCTGTTGAGGCTCCGTAACACACCATTTATTTGAAGAGGTAAACTGGCTGATGTATGTTTGGAAAACTGAGATTCCCTTTGAAAAATGGGACATTTTTTATGCTGTGTCACATTTTCTCACTTATGGGAACAAGTTGAGAAGTGCTCTATTTGAGAAGATGAAACCTTTGGTGCCACATATGTCTGTTCCCATTGCTTTTGAGACTGGGGGGGTTTCAGATTAACCACTGGCTCACCGTTTTGACAGGACGCCACTCTAACAGCTTTTTATCATTTTGGGAAATAGACTCCCCCAGATGTCGGAAGAGCTGATTTTTTCCATCTGTTCCAGTAAAGTGAGTGGCGTCTCAATGATTAGACGCTCCCTCCCTGTGTTCACTGTTGAGACACTCAGGGATTGAAGGCAGATCAAATTCAATTATTTGCTTAAATGGAACATACCCTGTACCGCATCTATCAAAATGTTCTTGTAGTAACCATCACTGGTAACAGGGCATTGTTGTGAACAATCCAGATATGCAATTATTAATGACAACCATAGGGGAACATCCTTTAAAAACCCGTCACAAATAGTTGCTAGCAAAATTGTATGTTTAAAAAAAAAGTGTTATTTAATGGACATGAGCAAGGTAATAGTTATGGAGTTTCAATTAGGTCCTTTTTATTTCACTTAAACTTTTGTTTTTATTTTCAAATCATTCTTAAGGTAAGAAAATCATGAAAATAATGAGAAAATGCAACCATCAGTAGAGCGACAGAATGAAAAAAAAACTACTTTTAACAATCTAATCATTTTTTAACCATTTTATTTTCTCCATATGTGGCTATCCAACAAAAACCCATCCAAATTTTTAAACCAAGTGCAAATACTTAGCCCTATATACTCTATCTTAGTCCTATACGATGAATACTGGATGGCATATGTAAAGCATGGTGGCAGCAAAATACAAGGACCATCAAGGAAAACAGCAGGTAGATAGACGTAAGTCTATAAATAATATAAGAGAAGAATGTCTCATTATATTCTACTGTGTGCATGGACATGTAGTATAAATGCACATGCCGTCAGTAATCAGCTGTGGTAAAGACACGCTCTATTGAGTCCTGCCTGTCCCTATTCAGCGCTATCCTATCGCTATCATAATGACCCAGACACCAAGGCTACAGGGTTCACAGACCATATGCCAGACCACACACACACACCCACACACTCACACAAACACACACATACATTGTGTTGACAACGCAGGTTCGCTATTATCCGACCGGTGTTTGTGTATGGACGACTGTCTCGTAGACACCAGCTCATCAAATGTTCAACAGCAGTCACTTTCACATGCAAGCACGGAAACACAATATTCTGGTGACATTTTCATTCTTTTCATTTCACTTGAGACTTTAGGTTGAAATATTTGCCATAATCACTGTGACGGTACAAGAGGCTTCACCAATTACAGTACCCTTATAAGGTCACAGAGATAATTGAAATGTTAACGAGAACAGCACTCCGTTGACTGCAGAACTCTGCCGCAGGGTGTCAAACAATACCAATTTGGATCTCCACCAAATGGCACACCTTCCATCAATGCGTCTGAGCTCTGTCATTAAGATTCATGCATTATTCAGTGAGAAATGAAGGGGAATTGGTGTAAATTGGCCTCACGCAATTAAGCGAGGAAAAGGATAGGTAGAGAAACTAAGTAATTTTGTCATTGAACAGCTCACTCTCAATTCAAGCACCAAAAGTGGCATAAAATACTTGTTTAGAAAGCTAGTATTGTTAGTAAAAGTTTTTTTTAGCTGTATTGTAATATTGAACTATTTTACATAGTACATTAGAAACATTGAGAAAACCTGAATGCACCTTTTACAACCTCACACAAATTTAGGGGTGACATTTCTGCCATGAATCAAGCCCTGAAAGAAAAACTGTAATTCCTCTACCAGATGTATAGTCGTCTATATATTAGCTAGCTCACCTATTATTTATCTGGGGTATTCTTGCTATCTAACCAATCAATAAATGGTGTTAAAAACTAATATCATTTCGCCTCTAAGCTTTTACAATAGTAATGCTTGAAACAATAGTTGTGGGGAATATTAACAGTTTGCAAGTCAAATTCGGAAAGGAGAAAAAAATAATGCCTCTTTGGTTGTGGTTTCGCATCAGAAAATGTACTGTAATTATATATTCCCTATCCAATCAGAAATGTTAAGGCGCTCTTATTTCGTTGCAGGAAAACAAAATATACGTCTGTTAATTGACACGCGATCCAGTAGTGTTTGTCGCCTGGACTGCGGTGTAAACAATACAACAATGCGTTTGTGTGCGTGTGGTTGTGTGCCTTTGAATAAGTGTGGTCAACACTAACCGAGACCAGCGGGAGTCTGAGTGTTGTTAGCGAGTAATCATGTAACACGGCACCTTGCTGCCGCAGGCTCAAACAATAAGGTCAACCTGTCGTGCAAAATGACACCGCTCTGTCTGGCTTCATTTTATTACACTCCCCGATGTGTTTACCGATTATGAGCACAGCACAGGTCAGGTATATGAAGCAAAGTTATTTCCTTTTATTTCCCCCCGCGAATGAGACACACTCAAGCACTTGTATTTACCAGATATTAACCATCGTATCACCTAGGTCAAAAGGCGACATGGCCACATTAGTTAAGAGGCCAGACGTTGGACCCTGAGTTTATCCGTGTCCCAAGGGATGCTGTAAGCAATTTAACCTCGGCGTAAGGTGGAATTACATCTGCCACCTCAGTAGTAGCTCATGAAGAGTGATCACTTAGAAGTCTCCTGATGAAAACCTACCTGCCGCAAACAGGCTACTATGCAATGCAAGTTTGATTCCATTCGTAGGTTTTATCACTTCATTGTGTGATTGGAAAAACGGGTGAAATTTATTATGTTCCTGAATTTAACCATGGTGTCCACTTGTGTGTATTTATACTCATTCACTGCAATTGACGGCGTAGTCCAGTGATACTTAAAATCTGGTACATGCACCACTTGTGGTACATGGAGAAATCACTATATTAAAGTTAACTAGACAGAATTTTTAGGTGGCTTCTACTTTGCTTAAAATCCCAGTAAATGCATTTGGTATTTTTAAGTTCGGTTGTATTTTAACTGAAATTAAAATACGTTTTTATTTGTATTTGCTTGGGAACCATTATTTATAATATAATATAATTTATAATTTAACCAATTTCAATTCATCTTAAGAATAAAATACAAGTAACGTACAAATATTTTTGTGCCGCCTAATATAGCACATGATAGCACCATTGACATCACATTTTTTAAGGAACAAATGGGAAATTAAGAATAAATAAAACTCATCCACCAAAATGTTTTTATTTGGTGCGGTTACCACTTGATGCTTTGGAACTAGTACCAAAGGATATCGTGTTTCGGTACCCAACCTAGTGCTCATTCATACCATAAATCCTTACTGTTACTTCACACAATATATGAAACTATTCACTTTCTCACTTAAATTGCTCCTCTTTATTTTCTGTTTGTTTACTATCAACTGGACCACTGAGACCTCGTAAAGGAGCGATTTTAATGTTGCTGTTTTCTCCAATGCCGAATGAAATCTCTTATTCTAATTGCCGTCGCTATCATCCCTCTCTTTGTCTAGAAGTTTCCAGAGCTAAAATTCAAATATGTGGAGGAGGACCAACCAGAAGACTTCTTCATCCCGTACGTATGGTCGCTGGTCTTCAATTCGGGAGTGGGCCTTCACTGGAGCCACCAAGGTATCGAGCTTTTTAGCGTGGACTCCGGTTGAGTGTGTTTTGTCTGCCACGGACTGGCGAGCGGGTGTGCAACTGAGGGTGCGTGAGTGTGTTAGAGTGTATGTTACTTTTTATAGGACACTGCTTGGAAGTGCCTCGGTCGGCCTTGTGTTACAGCGGCATCGCAGCGCAACCTCATTTTGTCGTAAACCAAAACAATCGATCCCTCTGGTTTCTCCGCTGGGGAACTTTCCGGGGGCTTGAACTGTTCCGCAATGGGGCGGGCTATGCAGACTAGCGACAGATAATAATCTTTGTTGTTGTTTCTCCTTGGAAAAAAATATGATAAATATAAAAACAAAAATTATGACGTGCACAGAGGACTTCATACATGCGTCATTTCACGATGATGTTGTTAAATGTCGTATTTGAGTGATTGATTCGATTTTATTCGCGCATGCTTTGCTGCTTAACTCTTTCAGGGCCATTGACGATGATAAACTTTCAGTCGTGGCGCTTTTCATTCTTCTGATGTGAATTTAAATGAGTTTGTCACTAGTAGACGTTCAATCCATTTAAATCGGGAGGATGGACAGCGCTACGAGTTCAAATGGATTGGACATCTATTGCCGTCAATGGCAGCCAAAGAGTTAAGGGTCGTTAGGGCCACACTGAACAAAATATGACGTTTTGGGGGAGGGGAGATTACAGTTAGTAAAGTGTAACGGTTTTATTTTTGTTTGGGACAAAATGGATATTATTGAAACTCTGAACATATTTTGTTTTAAAGACAGACCCTTTATTTCAGTTCATATTTCTTTTTTTTTGCCAAATGCAACTTTATTTGCCCACTCATGTATACAATAACTTGAAATATTATGGGAATAAAGACAAACTTCAATGAGAATACATTTTTAATTGAGAGGAACATTTTAAATTTTCCTAAATATTTCAAATAACTTATTTTTGGGTGAAAAGTACAACTCCATAGTTCTGTATGAATACAGAATTCAGGATTATACAATTAAGTTTAAATATTTTGACAATAATTTTGTTGGGGTGATGGAGTTATATTTAACTTTTTTATTTAATTATATATTTTTATATATTTCTGATCAAATTCTCTTTTTCCCTTCACTGTCTGTATTTTTCTGGACATTTCAGTGTGTCCCTAACACTTCTTTGTACTGCCTGAATGCCTTTGGTTTGCAGAAAGAAAAAAAAGAATTCAATAACAACCAACATTTCAGTTGCAGTAGCACAGTAGCAGGTTACCTTTACTTATTCCCACTAAGAGTTTCAATCTCCTCTTGAGTTTCTCTTTATATGCATGTGTAGCATTTGCATTGAGTTATTTATATTATTTTTATTTTTTATCTGCTCCTCTCGCAAAGTGTGGTAAAAATCCATGGTGGGGAAAAATGGCAGATTCACTTTATTAGGGGCTTCAATAAAAATATTGTATCAAAGCAGTGGCACCTTAGCGTGAAATCTTTATTTGAATTAGTGTGTAATTAATTGGGGCTAGGAAGCCCACCTAAGAGATACAATGGATATTAAGTTAGCATTTTTGCCATTTGGATTCTTAATATCTCCCATGTACATTTTTTTTACAATGTCCCCACTTCAATGGCATTGAGGTTTGTAAATCATATTAACAAAAATAAGAAGAAAATTCCCAATTATAAAATCAAACAACAAAGATTTTTTTTTAACTCTTAATCCTTTGAATCTCACTGCAATAAGTCTTGTTCGATAACATCTCATGGGACGCATGAAGCAGCAGCCGATAAATAGGGAAGAAAAAATAATAATCAGAGAGGTCAAAAGCACACAACGGCTTCTCAAGAGAGTTCCACACCATTCTATGGATTTTTATTTTTTTATTTTTTTGTCCACGCCTGAAATTGTTGCATGGTCAAGGACAAAGCTAATGCCTCTCTCTCCAGAGTGCCCCTCTCTCAGCTGCTTGCGGCTTCGCCACGCTGAAATGGGGGACGGTGTTGAGCTGGCAGATGGCTGAATGGAGGTTTTTCCAATGTGACATGGCCCTCCTTGTTCCGCCTCGCTGGCGGGGTCACCTTACCGGTGCTCCCGTTTCACTTGACGGCGGCAAGATGGATGAAGCTACCGCTCAGTGGTGGTTTCTTTCCCCATTAAGGTGGATACCACGAGCTGCCGCTATAGTAGACAAAGTAGGACGGGGAAAAGTTAGCTCAAGCAGTTTGTGACCTCCGTTACCATGGAAACGTGGTGTTAGGTCATTAGAGAGCCTCGCATAGGTATCCAATTGAGATGGTCTGCTTCAACATCCATCATATTCATATTAGTTGTTCACCTACTGTAATAATGCCGCCACATGATCATTAAATATGTCATACAAAGGGAAAAAAATCTTAATTAAAACAATTTGATTAGCTGTTTGATAGTTTTAATTTCATAGTATAATTTCAATATTAGCATAGTTATAGGATAATAGAGTTTAAGTGCTACTTTTACAATTTTCAGGTAGAAATTTGACGAAAAAAGCTAATTAGGCTACGCATAAGGTGTCAGTGTTAATATTACAAGACAAAAGTTGTCATTCGTATTATGACAGCCGTAATTTTGCTAGACTAAAATAGAAGTTTCATAAACATTCAGTTCTAGTGTTACCCCAAGAAAACAAAACGAGCATTTCATAATTGGATAACGGGGGAAAAAAAATCTATTTATACGGTCATTCAATTGAAAACGAAAAATTCCAGAGCGCGTACTCATCATTCCCAAACGAAAACATTGGCAGTCTTTATTTTCGCACTTTGCAAATATTGAATGAAATGCTGCTCATACATAGCGTGAGCTCGAAATAGTGTGCACTCGTGTGTTGTTGTATGGAAATAGAGCAAGTTGCTTCCTGCATGGCCAACATTCCCGGCAGAGGAAGGACAACATGCAGTCACTTCCACAGAGCTTTTCCCTGGTGACTGATTACTTCCAGACATGATCCCCCCGTCCCCCCCCAACCCCGTTCCGCTTCCTCCCGCTCGTTTCTTTTGACCGGCGCCACTGCTGGAGATGGGACAATAGGGATGAGCAATTGACTATACAACCCCCCGCCATCCCAACATAGGCACACATCCCAGTGACCAAGTCCATCCCCCCGCGCCCCTTTCCCCCCACCCACCAACTTGCCCTGCAGCCACAACGGTGCATTAACATAGTGATGCTTGCATAGTTTACAACGCTTCCTTGTCTATGAGATAATTACACACACATGCACTAATGCAAATTCAGCACAATGGCTGTCTGGGGTTTTCTCCACTAAGCATAATTAGCAAACTGCTAATAACAATGGTAGAGAATGAAGTCGATGTTTCACGAGGAAAAAAATATATCGTTTTTTCGGGAGCATTCCTAGAAAACGTTAACAAGTACTAGGTTTTTTTTACTGGAACATTCCTGTGTAACTTTATTGGAACATTACATTTTAATTGTACAGGCCCCCCATGTTAAGTGAAGAAAAGTTAATAAAAAAAATCCCTGAGAAAAATAGGTGCATTTTTGCCTAAATAAAATATGATCATATGATGTTGTTGAAGATTAGTGGAGTAAATGTATCTTGTCAACTGAGGTATCCTTTCATGCAATTAAAAAAATCAATTTGGCTTACACTTTAATCAAAATATTTATATTTTCCTGTGATGAGCTTTCCTATTTTATTGCTGTTTAATATTATATTTAAGAAATATTTTTATAATATTAGTTAACAGCCTCGAAACACTTGTCTTTCTTGTAGTATATTTGTTATTGTTTTTCTTAAAAATTCCCTTTTTAAAAAGCCTTTTTCTATGATTGATTAGTTTGTAATGTTACATTTTTTCTCATAACTAAGCTCTAAATATTTTTTGCATTTACAGGAAGGTTTTTGTAGCAGCAACTCGAGCGACTGAGCGTATCCTAATCGTCCAGACGGGGGCGGCAACGAGTAAGCATGACTAAAACAAAGTTAGCCTCGGTTATGTTTCTTTGGTAATGAATGAATTTAGGAAAATGTAACCAACCCAAATAAAAAAAAACGACCTCCAGCAGTATTTAACTCTTCAGTTTAATCAGGGCACTTTTCATAGTTCAGTCGTGAATTTAAACCTCAGCAAAATCCATTTGAACTGGAATGCCTGGCAAAGTTCAGTCGCTGCCACCCCTCCCATCTCAAATGGATTGGACGTATATGACCGTTAATGGCATCTGACGAAACCTTCATGGGAAGGGAGCATTCCTCAACGCGATTAAGATAGAAGAAAGAAGAAAAAAAAAGAAATCCCAACTGCAACGTTTCACCCACGCCACATTTTTATCAATTAAAATGCGACTAGGACATTTCACGTCGCCTCCAACGCGTCAACTTTTTTTTGGGACGCGCTCGTTCCCGTGTGCGCGTGCGCGCTCTGTTTGATTATGCGCGTTGGGTGTTTGCGCAACAACACAATCCCATTTCTTGTCAAGCGACAGTCTGTCTAGACGGCCATGTGACCGGGCGCGTCAATGCGCTCGGCGGCGAGGACACGCACACACAAACGCTAGGCGCACAATCCGCGTCACCCCCGCTTGAAAGGGAACACACACACACACACACACACACACACACACACGTACACGCAGACACAGACGCGCACATACACGCACCCCCACACGTCGGCTCGCATGCTTGTATGCCACGCACAGACTCGCCGTGTGCGCGAAGGAGAAAGGCTGCAGGACGCCACGGCTCAAGGATATCACGGAGCTTCGAAAGAAAAGAAAAGAAAAAACAACAACTCCTCACGGTCCTGCTTTTTTGGGGGGGAATTCCTTCCTAGTCGTCGTGGATTAAAGTCTCTTTCAGGCCCAATTTTCACTCCTCCACGCCACGCTACGTTGTTTGTAGCGCGGTCCAAGCCCCCTCCATGTTCGCTGGGACCGGCTAAGCGAGCCGAGTAGAGCCGACTACCGGCGGCGGCCCAGCGGAGCAGCCTCGGGCGCCTGGCCGGGCTGCGGACTCTCGTCTCCGGCGTCGCGCTGCTGCAGCCACGCCGCTCCGCTCCTCCGGCTCGCCGTTGCTCAGCCGCCACCGCCACCGCCGCCTCCGGACTCGGACCCGGCAATCTTCATGGTTTGCGGACACCATGCCCGTTGTTTAGCCGGGGAACCCTCATCTCGTCCCGCATGTTCAGGACCAAACGATCGGGGCTCGTCCGGCGACTGTGGCGGAGCCGCGCGCCCGTGGAGGGCGACGGGGAGGCGGACGGAGGGACGCATGGCCCCGGGGGCTGCTGCATGGGCAAAGCGGCCAAGGTGGCGGCCAAGTCCCACGGCGGGTCGGAGGCCGAATTGAAGGCGCTCACCCACTCCGTGTTCAAGAAGATTAAAGAGAAACAATTGGAGGTGCTTTTGCAAGCGGTCGAGTCCAAGGGGGGCGCCCGGAGCCCCTGCTTGCTGCTGCCGGGCAAAGTGGACGCCAAAGTGGGTCAAGTGTCTTACTCCCTCCCCATGCTGCTCTACAAGGTGTTCAGGTGGCCCGACCTCAGGCATTCCTCGGAGCTCAAGAGGCTGTCGTGCTGTGAATCCTACGGCAAAGGCAACCCGGAGCTCGTCTGCTGCAACCCGCACCACATGAGCCGCCTATGTGAACTCGGTAAGGAGACTTTGCAATATACTTACATATTCCCCCCAAAAATCTGATTTATTGGATGATTGTGGTTCACATGGAAGTTTGTTGCGGTGCCTCTTACCTGAATATATTACCTTTTTCTTAGCTATATACATATTTATTATAATATATATTTCAAAACAGGTTTAAATGACATTGGGTAAAATTAAAGTCCAATTTTCCTCACATTCCTTAGAAATACAACCAAAGCTGCAATTTATTACTCTAATTAATCAAAACAGTAATTTAGCAAACATTCCTGGAATATACCTACCAAATTTCATTCAGATCCCCCCAAAATAGAGTGACAATTTTAGTTGATGTCCTTCCCAAGAACAACAAAGCAAGCAAGTCTTTGACACTTCCCTCCCAGTGGTCCACCTCAAATGGATTGGACGTCTTTCCCTGTCAAAGGCAGCCAATGACTTCATGTCTATATAAACCTATTTAATGTATTTATTCTTGTATTATGGAGGAGAATCAATCAAAGCAGTAAATAGTTACTTGTTGCCTGCCATTGACAGTGACAGACGTCCAATCCAGTTGAATTGGGAGCGCTGGGTAAGTTTCCGCGTTTGTGTGTGTACGCGCAAGAGAGAGGGAGAGAGGCCCCTATCTGAGTTTGTCCTAGACACTGATAGTGGCTCTCCTGGCGCCAGGCGGCCCCCTTGTTTATCTGGCTGTCAGTGAAAGGCAATAGCATGCCCCCCCCCGGGCCCCACTCTCCTACTTGCAAAGTCCTCCGAGAGTGTGCTTAAAACTACGGGAAATATATCATTATGTTAATCATTTGGTATGACTAGAATTTTCTGTTGGATTTGTTTTCTGTCACACGGCGGCTCAAATAAAAATGATGTTGCTTGGCTGGCTGGTTTTGGCCCACATGCTGTAAGTTTATCCCAAGAGGTATTTTCTTACAACTTTTGCCTTTTTGTTTTTTTGTTGCTCATGCAGAGTCTCCACCTCCTCCATATTCCCGCTATCCCATGGATTATCTTAAACCACCAGGTGAGCTCTTAAAGATATTCTCTCACTGTCAAAATACTGATGGAGGAACGAACACAGCATACATATATTTATATTTACACTGAATCCAAAGTGTATTTATAAGTGTACGCATGCTCCAAATGTCATTGTCACTTTATTTAACATGTGTTTTGGTGTTAATTCAGTTTTATAGACATCTCACCATGCTCAAGCAATGTACTAGTTATCATGGAAAAAGCCTTCAACCGGTCAAAGACCGTAAAACTCATGTGCTTGTTGGCCGCCATTGATGGCACGGCATTTTAGTGTTGTTGGTGTTTAGACTAAATACATTGGTGTATCCCTTTTTTAACAATCAGCAAGGCGACATCAAATCGGACCAAATCAGACCGCGTTTGCCGAATAGGCACTTCTGACTTAAACGTCTTCATCATAAGTGCGACAATGTCTGCGGCGCATATGTGCGCACATCCACGTTAGTGCGCACAGGAAGCAGCTCCGTGTTCCGCTGGGATTTATGGCACCGGAGCAGAGGCACCGAGGCAGACCGGTGCACTTCTAGCGTGGACGGCGGCCAGCTGGCTTTCGCGCCGGCATATAAGCATGTTTATTTGCCAGCGCGTCTTCGTGGAGCCGAGCGCACTTATTCACACTTCAGTCATGTTAGCGGGACACGTCTCCGGCGTTGGATGCCTCTAATGCTAGCACGTGGGACGTTTTTTTAAGCATCTTTGTTGTTTACCGTGCAGCCGCCGAGTCTTCGTTTGTTTGTCGGCCACCGCGGCAGTGAGCTAGACGACGGTCGTCACCCTGGTGCCACAGGGGCGCAGAGAGTTATGTCATCGTCGACTTGGGGAGCGTCTTACATTTCAAGTGTAGTGTGTCGCCTTTGGGCAGATCTTGGCCGGCTCGCCTTTACTGCCCAATTTTTTTTTGTGGGGCACGTTGTACCGAAACCTAATTTATTGCAAATTATTTGGAAAGCGCACAGGGCTGGATTATGAGGTATCTGGGCCCCGGGGTGTGATACTGATTCTTCATTTCAGAAACGTTAGCGCTGCAGAATTGGTTACCATGAGCGCACAATCCACTACGTATAACTAGTAATAAAAAATACTGGTCCTAAAGCTAAGAATGATCTAAAAAGAGAAGGATGATTCTTCCCTGAAAGAGGAATACAAACAAAATGAGTTGTTATTTGGATGTTATGATGACCATGCAGCTCGAGTGGCAAGCGAAACGATGCACCCTGACATTCCGGAGCGACCGTCGGTGCACGCAGTCGTGTCTTTTCCTGCTTTAAAACCACAACAAACATTTGCACCCAAACCCAAAGATCACATGGTCACAATGATGTGATTTTTTGTATGGCGTGCAAACAGCAAAGCTTCGCCTTGTCGCCTTTCTCTGACGCTGCTGTGCCTTTGAAAGTGAATTCAAGGCTCGACATGCCCACTGTCGTGCAAAACTATAACTACTGTGCGTGTATATTGTATTTAAACATACACAATGTGCATCTACATTACACATATATCTCACCATAAGAATATGTTGACATTAAATCTGCCTCATTGTTTCTAAAAGTGAATAGAAAAATGGATCCGTGCGCTCAGAAAAATTTGACAAAGAGAATGATTAGCAAAAAGTTTAGTTTGTAAGTAGGGCAGAAAACTGACTTTGTGCCACAACATTCAAAAGACAACAACATTGCATTGTTTCCTGTTTCAGGTTTCCTAATGATAGACAAATCTAGCATGTACAGGAAAAAAAAAACTTTGGAAAAACCCACCAACAACCACAACCGAATAGAAAAATTTGACTGACTGCAGATGCCCAAATGACAACTGTTATTATAAATTGTACTACCCCTTGGAGCAGTGTTATTATTGACCAGAAAAAATGGTTTGTTCTACATTTTAAGATTAGTTTACAAAATGGTGCACTAAAAACAGGTTACGTCCCTGTGCAGTGTTGATCTGTGAACGTTAACGTTTGCACAATTAAGTGGGAAAAGACATGATGACGTCTTTGGGTCCCTGTTCAGGCATGCCCAACCGAACCAAGAATAATCAAAGTTTTACATTTATATTTACTGCCCCGGGAAACAAGTTTACAGGCTGTTGAGCTGAGATGAAAAAAGCAAAATAATGATATAAACAAGTTCAATCCATCCACCCATTCTCCTGTTCAGATACTGTTACGATTGCTTGGCTCACTTCCGATTGTGAAAATGCATTTCGACAAGTATTCATAAGACTGCAGTGATAACCGCTGCAAAATAACGTTCACATTGCCGGCAAAATCTAAAAAGAATTTTCCCAATTTTCCCAATACGAATAGCAGAACCGTGACGCTATTGATAGCCCCCGGTGCGTTTTTCTGTTTCTTTCATCCCATTGGCTGCTCATTTGCGGGTGTGTGTGTGTGTGTCAGTGCCGGAAAAGAAAGCCGGGGTCCAGACAATGTCCCCGCCAGACGAGCAGCTGGCTGGGGGTCCGCCAGCCGAGGAGAAAGTGGCTTTCAGTGAGTGGAAACAATAGGAAGTCATTGCAGCTGCAGCTGTGGCTCTGTATTACAACCCCCCCATCGCCACCCCACCTCCCCCTACAGCCTCCACTCCGCACCTGCCCCTGCTCCCAGTCTGCTTATCAACCATTATTTATTCAGCATCACGCTAAAGACGCGCGCCAGTGCTGTCAGTCAAGCTAACAACCAGCATCCCACAAGTTGAAGTAAATAGGAAGCCTCGTGCGGATACAGGAAGTGATTATGCAACTGGAGTTGGCGTGGGAGCACCACAGGAGAACCAGGAAATTAGCAGCGAGCTCAACTCTTAAATCATCTGTCACCATTTTTTTTTCCGCCGTTTGTCGCGACTCAGCGGGCGCAGCTGCTGTGGCCATCACGACCATGGGAGACTCTGCAGAGATGTATTAATAGGACAATAGGACGTAGACTGTGCCGCCCCCCACCCGAGCCTCGGGCAGCTGTCAGTCATCCCAATACCCGATTCCGTCCCGGGGCTTACAATGAATGTTAATATTATTCCAAAATGAGCAAATGGTTCGAATCCCCTTTTAGATTTTGGGGAGTTTCCGGGCATTACTACTACCACTGCTCTTTAGAAACTTAGTAGTAGAGTAACAAAGCATCATGTCATATTTGTAAACAGATCATTTCTTACCTGTTGGGCTCGATCGAATCCGAAAAAAATGGATTTGTCATATACTGATGACATTATTTTTTGTCATTTTTACCCATTAAAAAAATGTTGCTTTTGGCAATATGTATATTGAAAAAAAATGATAATGAGTAAAATATTTAGAGTTGAAATTATCACCTTTTTTTGTACTTGTACCCAGAGCTTTGCATTTTACTCCTTGATTTTTTGGAATCCAATCCCGACTACCCAGAAATGAGTTTTACTCCTTGCTTTAGTGAATCTACATGCTTTATATTCTTTATAGGCTTGAACTGCATGTGTCCTCTTGGATTTAGCGCCCAAAATTTTACACGTTGTTCTAATTGTACTCAAATACAAGGAACTGTGTTTTACTACTTTTTCCTTCCCAAGAATGGAGAACTGTAAACATTTTCCGCTTTGATCCTTTCACTGTCTTTTATGCTTACTGATTTTTGAATGAATGATAGATTGACAGCATGTAATCTGTCAAAGGCCGTCCCTGTTGTAATTTTGTTGTTACAATGACTGAAATTGCCGCTTTTGGTATACACAAAGTGGAGGTCGCCCGTGTCAGGGTCGCCGTCTGCCGCAGCGTTTGGCGACGGCGGCGCCAGAATTAGTCCATATGAAAGCTGCTCTGATGTAAATTGCCACCTTGTTTCAGCTCTAGTGGGATATAATCCACACAGTGTTTCCCCCCACGGCCTCCCACTCCCTTCCTCAATCCTGCGGTTAACTGTGAACTGTTGGCCGCTGGCAGCCAATGAAAGTGCGGGCAGGACCGGCTGGCCAAGAGGGGCTGTTTGCCCTCGCCGCTCGTTAGCACGACCGCTGCGGCGGCAAAGCTTTGCCAGCGCGAGCTCTCTCCTCCAATACCTCGATGCTTTGGAGTGATCCCCCCTTTCTCATGGTCTATTTGGCACTGGATCTGTACGATGCAGATTATGGTAGATTATCACAGCTCCTACTTGATCATTAGCGTCTTCTTCATCTGGAATTGATTTCAATTTTTTGATTGACAGATTGGCTGCTGTCTCTTTTCTGTCTAGCCTCACTAATTCTAAATCTATGTCTTTCCTCCAGATTCTCCGGACTCAGGACCTTCATCCAGTGAGACCGGGGGAACAACCTACTCGGCCCCCGTGGGGCTTTCAGGTAAATATATTCACTGTGGCTTCCATGGTTGCGTGTTAAGCCAGGGAGAGGACGTTTGAGGGTGGTGTGCGTACTAGGCAGAAATCCCGGCCAGCTTCGTTGGCAAAGGCGGTTTAGGCGGAAACGGACACTGTCGGTTCCGTTCATGTGCAAGTGAGAGAAACAGGCGCTTTTCTCCTTTTTTTTCGGGCCCCAGTATGGGGCTTCCTCGGCTTTCCTTTCCCATAATCCTCTTTGGCCTCCCTCCCGAGCCGGCGCCGCGTCCTCGGGCAGAGTTTTTCTCTCCGGGCCCTCAGATGGTTCTCATTACTAGGCCCTTTTAAAGCCTGTTTTATGTCGGTTGGTGTTTGCTGCCCATATCCCCCACCCCCACCCCAACAGCACCACTCCCAACACTCCCACCCCTGAATATTTCTCATTCTGGACAGTAAAGTCACCCTTGCGTGTACGAGTTAGACCGAATTTACTTTAAACTGTGAAACCCTGGAAGTGGGGTCCTCAGGGCTGCTCACCCATGTACTTATTCCTGAATGGGTTCCCTCCTCCTCCTCGTCCCTTAGTTTCCTTCCTGGCATAAGCAGCTCTGGAAATGGTCCACCTCTGCAAAGATGGCAAAAAAGCGGTGCCCTCATAATTTTCCCTGGCAAGCCACTGCACATCCCCCCCCCCCCCAGTTCCTCTCACCTCCCCTGCACCCTCCCTCTGGGGCCCCGACAAAAGAAACACAGCTCTCCCAGAAGGCCTGTCGCTGACCTTCCAGTTCCCTCAATCGCCCCCTTTTTTATATATATTCCCCTCCAGACAGAGGAAGAGGCAAGGCGGGGCGCCAAGAGAATTTTTTTAAATCTTAGTAAGAGTTGTTGACTGCGGTACATGACCCACAAACCTGGGTGAAAGAGTGAGCAAGAAGGGAAGGAGTTAACCGAGATGCCGCGACAGTGACAAGCGCAAATTCAAAGTGGGCTGCCTGCCAGACTCGCGGCTTCGTAGCGGCCTCTCGCCGCCTCGCGTCATCCGCTTGGAACACGCCACAGAACAGGGAGGGGCACTTGGGGGTGGAGCAGTTTGATTTGGTGGGTCTCAGTTGACCACAGAAACTGATGAGAGGGATCACTAAGTGTTTTGTGAATGGAGAACGGCAGGGACTTCAGTATCGCCGCTAAAGACGTTTTCCCTGCAGTTTGTTACGTAAAACGCTCCTTTTTAGGACAGCGAGGTTGAACTTGATACATTGCTGTCCAGATGCAAATGATTGTTTTATGATGGTTTGTATATGTTGGCAGCCTTCATTGCATAGTATTTTTCTCTTCATGAACCCCCCACAAAACATTTGTTGGCAGAATTGCGTAAAAACCTCTCGTTACCACAGGGCATCGTTTTAGTTGTTGGAGTGCCAATCCAGATGAACCTACCAATTGTCATAGTTTAGAAGAGACATCTGCCTTATATTAGTGCATAATGTTGTTTTATTTTCAAATTTACAAGAGATTTTACCGCTTTCACCAGGTCTTAAACCAGATGGTAAGAGGTTGAATCTATATAAATCTGTAGTTTCACAAAGATTAGTTTACATCAACAAAGCGTAGTCAAACAATGGTTAGTTTTCTGAATTTTAATAGAGCTACTACAATCGTCATGGGGTGCAGATTTTAAAAAATGTGCACATTGCAGCATTTGCCCAACTTTTTGTTTTTGGAATTGTGCCTAAAAACGATGGCTGAAATATCACAGATGTACTTTAATAGTACCATGATTGTTAGTTTTTGTTCCTAGTTTTGGTAATGCGACATTTTTTAATTTTATAATACAACTTAACAAAACTTTGTCGGCATTTTAATGGTTCACAATCATCTGGTAGTTGACAGATTTGCTCGACCCACTTGCAAAAAAAAAAACTTTCTACGTGTCAGGGAGTCCATCATAGAACACATGATACGTTAGCACAAAGGTTGCTTTTTACTACTTGTATCCACTTTTCTTTTAGGCTTGTCGGTGTTACATTTAGCCTTACTTTCCAGCGATTAAAACTCCCATCCCATTGACACGAACAAGGGAGGCAGAAAATCCACGTCTGTGTCTAATCTGATCCAAATTAGGGTTGTCTGACCTTCCTTGGCGGAGGTCTTTGCTGGACTTAGCGTCCGCACTGGCTTTTTCCTTCACCCCCCACGTGGTTGCTCTGCACGGAGCCTGCGCCCACGTCTGCTTCTGTTTTTAACGAGAATTGATGAGAGGGCTGTTGAAATCCTGGCGACGCTGCCTGAATACCAGGCGTGACGCTGGCGTGGGCGGCCACGTGTGTGCGTGTATTGAGGTGTGTGTTGTCGGAGTTGAAATGCTGTTTTGGGGGGAGGGAGGCTTCAATTGGACACTTTGAGTTGGTTTTTGGTGTACTTGGATCAAGTGTTTTTATTTGTATCCTGTTAACTTCTTATTAGTGTGTTGGAGGCATGCCTCTTGGTGCCACCCAAGCCTGACTGGGATCCATACAGGCTCCAATGTCACTCACACACACACACGGGCGTGAAAGGATTGAATGACCACGGTGCAAGCCCTGGCATGCTGCCCACTGTCACACAGGCGCTTCCTCTTGTGGCGGTTTTAAATTTAGCCACGCTTTCTTGGAGTCGACCATTGTATATTATTAAGATAGCTGACACTCCCCAAAAATCATTGTAGTGCACAATATGCGTCATTTTCTTATTGTTTGTTTAACGCTACTTTTCAAACTCTGACAAACTAGTCCGTTTGCGTTTGTGACGATGATAGATGTCCAATCAATTGGCTCTTTTTATCCCTCTGAATTGTGAAAAAGTGTGTTTTGGATTAGTTTGTCACTAATAAACGTCCAATATATTTGTTAGTCACTTTCACTTCAAATGGATTGGAATTCTATTACAGTCAGTGGCAGTCGATGGGTTAAATGTAACACGGTTCATCTTAGATTTGAACTCTTTCACTGCCATAGACAGCGATAAATGTGAATTACATTCCGACTGAGTTGGTTGCCAATAAGTGATCACGTTTCAGCACCACTGACAGTGATAGACGAAATATCGTAATTAAAGCTGTTACTACAGGAAGATTGTTAATCTATTTATTTAGTTTCAGTATTCCGTCTACTTTTTTGTCCTGTCACTTTACCCGTCACAATTTAAGTGACGGCAGCACTTTAAAAAAAAAGCATTCCATCCCTCTCGCCACATGCTTGTCATATTAATTAGTTGTCGTATCCGCTAGAGGTCCATGAGCCATCAACATCTCTCGCGACGGGGGATTAAATTTAGTCCGGACTCATTAATTCAAACCTTCTGTCATGACGGCTAGCCTATTTTTTTTTCTATATTCATTAATAACGGGAAGCGTAGTGTCACCCCCATAAAACAGTATTTTTTTTCACGTTTTTTCAAATCCGGAAATTTACTTCCAGCTTGAACAGAGCGGCCTCAGTGTTTCTCCACGTCCAAGTATTTCAGCTCCTTCGCTCTCGGCATTCCCGCCTTGTTTGGGTTAGCGGCGAGAGGAAAGGGCCGCGCAGGATATGACCTCATGTCTTTGAGCCGGCGGGGAAAAGGCCTTGCATAAAAAAAATACGCACGCAGGAAAAGCAGAAAGAAAAAGGGACAACGGAATCTTTTTGTCAGACTGACTCACTAAAGTTCAGTTCAGGCAGCAAGGGATGAACTGTAGCTTTTCGCTTTTACTTTTCTGTGCAGCTATCACATATAAAAACCATAGACGATGATTGGCGTCCAAATCTATGACTTTTTTTCATTCTTCTATTGGGAATTTAAATGAGTTTGCCACAAGTAGATGTCCAATCCACTTGTTTCACATTAGAGTTCTTATCATTTGTGTTGGAAAATGACTCAAAGTATACCAGCAGCTATGACTATCCTTAACCACAATATCTATCACTATCTAGTTGCTCCTATTTTAGTTGTGCAAGCACTTGAGTGTCCAAGCAAATGTTAACAATATCATTGAATATGGCCTGCACACGAATCTTGAGTTTAACCAACATTCTAGTGCGCTTCCAATCACCAATGTGATAAATGGAGCTATCTTGATTTTCTTGACTTTTTTTGCAGCAACCTGATCATGTTTCCTCATTCTATCACTGACAACCCCCCTCAGCAAAGTTGGATTGGACGCCTATTTCAGTCAATGGCAGCCATTGAATCAGTCGAGGCACTTCCCTAACATTTTAGTACTGTAGTACTGTACAACGAGATGATATACAGTATATCATCTTGTTTGAGAAATGATAATGAAAGGATTGGCTCTTGCATCCTTCGATTTTTCTGAACCGGCCCTTGGAGGAAAAATAAGGCTTACCCTTGAGTTACTGTATTTGAAGCTGGAAATAATGATTTATGCTTCCATTATTTTACTTAGGGAAATTTTGGTCTAAACCTGTGCAATTGGAGATTCCACTGTCTCCTGCATGTGTGTTTTTCCCCCCTCCAGTCCAATGGATGTCCCATGTTTTCTTTAAAGAGGCAAGATGGCGTCCTTTGGGCGGAGGCCGCCTCGCAGGCCGTCCTCTGTAATTTTCAGCGGCATGCGCGAGCGGAGACGCCGGCCTGGGTTCCTCGCTCCCGAGTCGTGCCGTGGCCGGCGTCTCTCATTACTCCCCCACTTCCTCTCTTTGCGAGGCCGCCAGAGCCGCCTCTTGGCAAGGGGCGACTCCGTTTTGGGTTTTGGCTTTGCTGTGTTTTCTCCACCCTGTGTCATTACGCCGCACAAATCGAAAAAACACTGAGGTTAGGAGGAGGAAGGGGAACGGAATGCGGGACTTTGGCTGAATATTCCCTCATTTTCAGGCTTTTACGGGTACCTTTTAGTAGAAGGGAGGGAAGCGTTTTTTTGGAGTGTAGCCCAGAACAAGTTGAACATTGTTACTTTGGGAGCACATTCTGACACGAAAGGATAATACATAACTAGAGGTCGACCGATATGGAATTTTCAAAGGCAATCTTAAAAAAATATGTAAGATTTAATCAGCTAATTATTCTTGGCTCGAAATATAAAGCTTTATCAGTAAACTCGCATTTCTGTGCGAGTGTTCGATTCCCACGAGCCCCGCAGTCCATTTATTCCCGATGATACCTGACTGTACTGGTTGGAGGTCAATTCAACATAGCCACGAGGGGCTGGCTTGCATAGTGACAACAGTGCATTACGTGAGATCACGCACACACAACTGGTGTAGTGCTGTTTATTAACAACACTAAAAGGCCATACTGGCTCTACAGGTCGGCCTTTTTTCCCCACACGACCCGAACGCCACGGGGTTTGGCACAAGAGATGACACCTTCAGTGTAAGTTGAGTTTGGTTCTTGGAAATGCAAACCCCTTTAGGCTGGACTGAGCTGCAAAGTATTTCTTTTGATATTAGTACAAAATATGTGATCATTAATCCTTCCAGATGTCAATTTATGAAGCTGTTTTTATCCTCCCACTGATTTTAATGGGAGTGTCGGTTACCAAGTTGGGATTTTAGTACATTTTGCAAGCAAATATCTGACCATTAACGCTTTCAAATATCCAATCGTGGCTGTTTCCATCGTTCTTTGTCACTACTAGACGCCCCTTGCATTAGAACTGGGAGAGATGGCAGCAAATGAACAAATTCATTGGATGCATTTGGCCAATGTGCTTTGTGCACTAAATTTGGTGCAACTTTTTTCACCTAATTTTTAGTCCCCTGCTGCTTGTTTTTTTTATTATATAGAACTGAATATGCACACAAAATGGTCCCTGCCCATTGTCTGCACCCCCACCCCACCTCGGCGCCTTAACGTGCATGTGAAAGAAGTGGGCGTGTCCTGTTGTCCACTTATGTGAGTCACCTGCTATATAATCTAATGTGATGACATCATCAGTGCTCGCCAGGCACCCGGCGTGCAACGATGTGGTGTTTATTTGTCCTGTCACCCTGGGAAATCTGGGCATTTGGGATGATGGGGGTGTGTGGACAGTGTTGATGAAGTGTTACAATAATAATAAGTCAGTCAGCATGAGGAGGAAAGAGGCGGGACATGGGAACAGAATGTTCTTCTGATGACGACGGCGATGATGATGATGCTGCTTCTTAGACTTGTGCTGGTCCAGACGTGGAGATCATGTGATTATGCAAGCCAAACATTCCCGCTTCTTATCTCTAACCCCGGATGCTTCTGGGAAGAAATAGCATGTCTGCGAATCGTTGTCCAAGATTAACCGATAGTGAAAGAGTGCCACTCCCATGCCAGGCTTTTAATGTCATGAGGGCCCTCTTTGCTTCCTTGCTTCTATTGGCTAAAATGTTCTTTTGTGGGGGCTACTTGGAATTGGCTATGATTTGAAATGAAATAATCGGATGCTTTGAATGGTGTGTTCAGAGGTTTTTTTTACATTTTATAAACAGTAGACATCCTAATCATACGACAGCCTTTTCAGACATTTTTGGAAAACAATTTGAAATTTGAGCTTTTTTTGTAACTTCACAACTCTAGTATAATGTTGTTATTTGAACATAATGCAGATTTATTTGTCAAACGTTGTCTTTTCTACAGTTTTTTATATGGATCAATTTTGCTAATCAGCCATATTTAATCAACAATATGCATATACAAACTAACCAGTTTGGCAGATTGGAAAATGTCTAGCATGACAAAATTGTCAAAAACATTGTGGTTATATCAAGACATTTATTACACTGCAGGTAAATTATATTGCAAAGCTAAACACAAAAAAACAAGAAAATTACACAAATTGTGCACAAAAATACAAATGTGTACATACATTTTTCAAATGCCAGCAAGCTTAAAACTACTATAAAACCAACACATACAATTCAAGTTTTAAATCAGATTGTGAAATCGAGGTCAGATGACATGACAAAAAAATATTGTTAAAATTGTTAAAGTTTTAGCTTATGTTAGCTTTTCAAACATGAAAACTTTCTACCATGAAGAAAAACCATTCACTTCACCACCTTCTCCCATAAACCCATATAATATTGTTCTTGCCCCACTTGACGACCAATTACTCTTACTTAATAGTTTTTCATACATTTCACTTGCGGCCGTCGCTCTACTTGAGACCGTTTGTGTTTGTGTGTGACGAGTGAGACATTTTCTTGGTAGCAAAACAAAAGAAACGCCTCCGTGGCGTGACCCTTGAACTTTTGGAATAGACCCCCACCGCAACACCCCAACCCCGCTAGCTCGGGAGAGGGTGTTGACTTAGAAAATAAGGCGCCGCTGCCAAGAGTCCATTTCCTTCACGTCTTCCCCATTCCTGTGTTCAGCCGCTGTGTGAGTGCTGCGGGCGTGTGTGATGACAACGGTTGTGTGTTGAGGCAGACAGAGGTAATGATTAACCTTTTTAGACTGCAAAGAGCCAGTCAGCCGACAAGCACCACCCTCTCCTTTCTCCCTCCTTCTCTCGGCTATCTTAGAACCCAAGCTAATAAAGCTCCATCGTCTAATTCAGGAGAACTCGGTTTGGTTCACGGGACACGTTAATGCCAACTAGATCTGATGTGAGCCGAACCATTGTATTTTTGGACCAAAAAGTTAACGTACTTGAACGGACTTCATTCACCCCTCCCAGTCAAAATGGATTGGACGTCTAGGGCGCCCTAGAATACACAATCCCCAAACCCCTGGTTTTGCGGCACCAGTGTGGAAAAAAAATGGCAGTGGCTCCTTAGCCGGTAACCCAGGGGTTGGGAACCTTTTTGAAAGAGAGAGTCATAAACAATTCCTATTTTCAAATATTATTCCTTGAGAGACATAATCACAATTTAAAAGTCAAAATTGCGATTTTTTTTTTTATTTTTTTAGTCATTTTACAACTTTTAAAGTACAAAAAGTCTCTTAATTATTTTGACAACATTGTTAAGCTGTTGCTAATCAATGAATTTCAATGAGTTCAATGAGTATCAATGAGAGAATGAATGCAGAAGACTAATGGAAAAAAAATCAATGCCACAGTGCCGACGTGACGTTCCAGACTCTTTTCTCTCACCACCGGTTTCCATATTTTAGCTCAGAGCCATATGCACCCATCAAAAGAGCCACATGTGGCTCCCGAGCCATATGTTCCCTACCCCAGCGGTAACCGGTCAAATAGTCCCAGGGGCTATTTAGCCGGTAACCTATTATTGAACATTGAGTGAATAGGGGATTTTCTAAACCATTCAACCAATCTTATTGAAATTTGATGTGTTATTGCCAATTGATAGATTTTAGCATTAGGTAAATAGGGATTTAATGGATTGGATAACTTTATTCATCCCCTATTCGGGAAATTTCGTTGACTATTATGACTATTATTTAGGCAGTGGCTCCGTAGCCATAGTTTCTTATTATTTACCCCACACAGAATTCTTACCGGTTAAATAGCCATATGGGGCCATATAGGCTATTTGACCCGGTACCGGCTAAATAGCCCCTGGAACTATTTGATCGGCTAAGGAGCCACTGCCAAAAAAAGGAACTTTCGGCCCGCGGCCCGCACCTTTGACACTACTGGTTTAATTGTCATAATTTTAGGAATATTAGTGAGCACTTCTGTTTTTAATCTGACCATACTGTCGTCATCTGTTCTTTTCTAAAGATATGATAAAGACCTAGTTTATACGTTCCCACCGGATGCCATTTTGTTTCAAGAGCACAAAAATTATCTATCGTCTGTATCAGTCAGAATGTGTCGCGCCCTCGCAATCTGCTGTTACCGCCGCGTCTACATCCTGGTTGATGTTTTCTTGCTTTGTCGCCATCGGTAGACGGCAAAACCCACGCAAGACCTGCCTAGCCACAAGTGACAAAGACAAAAATAGCGCTTGCGATATGATGACTATATACGTAGACCTGTATTTGTTTTTGGCCTCCGCATTTTCCACAAATACCAGCCAACGTCGTTTTTCCTCCCAATCCCGTTACGTCCGAGGCTGTAGGCCAGAATGACGCGGGTGGCCGACAGGCGCGGAAGAAGCTCGACAGATGGCCTCGAGACTGCTGGCTAGCCAGATAATCTTCGCGGAGGAAAAGCGATGAGAGCAGGCCGAGTGTCTGGCACACAGACAGACAGACAGACCGACTAATGCCTGAACGGGCAGACGTCCAGATAGATGTACACACGGAAGAAGTGCCTGTCTTGCAACTATGACGGACGCTGAAAATAGCGTCATATTTTATGAGGTGGGAGGAGGCTGTCCAAAACCCAAGATGTTCTCTCTCTCTCCCCATGAATGTTTTGAGTATGAAGTCCGATGTGCTGTCAGGACAAGCTGTGAACAAGCTACTGACAGGGCCGAGGACCGCCCATATCGCTTTCGCCTTGCTACTAAAATGCCTCTAAGGCATATGGCAGGGGTGGCCAAATCTGGTCCTAGAGAGACGCTATCTGGTCTGTTTTCCATATCTCACTCCTAGCACACCTAAATCAAATGATCAACTCATCAGCAAGTTGACCAGAAGCATAACACCAATCCCGATTATTCGATTCAGGTGTATTGGTGGCTCTCTTGGACTGGAGTTGGCCACCCCAGATGTATAGTAAGGCTTTTTCTTCAAAAAAATGACCATGTATAGTAACGCTTCTTTTACCCAAAACAAGCCTAAAAAGCTTGTTGTGTAGGCTATTGTTTGATCACCTCAGTTTGAGCTGAAATGAGTAAGAAATAGTTGGATCGATTCCCGCGTCTTCCAAGTTCTCGCTTTTTAGGCCAAATAGAAAGGTACTGAGGCAGTCCTTGGTATAGGGATTGATCCCCCACTACCTCTCGCATGGTAAGTGGGCACTCTCCCATTTTGAGCTAAGTACCCAACCCACCTCCCTACTTTACCAAGGACTGGCCCACTACTTTTCTATTCAACCTGACAAGTGAGAACTTGGAAGATGCGGAAGATAGTGATTGATCCAACTACCTTTCGTATGGTAAGCAGCTACTCACCCATTTCAGCTAAGTACCGAACCCGCCCCTCTACTATCCCAAGGACTAGCCTACTATTTTTCTGTTGGACCTCAAAGGAGGGAATTTGCAGGATGTGAGCATTGATCCAGGTACCTTTCGAATGGGCACTCTACCATTAGTCCTAGGAAAACTCACCCGTTGCAAAACTGCATTCCACTTTTGTGTCCCAAAATCTTGTCTGCCCACAACCCATTTTTTTTCCAACCTATTTTCTTTTGCTTGCTGGTGTATTTGTCCGCCCCCGTGGTCTTATCTTTAATCTTTGTGGCATTTAATGCGTCTTCCTGCCCGGGGCTGTGGGGAGGGGGGCGGAGTCCAGCGGGCCCGGCCGCTGTCGTCATAAATAGCGGGGTGTTTTCTGACACGCTTAGACAGGCAGCCCGGCTCTAATGACCTCTGACGCCAGGCCCCGTCTGTCCCAGCAATAACAAACAGAAAGACTCTCCAGGTCTCTGCCACACACACACACACACACACATATGCACATACACACACCCAATGCTCCCTCCCCCCTACCTGGCAGGTGAGCGCCCCCGCCAGGCTCTCCTCCGTCAGCGGGGTCAGAGACATTTTCTGTCTCTTATCTAAAAGATAAATGGCCCTTTTCCCCCCTTGCGTTTAGTCTAAGGTAGATAGTCGGGTACTTAGGCGTCCCTCCCTCCCCTTGCGCCCCACGAGGATGGATTTACGATAAACTCCCCCCGAGGCCCCGGCTCTGACCAACTTCAAAGAACACGGCTCCGCTTGTTTTATGGGAGGCTTTCAGTCACCACCTAGCACCCCTCCCCCCGCCACCTCCCCCCCCCCCCGTTTCCCTGATTCCGTCTGCCGGTTCTGTGTAATGAAGGCTAATGACAGGCCGCGGTAAGGCTCGCTCGGACCGCCGCGGATCCTGCCGCATTAGCGTCTCCGTTTGTCTGCGGCGGGGCCTTCCAAATTACCGCTTTACACGAAGGGGGCTCGCGTTAGATGAAACGGAAGCCAAACTCCGAGGAGAGTGGGGGGCTCCTTTTTTGCTTTCGGAAGTAAACACACGTCCGACAGAGGACGGCGCAATTAGTCAAGGACGCAGAAGTCGCAGTCCAACTATGTGCTTCCCACTCTTCGCCCTTGCCCCCCACTTCCTCGCTCGCTCCCACCTTTTGAGGGCCGGGGCGGGAGTCGCTCAGAGCCACATTGCTGCGGAACGGAGATACGAGGAGGGAGGGGGCTGGAAATTGGAGCGCCGCCAACGCCACTCTTCTTTTTCACGCTCGGGGGAACTTTAGACGGGTCGGGCCTCGTCGCTCGCCTCCGCCGTCCCGTCCCCGCCACACGTGCTCCCCCCCCCCCCCCCCCCCCCCCCCCCCCCCCCCCCGACCAAATAGGCCGGAGGAGACAATGTTTATGGGGATGTTACTCAACTCGACAACGGGGATGATTTCCCGCAGCGTGCGGCGGGGAGATTGCGGTGACGTCAGCACGTTGTTGGCCCGCGCCGCCAACAAAAACACGGCGAGCTTGAGAGGAGATAAGCGCTTATAATGCCTGGACAAGTAGTGGAGTGCATGTGGGCACTTGCACGCCGGCATCTCCCGGTTGCCGCCTTGGCCTCCAAGAATTCCTTCGTGGCAAAAAGTGGGGCGGAGAACGCCGTTCCGCGCTATAATCAAGGAATTCGGTAGACTTTGTTTCCTTTTAAAGACACGCGGTCATCCTCCGGTCTTCGCTACCCCCGGGCAGGCGCTTCTTTTTTAGCCAGCCTAAATACAAGTTTGCCGTCCCTGTTTTCAGCAAGGGCAGACTTTTATCTACAACCCCTGAAAATGAGCCCAATAATGCACCAAGATAGCTATCATACCAAAATGTCACAGACAGGATATATGTAGGTTCCCGCGGGCGTGTCGTCAAGTAGGCCAACTAATGCGGGTCTTTACAGAGGACATTGTCTGCCTATTTTAAATGTAATGTAGCAGGATAGTTTGCTTTGTTAATGCAGTTCACAATGTTTCTGGTTTGTTCTTTCGAGAGAAGAAAATCGGTTCTGAATTTGTAGATAGTTGCATAACTGCATACAATGTGGTCTTGTTCTTGGATTTTGTTCTCTGTGCAGGGACCCAAAACAGCAATCCTAACTTTTGTCTTAATTTTTTTAAAGAAAGAAAAGCCTTACTATACATGGTCTTTTTTTTTAGGTAAAAATAAGCCTTACTATTATTAAGACTTATTGTTTTGGTCCTTTGGTCAATAGTAGTTTTTGGTGCAACCCACTCTGCCAATTCAGCTAATAGTCATATGAGGTTCTGTATGCTATTTGTAGAAACCAACCTGCATTTCTGGGGGGTCAAATTATTTTGGGGGTGATTCCAGATATAACTCAACACAGAAAATTCAGGCTGAGAAACCAGAGAATTGTGATTGCGGATGTGCTTAGGTTGGTCGGTGGTGTAGAGTATTTTGAGGATAAAGTACCTTTCTCATGGGCTTTTACTCCATCAGCTATTTCTATTTTCACCTTTCTTAAAGTGACCTATCTCGGCGCAACAGACTATGCTTGTACTCTTCAGGAAAAGCCCATTTTTAAATTTGCGTTCTCCCTCTCTTTCCATTCCAGACTCCCTGGCCATGCAGGAGTCCGGGGAGCGGTCCCGCTGGTGCGTGGTGGCCTACTGGGAAGAAAAGACCCGCGTGGGACGCCTCTACTCGGTCCAGGAGTCCTCCCTGGACATCTTCTACGATCTACCTCAGGGCAACGGCTTCTGCCTGGGCCAGCTCTGCTCGGACAATAAGTCGCAGCTCGTGCAGATGGTGCGCGCCAAGATCGGCTACGGCATCCAGCTGACGCGCGAGCCCGACGGCGTGTGGGTGTACAACCGAAGCTGCTACCCCATCTTCATCAAGTCGGCCACACTGGATAACCCGGACTCCCGTACGCTGCTCGTGCACAAGGTGTTCCCCGGGTTTTCCATCAAGGCGTTCGACTACGACAAGGCCAGCAGCTTGCGGAGGCCCAACGACCACGAGTTCACGCAGCAGCCGCGCACGGGCTTTACGGTGCAGATCAGTTTCGTCAAAGGTTGGGGACAGTGCTACACCAGACAGTTTATCAGCAGCTGCCCCTGCTGGCTGGAGGTCATCTTCAACACTCGATAGCAGCGGCCCCCCTCGCACCCGCTCCCTTCCTCGGACACTTAGGCCCACCCTCATCCTCCATTTTTTTTTTGATGAAGAGGTTCCAAATTGAGAAAGTTACCGCACCGAGGAAGAAACGGGGAAAAAAAAAACCTTCGCACAAAAGTGACTGAAAAGTTGATGGAAAAATAAAGAGACAAGAAATGTATTTTATGTTATATATAAATATATTATTAATTGTAAATACGAAGACATTTTATATGCATCATTATTTATGTATTGTGCAATGTGTTGATGAGAAAAAAAGAATAAGATGCACTTTGCTTAATATAAATGCAAAACAAAAGAAATGCCAAAATAATAAAAAAAATATATATACATTTATCTCCTGTTACTTTTTCTAATGATGGGACTCTTCTTTCGCCGAGTTATTTCGGTATGGCTGCCCTTGATGACTGACGACATCATATACAGGAAGCAGTGACGCACACCAGGAAGCTACAAAACCGAAGGGAGATGCCGGCCTTCCTCTGGGTCGCTGAACGTGCGGATTCAAACAAAGGCATTTGGGTGGCACGCCTGTGGAAATGACCACTACGCCGCACGGTGACCCACTCAAGACAAAAGTGTGTGCTAGTGTGTGTGTGCTTGTCTAGGCCTGGTCCTGTCAGATGGGTGTCTGTGAAGAGGATTACTACTGTAAGCCTGCTTTACCCGCAGCCACCGTCTCAAAGACCTACATTCACGAGGCCTACTTTACATGACGTTCCACTTGTAAAAGTGTGACTACTATAAGGTTGTCAGAATAATTCATGTGCACGGCCGGACAAAATAGTGAAATTCGACCTCCAGGCCGATCTAAACATCCTCTCAATTGTTTGAATGTGGAATGTGAGTCACCTTTAAAAGTAAAGTCTCGTTTGGAGGTGTACGCTCTATTTAAAGATCAAACAACCTCACCTTGTCCTTTCTTTGCGTCATATATAATAATAATAATATAATAATAATCGGACATAGGCCCTGTCGTCATTATCACAACACAAAGCCTACTTGTCATCACACGCAGAAACTGCGTGTGACGAAATTGAGATATATCTGTCTATATGTCCATACAATACATGCAGAATACAGTGGCGGTCCGTGCATTTTCTCGTAGCACCCTCAACGTATCAATCCAACCCTCAAAACTATTTTATGGCTATAAAACCTCTACTGCAGCTACAGCTGCTGCGACACGTAAAAAAAAAATCAATAAATCTGCACAAAAATGGGGTAAAATCCACTTCCTAGCAGCATTTCATGATTAAATACAAATACTGGAGCTTTTCAGATATTACAACCGGGCCGGGGAAAAGACAGCAATGAACGTCAATGGCGTACGGGCAAACATTGCCCGGAAATGGGGTAAAATCCAGCCGAAAACAGCATTTATTGATTAAATACAAATACTTGAGCTTTTTAGACATCAGAGCCGGGCCCAGAGTATCATTTCCCCGGTAAAAAGACAGCGATGAACGTCGATACGTCCATACGTGAAACGGCCAAAAAATGCACTGCCACTGTTTAAATATCTAGAAGTAAAAAACAAACACTAAAGTGCATGTCATCACAATGTTCATAATGTGCAATACTGTATTTTAAAGGATTAAAGCCCAACCAAAAAATATGTACAGCTCCCCCCACTAACTAATGCACGTTATGATGAAAACAATGTGTTTTTCTAAAGTATGAATGCCCAATCAACACGTATTTACAGCCCCGCCTCCGCCCCACCCACTGACTAATGCATGTTATTATGAAAACAATGTATTTTTTTTGTAAGTATTAAAGTACAACCAAAAAGCATTTACAGCCCCCCCCCCCCCCCCACACACACACACACACTGACTAACGCACGTTATTATGAAAGCAATTTATATTTTGTGTGATCTATTTTTAATAGGCGTGGCCGAGGTCAGAGTTTAAATAGCCGACGTCAAACCCCAAGATGGCTGATGAGCCAGGAGGCAGCACGGGCGTGCACTGCAGAGCAGCTCAAAAGTGACGATTTGCCGAAGAAAGCCTGACAAACTTCTCACAGGACGATGCAGCACATTCGGTACGTTGTCGTTTGGGGATTTCGAAGCCCCAGTTCTCGTCTTAAGAGTATGATTCGTTGACGTGATGTAGCCCCATGTGTGTGCAGACAGCAAAAATGTTTGCAAACAAATTGGCCACATTGCGTTACCGATCGCTCTTTGTTTAAAAAGAAATCATTCCATTGTGTGTTTCAGTCCCTCAACGAGCACAGACTGCTGGGAAACATCAAGAATGTGGCCAAAACGACCAGAAAGGGGCATCTTGTCGTCGCCATAACAAAGTGAGTCATTTTTAAATGGTTCCCGTTTTCTCTATCCGTGTAATATTTAAACGTCAGCGTTCAAGGCTTTGCGCAATTGGCTCGTTTTTCATCATGATACATTCAACTTTTGAATGAAAACACTAACTAGTTTAGTGTTTTTTTTAATAGCAAAAACCTGTGGATATCTCACTCACACAAATGTGATTAGTGGACGTGTAAGGAATAAACAGTAATCCCTCGATTATCGCGGTTAATGTAGACCAGACATGGCTGCGATAAATGAAAAACTGTAAAGTAGTGTCATCCCTATTGAATTTAATTAAAAAAAATACTATAGTGGCAAGTGTAAGAGTAGCTTCTGCTTGTGAGTTTCACATCTTTCTGAACTTACAAATAATAATCGAACATGGGCTTTGTCATAATACCCAGATAACTGCGTATGATGAAATTGGTAATTGGTACAAAAAAAATCTGCCATGTAGTGGAACTGTGCACTCAAATAGATTATATACTTTTACCTCGTTAACTTTCTTAAAGACCTCAGGGCTTGGACTGTTTCATTTTTAGTTTTAATTGTGGTTTTGACAAAACCGAAGTGAGACATTTATTCAACAATAGTGCAGGTGTCATTTTTTTCAAGAATGAATGGATTTGAAATAATTGACTGAAAAACTCAAGGCAGAAGTTGGATTTATTTTATTTATTATTTTCATGTAATTTGTACCTTGTGGGCCATCTATATTTCCCACCACATCAAGATCCTGATTATTTGTTTGTGGAGGAAAAAATGAAAAATTGACTGGATAGGGGCCTTTAAAGACTTGGATCATTTTTAGTCTCTCTGCAGCAGTCTAATATTGCCTTTTGCAGTTTTATAGAAAGAAAAAAAAGCTAAATGTAGGAGTTTTTAAGTTAAATTTGACTTAATTAGGCCCTAGTCTGTATTTCTTTTATGTAACTTGACCCTTTTTTGTTTTCCAGAGTTCCATCCAAGGGGGACAAGGTTTCCTGCCTATGTTGACGCACCCTCATTTCTTGGTGCTACGTGAGAACCAATCTGAGTTTTTTTCAAAATAAAAGGTAAGGCCTTCCTTGCGAATGGTTTTTTACTTAACTTTGTGTATTGACCCCTTTTTTTTGTTTTCCAGAATTCCACCCAAGGGGACCTGGTTTCCTGCCTATGTACAGATAGGCTGACGCACCCCCTCATTTCTCGGTGCTGGGGGTTACGCCAGAACCTATCTCCAAAGTTTTTCAAAATAAAAGGTAAGACCTTGTGAATGGTTTTTTATTTAACTTTGTGTATTGACCCCTTTTTTTGTTTTCCAGAATTCCACCCAAGGGGACCTGGTTTCCTGCCTATGTACAGATAGGCTGACGCACCCCTCATTTCTCGGTGCTGGGGGTTACGCCAGAACCTATCTCCAAACTTTTTCAAAATAAAAGGTAAGCCCTTGTGAATGGTTTTTTATTTAACTTTGTGTATTGACCCCTTTTTTTTGTTTTCCAGAATTCCACCCAAGGGGACCTGGTTTCCTGCCTATGTACAGATAGGCTGACGCACCCCCCCATTTCTCGGTGCTGGGGGTTACGCCAGAACCTATCTCCAAAGTTTTTCAAAATAAAAGTTTTTAAATGTATACATGTGTTTGTCTTTATCTAACAAAAAATGCAAGTAACAATGCAAGTTAAAAAATTTTATTTACAGGTAAATATTTCAACTTTAGCATACTTAGTTGGCATTACATTGAAGTGTTGATTGGTGTAGCCAGTCTTTTCTCTGGTTTGTCCACCTGTAGACATAAGACATTTTAGTTAAAGGTTACAAAATACAAAACACTTTGAAACAAAAGCTGGGGAAATAAACAGAAACTAAAATTAGAAAAAAGCTGGGGGAATATACACTTGGAAAAAAAGAGCTGGGGGAATATACACTTAAAAAATACACTTAGAAAAAAAACTGGGTATATACACTTAGAAGATAAAACTAGGAAAAAAAGCTGGGGGTATATACACTTGGAAAAAAAGAGCTGGGGGAATATACACTTAAAAAATACACTTAGAAGATAAAACTAGGAAAAAAAGCTGGGGGAATAAACACTTAAAATTAGAAAAAATTGGGTATATACACTTGGAAAAAAAAGAGCTGGGGGAAAATACACTTAGAAAAAAAAACTAGGGGAATAAACACTTAAAAAATAAAATTAGAAAAAATGGGGAATATACACTTAGAAAAAAAACTGGGGGAATAAACACTTAAAAATGGGGTATATACACTTAGAAAATAAAAACTGGGAATAAAGACTTAGAATTCCTTCTCTAACATTAACTGAGATCCTTACCTTAAAGATTTAGTCAAAGAGCTGTGGAAATGAATGGCCAGTGAAACATCACCATGATGATTTAGGCTTTTATTTAATTTGGATTTTCAGAAGTACAGAGACACCATATGATTCTCAGGCAACTTGCGAGGAAGATCTCTCAGGCAACCACCTGTAGACATAAGACATTGAAGGTTCACAAAACAATTTTAGACTTACAATAAATTTTTGTAAAATACACTTAAATAAGAAAACAAACTGGAGGGAATAAACACTAAAAAAATAACAGTATAAACACAGAAAATAAAATTAGAAAAAAATGGGGTATAAACACTTGGAAATGACTTAGAAATACTTGTAGGAAGGAGGAAAAAAAAGACTTGTATCAATATTAAATGATGCTTCTGAAATTCTGTTGATGCCAAACAGGGAAACCTTGTTTTTTTTTTTAAAGCAAAAGTTATGATCTGTCACAATGAAATTTCCCAAATACGGGATGAATATAGAGACTGTAGACAGGCTCACGTTTTTTTGGAACTAGTTTTACCTTGATCTGTCTCCACTACTCAAGGGTGAGTGCTGTGGGCACGCGGAGCTGCATCCTGAGACTAAACAGGAAAAAATAACTTGATTTAACCAAACTATTTGAAATGTGCCAAACAATTATTACAGAAAAGAGAAATCTTACAAGAAATTTAATAAACAATCAAGCTAAAGAATGAAAAGCTAGAGTGCTCCATGTTATTTCCCTTTTCCAGAGAAGCGGATTAAATATATAAACTGACGTTAACAGCTAACTGAAGGTTGGTTTAACAATTTTTGTATAAATGATTTTTTTTGTGAAACCAGAAAAGTTACAAATTGGAAACTGGTGTTTAGCATGATTAGCAGTGAAAGTTATCATTACATTCAACAGACCAGGAACTAAGACGTGCCTATGGATGTCATTTAAGAGCGAGCCTTTACCAAGATATATGTCCATTGATATCTCGGCTTTGTATGGTTAAATTAAAGGTCTTTCTAAACCAATCAATAATAGAGAAAACGGACGACATACTTTTTAAGTCAACTGGGGAACGTCGTCTTGACGCTAATGCTAAGCTAACTAGTCACATAAAGCACACACCGGGGGAAAGGAGCCCAAACTTATAATATCGACGATGTGTTCAACCTGGCATTAAACTAACAGATTTGTTGGCGTTTTTGGCTCAATCGATTCCTAAAAATTCTCCGGTTAGCGTGATAAAAACGGACTTAGGCCAGTAAATTGCTCAACACCTTACCTCGTTGGAGTGCAAGCCGACCGTCAACATGGAAAGGCTGTTCCAAAGGGGCGAGACACTGCGCATGTGCTTAATTTACGCAACTCAATGGGACAGGCGTAACCACGCCCCTATTGTCCAGCCCTATTAAATGTGGAAAAGACGAAACCATTCAGACAATGCATAAAATAAGATTGTACATTTAAAGTTTTAAACCAAACCACTTCCATTCTAAATCAGATTGCTTAATACGAGAATTTAGGGAAAAAGCCTTTAAAGAACTGCTATGTTGTTGGATATTTGAGTTTATACTTGAATTCAATTAAAAATAAATAAAAAAAATCTTACTAAGAATGATGAATAACATTAAATTAAAAATTAATCTTGCATAACCCGTTGGCTGCCATTGACGGGGATATATGTCTGCTAGACTTCTAGGGATAACATCCTTTAAATTCAGAGTAGGATAAATTGGACGTCTATCACTGTCAATGGCACGGGAGTAGGAAATGTTCAATCTCTTTCATGTAATATCATTTTATATTGTAATAGTGGATTTTCGAGACATTTTGGCACAGATGACGTTCCCGATGGTATATTCCAGAGTTGTTTGCGTCACATCCTATTACCATCACCACGCCGTAATTCCCTCCTATGGCTCTGTACATTTCTATGGCACATTACCAGGATAACTTAAAGAAATGTCAGTATGCACGGCCTAGAAAATATGATGGATGACTGCAATGTTGCCACCAGACAGGCGACAATTTCGTTTTTCAATAACACGACGTGAGGAAAAGACATTTCAGCCTCAACTGCTGACAGCTGACTTCAATAATGCAGCATGACTTTAAAAGCCGATTGGTCGCCCTGACGAGCAAGATGAGGAGGAGGCAGCGACCGCTCAGCCCTCACAATTTTGTGCGAGTTGACTGACAAGTGCGGCTTTCTCAGCGATACCCCGACAAAAAAGGCGGATGTGAAGACCGTTACATATTTTTGACTTTGTATTAATAAAAAAAAAAGATAAAAATAGTAAAGCAGTTTAGTATCCAACAAAAATGAGCAAAGCGATTCCACTAGTCCAGCTTTTGGGATAGCTTAGACATTTAAAATAGAGAAGGTGATTCTATTTAGGCGTAATGAGGTCACAGTTCAAAGGTCACCAAGATCAGAGAAGGAATTTTGCAATGACTCAGAAATCATAAAATTATTGTCATCAGACGTACAGGATATTTTTGCGATATGAATTAAAAAGGTGATTACATTTTGGAGTAATAAGGTCAGAGGTTGAAGTTCACTGAGGGACAGAAAATACATTTTGTGAGCAATGAAAGGAATTATGTATTATCAAACTTGGGATCATTCCCTGCCAACCTTTCCTAGTCAATATGAATTGGACATCGAGCACCGTCAATGGCAGCCAGTGGGTTCAATAAGTGGTCTATAAAAGCTCAAGTCATTAACCGCCATGGAGTTAATGTACAAGCTACGGATGTTAAACATGCCGGATGTGAGGGCCCAGGAATGCGAGTGCAAGCTGGATGGGAAACTAGATAGCAGCTGGCAGACTTCAGAGGGGCGAGAAAAGCCTCCACGCATACGCGCCGCCTCCCCAAGGAGACGCATTGGCTGGACCCCCACCACCCAGATGAATACCCCCACCCCACATAAACACTGCGTTTGACCCAGATGTTGCCCTTAAGCGGCCAGCTCACAATCAACTGTTTGTTTGGATTGTGTATTCACAAGACTTACTTACATTATAAGGACAAACCTTTCAAACATTTATATGTATAAAACTAAGTCTTTTTTTACCCCCTTACCCATTTCATGTATTTTACTTTTTTAAAATAATATTTATGTGTTAATTGAAACTGTAAAAAAATATATTTCTTCTACTAAAATGTTAATCTTAGTTTCCTATAGTTTGAAATTTGAATATTCTTTTATCCCCCTATTTTTTTAAATACTAACCAGCACAGCAATTAATACAGTCTGCCTGTTTACTTGAAAATTACACATTAATTCTATTATTCATCATTTTTAGAGCAATATTTTTTCATAATCATTTAACATTTTTTTTTTCTAATAAATTAAACAATAAAGTTCCTTATTTGCAAGAAATTGTTGAATTAGAAAACATTAGATTTTTTTCTGACATGTATTTTTATGGAAAAACAAGTTTTATCTCAGTATTCTTATTATTTAAAATGATTGTTCCCTTAAAAAGTTAATGCCCATGATATACAGATTTATGTTTTCAAAAATATTCAATACGTTTCTCTAAAAATATTTGCACTTTACAATTTTTCCTTTTTAACTCTTGCCATTCCTTCGCCCCTCCCCGTCAAAAATGTATTGGACGTCTAGCGCTGTCAATGCCATAATATTATTCCAATTTTATTCAAATGCTCTTATAAGTATATGAGCTAATACATTTAACCAGCAATGTTCCACAGAGCAAACCAATTTCAACCACGGTTTAATGCCCATTAAGCATCTACAAAAATGGAAATGTAATACAGTCTTATGTTAGAGAGCAGAAGGCTTTCCAGCAATGCAAAAAAAAAATACCCTCATGAAAAATTAATCCCTACGGCCAAGTTTGGTGTCTGACACAAATAGGATGATAATCAGCACATACTTCAAGCATGTACACATGTGTGAACACACACTCCCATGCACGCACGCAAACACAGACACGCACCCACGCATGCACAATTAGGATTTTTGTACTTTCTTGTAGTGTCGGACCCGGGGGCCTTGTTATACAAGGAGCCCGATCAAAGCAGAAAGAAAGCGATATGAAGCTCCGAGGAAGACGGCGACTTTTACTTGAATTATCTGCCTTCTATCCTTGAAAAGCGGCTGGGTAAAAAAAAAAAGAAAAAAAAAATCGATGGAAAAATAATGTTTTTAATTCAAAGTCAGCGAGCAAAAGCTTGCTTAATATGCGTTTTGTTTTTCTTTCTTTAATGACTTCAATCACGCTGACGTTTATTTTCCATGCACAAGTCTGAGCTCGCCAGAAATTCCGTGGACCAAACTAACTACATTTGACATTTACACTATTTTTCACCCCGTTTCTTAAGATTTTTAATATTTCAATGTGTATTGAACTAATTAAAAAATGTAAATGGGTTGATCTGCTTATTGAAAATACAATCATAAAATATGAATGTAATAAAGCCTTTTTATAGAAATATTTTGTTAAGCTATATTAAAATGAAACAAAAAAATTAGCTACTGTAAGTAGCATTTGCATGACCATCTTGCATTTATTGTAGAAAAATAAAACAAAACGTGAGTTATTTACGCTTATCTTTTGTTTTTCCATCTATAAGTCATACCGACATCACTTTTTTCATAGTTAGCTAAAGTGAATGAAACTCATCTTAAATGAGTTCTTGACATTTATTCTTTGAAAGGGTAGTAATAAATTGTATAGAGTGTGTAAATGTCAGAAAAGCCATGAAGAATTTCACGGGGAATTTGGTCATGTCGAGGCAGGTTGTTAGCATGCGTAGGTCTTATCATTTGAATGCAAAGATTATTTATGAATGAATACGATGATATTAAATACTGTTTTCTTGCCCTAAGGGATCATGGGACAACTGGAACTCACCTCAGCTGATTTTAGATGAATGTTTGTCCAAAAAAAAAAAAAAAAAACTGAGATCAATGAGAGAATCTGTGACCCTGTGCACATTGCAATCTAGATTGCTTGCTGACACATAGTGGCCTTTCATGCATGTTTAACTTTTGAAGGGCTGAGCCAAAAGAAGAATAATATGCAAAAGCATAAAAAGGTGGATACAGCACTGCTGTTGCTAGGCAACTGCATGCCTCCAAGTCTGTGGAATTTAAGCTGTGGAAGAGATCCAATTTTCCCGGGAACCCATTTCAACATTGCTCCAGACCTTAGTGGTTTGTGTGTGTATGTGTGTGTGCATGCGAGGGTTTGTATACACTCAATATGTTCAGTTTAAACTTGAGTGTGCATGTGTGTGTGTGGCGTTTGATTATGAGAGTGAAAGAGTAAGCCCAACGTGATGGCAATGTGTTACAAAGTTCTAGTTGGACAGACGTTAACAACCCTGAAGAAACAGAAATAGAAGCGTGAAGCATTTATAGATGTGAAAAAGGTTGCTTGAACCCTCCCACTACAAATAAATTGGACATCTATCGCTGTCAATGCCAGCCAACGCGTTGAGAATAGAATCTGATCAACGGGCAATTATTGAGAAGTTAGCAAAAGGTAGTGGCTTGCCATAAACAAATATTTTAGGTCATTTACCAAAATTCTACCCCATCAAGCACAGCCAATGATCGTGTGCGGTTGATTGATCGCCGGTCTTTTGGTCGCCGGTCTTTTGGTCGTGGTCTTTTGGTCGCCCGGACCGTGACAACGGGCGACCAAAAGACCGACGACCAAAAGACTGGCGACAAAACAAGGTAAAACAACACGGTCTACGCATCAATAAAAGCCAACAATGGCCATGAGCAGTTTCACTGAGCCAACGTGTGAGTGTATAAGAGTTTGTATGTACATGCGTTGTCCCTTTAAGAAGCTACGTCAGTCAGGCAGGGTCTTAACAAGTTCTCCAACAAAAAACAATAAAAGTCCGGGAAATTTGGAGCTTTTCTTTAGCCTAATAATTACAAGGGCATTAAGTATGACTAAATAGTAATTTGCAGTTTGTATTTAGGAAATTTGAACAACGATTTAAATGGTAATTATCAATAACCTTCCGGACAACCAAAAGACCGGCGACCAAAAGACCGGCAACCAAAAGATCGGCGACCAAAAGACCGGCGACCAATCGACCGTGTACCGCCAATGATTTAATTATTTAATACTTTAAAATACTAATATAACTCACTCTCCGACCAGATATATGACAATGGCAGCTAATGAGTTAAACCGGTACCCTAAAAAATGGTTAAAACAAGAGTCAGTGGTCTTTTTTTTCTTATTATTTGGGTGCAAAAGGTTTGCCTTGTGGATGCCTCTGTGAGTGAATTTCAGCCTCCGCAGACATCAAGTCAGTCTAAATAAAGCCTGGCACAGGCCCTCCCACGGCCGGCCCTCTCAAATTGCATAAACGCTTTCCCCCCGTCACTTTAATGCAAAGCCTCAGCGCAGTGTGCATGATTAAATGCTGTGTGATTATGGTCGTAAAGGGACGGCGCAGGATGGGGAATCTATCACCCGCTGCCTCTTGCGCTCCGCGTGGCAAGCTGTCACTTTCCGACGCTATCTTGCCCGCCGCTCATCTTATCTGCGGGCAGCAGGCCAGCTTCGCGCCACGTCGTCTAGCACACCACCGATTCGCACCCTGTCTTGTCGTGTTAAAGTTACAAACGACTTGTCACACAATGAGTCAGACGTGTTTTTTTTTCTTTTCTTTTTTAAACGCACCAATGGAAAAAAAAACATCAAAATGGTATCAAATTAAGTCCATTTCTGGAAAGAATTCTGAAGAAAGTAAATACCGGTTAAACGTGAGTATAAATATGGCAAATCCGGGGGAAAAAAGGGAAATTATAGCGTGCAGGAACAGTGGATTGAAGTTGCCAACAGCAACAAGAAAATCAATCTTTTTGGTCATCCGGGGAACCGTGCAAGGTAAATTTAAAAAGGTACGAGGAAATACTGACAGCGATGGATTTTAATATGATAGCAGAGCATATTTTGAACACAAATCCATGCACAAATGTGAGAAAAAAGGCTCAATAATAAAACTAATTAGTCTTCCGTTTCAGTTGGCTTGGTTCCAACCACAAAAAATCTCCAAACATGCCACAACATGAGGTGTAAATTTTTGAAATTTGCTAACATGCAAAGCATAGACTTTCTATTCCTATCCTGGGGGCGCTGGAGCATACCCCCAGCGAACTACGGACACAAGCCTGCATCACTTTTACATCTGATTTCTGTCCATTTTTTTTCTGGGTGCTTTCTCTGTATAAACAACATTATAAACAAGCCCAACATCGAATACACCAACTCCCATGTGGCATATTTAAACTGTTCAGCCTATAAAATCTCCATTCTCTATCTTTAACCAGCTCAACAGGGCAAGGGATGAAAAAAGAAGCAATACTCGGACGAATAATGGAATACCATTAGTACAAAAACCAGCAAGATTCGTAGCAGAAGCCTTTTTTTAGACTAAAACATTTTTTAAAAATCAGACCCATTGGAGTCACTTAAATGTAGCTTTTTGTACAGAAAGGATGAATTTTCTTTTCCATTTACACAAAATATCTGCCTTCTTGCTAGAGATATTAAATGACATAAACATGATGTCAAGCTGCCTTGAAGAACTGAAAGCACAACAGTTGGATTTATTGAAGCATTTTTCAGGCCTGCCTCCCCCGACAGTTTAATTTGACAAGATTAGCCCAATGATCATAAAAGAGGATGCTGTAGTGTAGTAATATATGTCATTCAGAGTGGAGAGTGTTCTGACAACAGGATGTTGTGGCAGGTGTCGCTAAACGGTTCATAGTCGTGGAAGGCTAAATCTTGGCAACACGTTGTTAATTAAGTGTGCTTTTTATGTTAATAATAGTTTTTAAAAAATCCTGACTGTGCACTCATTGAACTCATTTTCTGCCATTGTCATTTGCATTGTATTCTCATGCAATGCTGTTTGTTGCCTTTGCTGCTATTAACATTTGCTTCCCTCCATCTTTTCTTAACATACAAACTAACAAGTACACATACCAAGCTCATAGCTTTTCTGACAACAATATCACAAATATAGCAAGAACATATTAAGCCAAGGGTGTCAGACTCGGGTTGGTTCGCGGGCCGCTTTAACGTCAACTTGATTTCACGTGGGCTGGACCATTTTAGATATAATATTTAGATTTTTTTTTATATAACTGGATTACAAGAACTGGATTAGAAGTCCTGAATATTCAGTTTTTATAGATCTAAAACAATGTTTATTTTAGCTTTTTTTTAAAAATATTTTTAGTTTTTACAAAATTATTTTTGAACTAAAAACACAGAAAAAAAATGATTAAAAAAATTACAATTATTGATTTAAAGGGGGGGAAATCAGTAAATTTAATATACATCTATACTCTTCATTTTAATTTGATCCTAAAACAGAAAGTCAGCACTCATGATTTACTTTCCCGGGCCACACAAAATGATGCGGCGGGCTAGATTTGGCCCCCGGGCCGCCACTTTGATACACATGTATTAAGCGATATAAACCATATGGTGTTCCCTCTCACATCAGGAGCCCGAAAGCCAAGACACAAATATCCACACACAAATTTAGACGTGAGTCAACAATGGTATCCAAACAGTGGAATACAGTAACGTGGCGAGCCTGCCAGCTCACCCGCCGGTGAACCCTGACTGTGACACACCCGAGTGCACACACACACACACACACAAAGAGTGTGAGACAGAGTGGAGGTGTGAGCCCCTCTGAAAGAAACATATGAAATATTAAGAGCTTTGTGCACTGTCGCTCTGCGCGTGACGTTTTGTGGCACCTCACGCACCACTAGCCGAGAGTGTGACAGCCAGCGAGAAAACAGGAAACCGAGGAGACTGTGTGCATTTGTCAAGATCAATTTAAAATATCTGCAAACGCACCATTTACAGCATAAAAAACACTTGGTAAAACTTTCAGGAACCGCGACTGGTATTAGGCTAGTGTTCAGAGTGAGAAACACAACAATGTAGGCTGAACTTAAGGTTCTTGTGGGGGCCTTTTTCGATGATATTTTTAAATCAAATCAAAATCAAAAGGCTTTGTCATCATACACATCTGCGTATAACGAAATTGGTGGTGCTACTCCACAAAGTGCGTTTTCCCAGTTAAAAAAACTCATAAATAAGTAATATAAAAATATAAAAAATCACATCCTGCCAAGGTAAATTCTAAAATATTGCACAATCTAAGATATTGCACATTGTTATTGCAGACCCTGAAGTTATTTGCAATTTGTTAGAATTTGCTGTGGGCTAATAAAAAATAAAAAAAACAGGTAGTGGGCCACAGTTGCTTTGCAGGAAGCGGTTTGGACCACTGATGTTCTCTGTTTATTATTATGCTTAAAAGTTTATTTTGTTGAAGTAGTTTTAAAAATTTTATGTGAGGATCAAACTAATAATCCCTTTCATGTCAAATAGAGACCCCTGGTTTAACCCCAATTTTCATTTATGAACTGTAGACTAACAAAAGCATGGGCTCACAGGACCTGCCCGTCATTTTCTCTTCATGTATGAATGAATGTAGACGTGGCCTTTAAAAAGCCCCTCTGGATGCTGACACTTTTGACGCAAAGTGCTAGGCTGCTCCACAACAGAGAAAAAAAAATGCATCGCTGTGAGCCGCGCTGTTTACAGGCGGCACCTCGCTTGAGTGCACATAAACGCATGTGCGAGCCCAGGTGGTAGCCGCTTTGACCCCATTCAGTTCGAGATGCACTGCCCTAGCAGGTTGAATGGGGAAAAATTAGGGTACTTTTTTGTCTTAAACTTGCTTCGCAAATAATGTAACGTTTAACTGTTTATACTGAAAAATCCAACCTATGTCAGATTTCAAAAATGCATACGAATGTGGACTGGATTTGAAAATATCTGATTCCATTTGACGGAGCCTGTTTAGATCATCATGAAAAGAACTCAGTCAAACTACTTAAAGGCAAAAACAATTGATTTGAGTTGCTTCAAGTTGTGGGCTGAACGTAGCCTTTGTTTTTAGCCTGCGGTGAAAAAACATGTTAAAGCATTTTATTAATAGGCGGGAGAAGATAATGAGGACTGCATTCACTCAGACAGCATAGCTTATCAAAAGGCATCCCCATCAAAAGGAAACTTACAGTAGATTCACCTATAGAGTAGCAGTCCACCCCCAAGACCCGCGGGAATATATATTGATGCCACATACAAAAGCTAGACTGAAATGCAGCCTCTAGCTGAGGGAGGAAAATTCTACTGCATTTGTCATTTTCTACGAAATCACATTGGATCTGCACAAACTAATATAACTTTACATTTTCTTCCAGATCAGGATTTTATAATTTAACGGCCTTAGCCCATTCCAAGTGACAAATTAAGTTCAATGACTGTCCCGTCCTATAAAGGGTTAAGCATCCACTTTTTATACATAGAAGGAATAACAGCAAGAGAAATGTCAATGCCACTGGAGTACTTTTATTCAAAAAGCAAGATTTCTTTTGTCAGATCTCACGATACTGTGCAAGTGTATCAAATGTGACATTTAAAGGTAAAATGCGCTATGCACTCCATCGCCATTGAGGACAGTAAGGCTCGAAAGTGGTTAGCGCGGTGGCTGCATCGAAAGTAGCCCCCGTTGTACACTCACGGCTTCTTGATTCAATTATATAGAACCGGTGCTTTGCCCGAATAATAATCTGAGGGGAGGGGGCCCAAAAGTTAATTTGTCTGACGATAGGGGGACACACGGCCATCTTGCAATGTGGCAATTCTCTATCCAATGTGAGATACAAGAAGGACGAGGTATTCAAAAGAAAGTAGACACTAGTTATATGACTATACAAAACACGCCAGAACGCTGGTACACGGTCGATTGGTCGCCGGTCTTTTGGTCGCCCGGAAGGTAAGTGGTGATTACCATTTAAATCGTTGCTCAAATTCCCTAAATACAAACTGCGAATTACTATTTAGTCATACTTAATGCCCTATTAATTATTAGGCTAAAGAAAAGCTCCAAATTTCCCGGACTTTTATTGTTTTTTGTTGGAGAACTTGTTAAGACCCTGACTGACGTAGCTTCTTAAAGGGACAACGCATGTACATACAAACTCATACACTCACACGTCGGCTCAGTGAAACTGCTCATGGCCATTGTTGACTTTTATTGATGCGTAGATCGTGTTGTTTTACCTTGTTTTGTCGCCGGTCTTTTGGTCGTCGGTCTTTTGGTTGCCCGTTGTCGCGGTCGGGGCGACCAAAAGGCCGCGACCAAAAGACTGGCGACCAAAAGACAGCGACCAAAAGACCAGCGACCAATCGACCGCACTCGAGAACACTACACTACAATTAGAAAACACAAATGCTCTGCGCACAAAGCTTTTTAAATGTTGTTTTTGGTTGCAAGAAAATGTTTCCATACATCGACAGCGCTCGGTGGTGTAAATTGCCACAAGCCGCAGGCAGCCGTATCGTCATCCTATTGCCTCGTCCTTGTTCCCCTGCCAGGAGACCCCGAGGGAGTCAAAGACGGCAGCCTCTCCTTGACCTCCCCCTCTATGAGTGTGGCTGACCTCCCTTTGCATGTGAGGTTAACTTTTTGTGAAAGGGGGGCAAGGTCAAAGGCAGTGTGAAAAGAGGCGGTGGGGGCGAGGGGGGATTTGTGTGCGTGCTTGAGTGGAGGAAATTAGCAGTTCAGGCAACACTTTTTATCGTGATGTTCTTCTCGCTCATCACTGGGAAGGCCACTGAGGCGAGAAGCGATTGGGGGGCAGGGCTGGATCATGGTATGGGGGCTGTCGGATAATGGAAGGTGACAGACATGCAAACCCACATTATGTGTGAGAAGAGGTGTGAAAATATAATATAAATATGTATACACACACACACATACAGCATATACACATACACATCTCTAACCTTCCTGCACTAACCGTATAAAATTGCAGAAATTCACAGGGGAAAAGAATAAAAAATAATGCACATATACATAGTGTGTGTTTCTATATAGTTTTTTTTTCAGACTATATGTCGCATTGAAGTATAAATTGCATTTTTGGGAGGGGCGTTTATCATCTTATTTTTTATTTTTATCAGAAAATAACAACAAACGTGTGTTAAACAATAGTAAAAATAGACTTGAGCATTGGTCGCAGGCCCAAGAAAGGATGACTTATAGTTCGGAAAATACGGCAATTAAGTAGAAATATGAAAATATCTGTACCATTATTTAATTAAACGAAATGAAGTCATGTTACTTATTATTCGAGGCGTCAGGATTGTGAAAGTATATTCAAAGTTGTGTTTGACAGGTGTATTTTAGGGTTAATTTAAGCATGGTCAGCACTTGGACTGCTTGAAAGGTCAACCGGGCTGTCAGCGTTCATTTCAAGTTATTTTTTTCTCTCTCACTTTTCTGCAAACACTCCAACACACATCCGCTCTGTTCCGTTTTCTTTACGAGGCGTGTTGACACAAATATAAACATTACCGCCAGGGCACGCTTGTTACACCTGCGTGCTCGTTCCAACAGCACGTTGTTTGCCTTGGCCGCACTGCGGCGTCAAGACAAACCTCCGTTTTTTTAATCGCGGCCACGTAGCGGACGGGGTAAAAAAGTCTTGCATGGATGAATGTGCACCAGGGTCATCCTTAGACTAATTTGCCTCCTCGTTTGCCGTGGGCGTCAAAGTCAAAACAGCAATTGAGCTGTCAAACAAGAGGCCAAACACGCGCGGCGGTAAGCGGGAACGAGCGATCGATAACGTAATCAATCTTTAAGGGAGGCCTGTGAAATTATGACGAGCCTGATAACATTGCAGTTGCAAATCAGTTACAAGAGGAAAATCAATGGCGTTGATCGGATTTTTAAACAGCTTTGTCAATAGCCCGATTGGATGCTTTGACATTTCCATTGAGAAGATTTCTAAAGGCAAACTAACCGGACTGCTTGTTACTTTTATATTTGATTGAGTTTATCGGGATTTTTAGGAGAATTAAGTCACAATTAGGAAGAGAATATAAACAAAATTATTATGAGACATATACATGAGTTATAAATATTGCAATAAGAGGGTCAAAATATTATGAAAATAATGTTGAAAGTGTAAGAAAATAAGTAATGTTGAGAATAAATATGGGAATAAAGCAAAATACTACTAAAATAAAGGGAAAACGCAACAAGAAAGACGTACTTTTACCAGAAGAACAATTACTGTTGATATTTGTGTCAACACACGTCACAAAGGAAACAATAAGTCGGAAAAAAATGTCATAAAATGAAGTTACAAGAATTATAATGTGACAGTCATGATATATTTTTACAAACAGCTAAAGTCAAAAATAATCTGAAGGAAATCTAACTACTACCACTCCATTCAAATGAAAATATTACGATAGCAATACCGATGAAATCAAACTAATTCCAACTATTTCGACAAAGATTCAAAATAAATAAACCCATTCCGACTATGAAAATTCTGAAAATTTCCCGAAGCTCATTTCCATGAGTAAACAACATTCTCACCTATTCGGAGCTGCGACAATGACTAAGAATAACGTCTAAAAAGTTTTCCTGCACTGTTATGTCTCGCTCAGACTTTTTAAAGGGGGAAAAAAAACCTAACATCGTCATCTCAGAATTACCCAAGAGCGACTGTAAGTTGTCCCTTGTTGTCGGTATGTTTAATATTCAGAGCCGGAGGCTGAATAGCGCGACGCTGATATCAAACAACGTCGCCATTGTTGCCGCCACCATCGCGGCGCTCGCCGGTGGCCCCGGCTTGACCGCGAGGGCGCCTCAACGCTCCTTTGTCTGCCGCCTCATGTCTCATGTGCGCTTGTACGCCACGCACGCATGCACGCACGCACAAGGCACGAGCTGGGAAAAGAGATCTAATGAAGAACACAAAAGAGGTGCGAGATGCTTCCAGCCCACCCACACTAGAAATTAACATAAAAATTACGCTCGTACTCAACCTGCAGCAAAATGAGTGAGATATATAACATAAACCATCCATATATACCACCACTACATTATAGTATAGTAGTCCTATACTACTATATACTAATACAATACTAGTACAACTTACTCTATTCTTATGTTGTGTGTTTTTATAATACTATAGTTATCCCCAAAAATATTTTTTTGACTATTTAGCCTTTTGATATCCATTTTAATATTTTTACTTTAACAGAAGTTTGTTCTTTTCTTATAAATAAATGCAAATTATTCTCCAGTGCGATTTATTCATGCATTTTTCCACTTTATTGTGCTTTTTTTTGGGCTAGTGAGACTTAAACAGTAGCCTGATAAAGCCATTGAAGGTGATAGGCGTTCACTCTATTTGAACAAATGTTTGGCAAACACACATTCATTCACTGCCATCCCTCCCAGTTCAAAATGAATTGGACAACTAATTTAAATTCACAGCATAAGTATGGATTTCCCATGCTATTTCTATTTTCCCTGTGGGTTTTTTTCCCCAAGTACTTCATCTTTGATTCTACAAAATACATGTTACGGTCAACTATGCTGAGGCTGGATACAAAAATATATGAACCGAAAATAGAAGATGCAATTTTAAACTAAATTGAAAGATGTGGCGCTTTTTACATACTGTAGGAAGTGAGGATTCCAAAAGGAGTTGGATATAAAAAGGTCACAGGAGTGGACATGCGTCCTTTTGCAACTTTAACATTGCAAAAACTAATGAAAAATGGCATTGTGCTGAATTTTCTTTAGCGCAGTTACCTGAAAAGTTTTTAACGAAGCAAAGACTTCCTTGAAAAAGCCTCCACACTAAGAATAAGAAGATGTTGGGTTGGGTTGCTATTGGTTCATGCATGGGGCGTGGAGTTTCCAAGACAAAGTAGCACCTTGTCTTCGAATCCACACGATCCGCCGGCCGTCATCTTTGAAGCGTGTTTATACGGGGGGAACACGCCTTCAAGCCGGCGGGCCCGTTAAAAGTGGGCAAACGCGCACAGATGTTTTCACATTACGACGCCGTTCAAAGCCTTCCTCGGGGGTTAACTTGTTTCCTGACTTTTAAGCATGTCTGGCGAGTGGGGGTGGGTTGTCGAGGGGGGGGGGTGCGGGTTGCCTGGCAACAAGGTCGAGCCTGATCATCGCTTGGCGGGTGCCCAGCAACAAAGACATCAGGTGCCACGTTCTGCTGTTCATCCGCAGACATTGGCAAAGCGGCCCCCCTTTTCCCGTCGCTAATTATAGTGGTTGTGTTGATTTGCGATTCAGTGACCCATCAGGCTTAACTAAAAAAACACGTAGACATCAGCAGTGGCCAGCAACAGACTACATAAAGGAATTGTTGACCTCTTCCCACTTCCTCATTCCTGGAATTCTTGGCCTCTCCTCCCTCAGTGCCACATTCCATCTGTTAGTATTGGCACCAGCGACGTGGAAATAGCGCAAGTGAGCCAAGTGAACGCTCGGGCGAACACGCTAGCAACAAAGACGTCAGGAACGTGACCCACGCACGTGAACTCTGCGGAATGATTACGATCGATTCAAGACAAGCCCATTCAAGAGAGTACAGTTGGCAATTGTGCAACTCGTTTGCGTCAAAAGTTGTCATTGGAAGAAATGAGAAAGAAACTTGCCAGCCCTTACAAAATCCAGATGATTGGTCTCTAATTTTATAGATATCTCAGAAATATCTTTTTTCAGATCATCCAGACAGAAATATTTTTTTCTAAAATATATCAATTTTGACATGTAAAGCGAAAAATTATTTTAAAAGTATCTAGTCATCTTGTTGCAGGTAGAGCACGTGTCAAAGTGGCGGCCCGGGGGCCAAATCTGGCCCGCCGCATCATTTTGTGTGGCCCGGGAAAGTAAATCATGAGTGCCGACTTTCTGTTTTAGGATCAAATTAAAATGAAGAGTATAGATGTATATTATTTTTCCTGATTTTCCCCCTTTTAAATCAATAATTGTCATTTTTTAATCGTTATTTTTCTGTGTTTTTAGTTCAAAAATCATTTTGTAAAATCTAAAAATATATATAAAAAAAGCTAAAATACACATTATTTTAGATCTATAAAAAACTGAATATTCAGGGCTTTTAATCCATTTATTTAAAAAAAATCTAAATATTATATCTAAAATAGTCCGGCCCACGTGAAATTAAGTTGACGTTAAAGCGGCCCGCGAACCAACCCGAGTCTGACACCCCTGAGGTAGATGAAGCATAATTATCGCCTTCTATTATTAGTCATCTTTCATTTTTTTGTTACCTAATAAAGTAGGACTGTTACAACTTCTATGCATTAAAACCTCAAAGCATTCCTCAAGCGTAAAGTACAATTTTAGAAGAATTATTATTTTTTTAAATGTAATTTTAAAGAATATGACATGAGAATGGTCTTACCTCAGTGCCACTGACAATGATAGATGTCCAATTACATGGCTCCTCTCATCCTTCTGCTGTGAATTGATGAGTTTGTCACTAGTGCTTGATGATGGTTGGTCGAAAGAATGTCGCCGTTTTATACGGACTGGACGTCCATCGCTGTCAACGGAAGCCAATGACTTAACGTTAGCAATATTGAGAGAAATGTCGCCGTTTCACATTTTCTTAACGCCACTTATCCAAAAATGGATGCATACTATGCCGAACCCAGCGGAAGATGAGCTAACTTGCTTGGCAAATATTTAAAAGCAGACTTTGAAAGGACTCCAAGCGGGAGCCGGCGTTTGGCTCCATTTAAACTTGATTTACTGACTCAGGAGTTCCTGCGCCCCAAAAAGGGCCGCTGAGACACTTCATTCAGGAAGCGTAAAGGTCGTGATATCATTTCCTGCACTGGCAGTCCAGGAAGCGGCGACACAGCTTTCCAGTTTCCGCTCGGGTTGACATCAGCTTCTGAGTTTCCCCTTGCTGAGAAAAAAAAAGGGTTTTAAGATTTGCGTCATTCAACTTAGCATAGACAATTTGTGACAACACTTTCAGCTTTGACGCAACTTGCGTTAAAATCTGATGAGGTCATTAATGTGAGGTTGTTTTCTATTTAGGATGAGGGGTGGCGAGCATAATATTTGGTAAGATAACAATTTTACAAGCAACGTTTGTTTGAGGACCCTCAAAAGCGACGGAGTATCTTGCACGAGGCAGTGAAAGAGCCATAATTCCACAAATCTAGGACAGGAGTGTCAATTCTAACAGCGGACATTCACTTCTCGCTCCATGTTGTCCGTCATACCTAACGCTCGCATCATTTACGGTCTGATGATGCGTTGCCATGTCACTCTGTAAAAAAGCGCACAGTTGCAGCGATATCCGTGCTTTCTTTAGCTTCTATATATAGAACGCACGGGGTGGGTAATGAGTGGATGTTCCGGGATAGTAACTTGGAAGTAACAAGTAGCGGGGGGTCACTGGCACTGAGATGGAGAGGTGAAAAGGTCGAACTGGAAGCGGCAGGTGCCCCATGGTTATTGATTTTTTTGTGGAGAATAAGGACATCTGGGGAGAAGCTTCCTCGGCTTTTTAACGCAACGTTGTCTTCTGCATTGCGCTGCCCTTTTGACCTCCGAGTTCCATCTTGGTTGGACTCCATTAAATACTACATTTAAGTAGTTTTATTTTTGTCTAAGTCAGACTCGGGTTGGTTCGCGGGCTTGATTTTACGTGGGCCGGACCATTTTAGATATAATATTTAGATTTTTTTTTAATAAATAGATTAAAAGCCCTGAATATTCACTTTTTTATAGATCTAAAACAATGTTTATTTTAGCTTTTTTTTTTTTTTTTTTTACATATTTTTAGATTTTACAAAATGATTTTTGAACTAAAAACACAGAAAAAAAGGATTTAATAATTACAATTATTGATCTAAAAGGGGTAAAACCAATAAATTTAATATACATCTATACTCTTCATTTTAATTTGATCCTAAAACAGAAAGTCGGCACTCATGATTTACTTTCCCGGGCCACACAAAATGATGCGGCGGGCCAGATTTGGCCCCCGGGCCGCCACTTGGACACATGTAGTCTAAATCATTTTTTCACTGCCTGCCTTCCTCACTCAACGGCAGAGAATGTGTTTTGTATTGCCATAAATGTTTGTCAAATAATCTTCTGCCCACTTTCCTTCACTGTATTTTGGATTCCCAGAAATCCGAATCACCAACAAGGAGAGTATTACGCAAGTTTACCCTCTTGGTACCGAGGCCAACTTTATGAAAGTTTCAGAAAGTGAGAGCTCTTATACTTTCGTGTACAGAGCTGGCCTTGGCCAGCAAATGCCTGGAGCATCCGAGGATGAGAAAGCATCCTGAATCAATAGCATTCTCTCGTCGACACGGTGGAATAATCTGGTCGGAAATGCGGGGATGCGTGCACGGACCTCGCTGACCTTCAGAACGCCAGATCACTGGAACATTTCATTGTAATCGATAAGGCCCTGTCAATCCTGAAAGGAGATTGTTTTAACTTTTCAGCAATCTAGAACACGCGTCGCTGTTGATCAGATTGTCTAAACAAGCCTTGAGTTTGAAATGTGTAGTCTAAAAGCAACATTGAATGATAATCCTAAAAAGTTTGATGGCGTGTTTATGGAGTGCTTTAATAGATTAACCTTTGCAAAATGCCGCCCAGAAAAAAAAGTCATGAGATTTTACTAAATCTAGCTCACAAAAAGGGAATAGATGAAGCTAAAAGTGTCAATTGGCAATTTCCGTCTGAAATGTTAAAGCAATACCAAATAAATGAAAGTTTTCGATGATGCCCTAGAGGAGAAAAGCGGTATTATTGTACCCAATGGAAGGCTGGTGTTATATTACCTTAATGCAGGGGTCGGGAACCTTTTTGAAAGAGAGAGCCATGAACAATTCCTATTTTCAAATGTTATTCCTTCAGAGCCATACTCACAATTTAAAAGTCAAAATACATGAAAGTGCAATTTTTTTAGTCATTTTACCACTTTTTAAGTACAAAAAGTCTCCAAATTCTTTTGACAACAATATGCTGTTGCTAATCAATGAATATCAATGAGTTCAATGAGTATCAATGAGAGAATAGATGCAGAAGACTAACGAAAAAAAAATCAATGCCACAGTGCGGACGTGACGTTCTTATTGGTGTGTTCGGGACTCGGCTCTCTCACCACCGGTTTCCATATTTTAGCTCACAGCCATATGCACCCATCAAACGAGCCACATTTGGCTCCTGAGCCATAGGTTCCTTACCACTGCCGTAATGGCTGCGAGAGAAAAGTTGAAAAATGGAGATAATTGCCACTGGCATGTGTCAAGACTACCCAAGAGTACTAACTGGCAAGTATGCGTGTGGAATGGCCATTGGAAAGTGTGGTTTGCTTAATGTGCGACGGCGTAACGGTCGGCATGTAAATGAGGTTTGCATTGTTAGCGCGCCGACCAACTGCGGTGACACATTTGTCACGCGTGTTTGCCGCTAATGACGTTGAAAACAATATGAGCATCTGCCTTTTTGTCTTCAGAAGGAAAAAAAAAAACTTTTTTGTCCTGTTTTTTTTTTTATTTCTCACAAGTCCTGAAAAAAACAAAACAGGAGACACCTGAGTGGAGCCCATTGGATTTAAATTTTAAATATTCGATGATAAGCATGGGGGTGGGGGGGTATTTTGAGGAGGGGACGGGGCTCCACCGGCACATAAATGAAGGGGGTTGCTCTCCAAGAGTGCCTGCCATTTTTTTCCTTTTTTTTGCAGAACAAAAACTTGCATTGGTGAGTAAAATACAGTAATACCACTTACGTACCTTCCTGCAAGCTAGGTATCACAATTCTTTTTTTTTCTCCACCTCCCGTATATGAATGAGCTTAAATAAAAAGCTAGAAATAAAACAAGAGGAAAAAACAAGTTATCATGACATCATCATCATCATCTGAGTGATGTTTCTATTACACATGATCAGAATTCTTGATGCAAGACAGAGGAAATAATAATAGAAAAACACACGCTGTGTAAGCACAAGCATGTCCGCTGTATTGGGGGGTGCAAGGGTACTTTATATCACAGGCTAAGGCTATATTATGGGCTGCAACTAGCTATAAGGCCGGATTTTATTGGGGTGAGGGGCTTTTTTTTGGCTCTTCCTTGCTGTTCAATTCCATATAAGGCACTAAAACAGAATATAAAAAAAGATCATTGGTAGGCCAAACCTGGCACAGAACTGTGAGCTTTATGTACCTTTACACCCCCTTTTTGTCATTGTGTCCCAATTCAGGGGTTACATCAAGTGGAACGACGACAGCGTAACGCAACGCAAATGGCGTCATTAATCTAAGCAATATTACAACAGGAATTTTGTAATTTTACTTCTCAACAGCTTTGAGCTTCATCCTAAGAGTAAAGTACAACTTTGTGATTATCGCAACTTCACATATTTTGTCCTGAAATGTTACAAGTTTAATTTTGTGACATCACGACACATTTTTTTTTCCATTTAATAATCACAATTTAAGATGGTGCCGACTACAGGCCAGTCCAAAGAAGACCATCGGCACAGTAAAAAGCTACATGCGGATACTTGAGGAAAGCACGTCTCGTCCTATAATTACTACATTTTGCTCCTGTAAAGACTTCTTGTATTTTACGATTTCATTTAAGTAGTGACATTACGACTTAGGTAATGTTTTAATGCAACTTCATGCTTATCGTCACAACATAAATGAAGATCTTTTACTCTAAGGAACACGTAGATCAATATTTTTAACTCAGTCATTTTTCTTTAAATGCTTGTGCCAGTTTCTTCAATTATTCTTTGAAAAGTGGCAACACCAAAAGTTATGTGCTTTCCCATTTGTCGTGAAACTTACATTGTTTATGACCTCAATATTGCCAACTAGGAGGTCAAAAAGTTGCATGTTATGACTATTTCATTGAGGAAGGTTAAAAGGATGCAGCCCCTGAATTGCAAAGTTGTGTGTTTACTAAAGCAAAAAAAAAGCTAATTCCTCATAAAAATGTTCTGGGTATTTTCCCGTAGCATTTCTTTTGCTAGCTCCCATTATTTAAGTTTTTTTTTTAAACACATACTCAAGACAGATTACACAGAGCCCATTCACAAATGCTACATAACCAATGATAGCGCACTCTAGCTCCAAAGATACATATGTATAGATCTTTTAAATACACAGGTAAATAAAGGTCATTATTTCTCAAATACAATATAATTGACAAATAGTGTTGATCATAAATGCACACCAAAAATACACTGCAAGGGACTTTTCCAGTTAGACGCCAACTAGGTTATATTTGCCACTTTGTTTTGTTGCTTTTTTCCTTATTTTTTTCCGTCTTGATAATAAAAAAACGTTATGAATTCCTTTTTATCTTAAGAATAATTTCCTTTAACCGCCGGGATGTTTCCTATTCACCCCTTTTGTTTGTTTAAAGCACACCACTTCACAACAGTGCAAACAACTCAAATGTGTGCAATAAGGCCTAGCGCCAGATGTCATTCGTAGGTATGCATTAAAAAAATGGGTCAAATAACAATCGGGAACGTTCACTAAGGAGTCTTAGAGCCACTCTGAAAGGGTTAAAAACATTTTTTTTAAATAAATCATACGTGTATCGACTCATAGGCTGAACCTAAATGTCTAAATTTGTAAAATCTAACATATTAGTGTTATTTCTCCCCGGAAAATAAAATATAAAAAAAAAGACTTTCTTCTTTCTTCCTACTACACTACATTTATCATATTAGCATAACATTGTGACTTTCCCTCAATGTATTTGCGCCCCATCACAATCTTCCCCTATTACAACTAAAATATCGTATTGTTATCATTTTCTCTCTTCAGCGTGGCGCCAACACTCCACGGTAAGACTCGGACAATAAAACCCAATAAATACATTTTTTTAAAAAAGCAATTAAAAATATTGCGGATGCGCACGGCTCGACGGGGACAAAAACAAAAGGTTTAACAGCGTTCCGACTGTTTTTTTTTTTTTTAATACTCCTCTAATTCTGACGACCCCCTGGTTTCCTTTTTCCGTTGGGGAGCGGGATGCCCGTTTTGCCGTGCGTGCATCGATTGTGTGTGTTGTGACTGTGTGTGTATGTTTCACAAGGGCTCAAGCCGCCATCTGCCACCCTACTCTAGCCAGCCTGATCCTTATCCCGAGCCCAGCCTGGCCCAGCAGGCCTGCTGTCTCATCCCTACAAAAAAGGCTTCCTGCTAAGGGAGGGAGACAAAGGGTGGGGGGGGGGCGCTTAGGTTATGGGGGTTGGCGTAGGCGTACTGGAGTCCCGCGGCGGCGAGACCTCCTGACCCGGGGGTCCCTGCGGAGAAGAGGGCAGACGGTGCAGACAGACAGCGCCGTGTCTGCTGCCTGCCTCCATTTTCTGTCTTTTATCAGCCACCAGAGCTGGGGGATGGAAAAAGAGGTGGGGGCGGGTGACGATAAAGAAACGGCCCCCTCCTCCCTACTTTTAACACCTCTGTATTCCCAGACAAGCTGATGCTGGCCTACACTCCCCCTAGTGGGAAAGAGTAAAGTCTGTACCCAAGAGTCGGGGGACGAAAGGGCGCTTTTTATGCTGTGGTGAGTTTGTGGATGGTACGGTTGTAGTACTGCGTGGTGAGGGCTTCCAGGGGGCTCCAGTGGTGCGCGTGCAGCTCCACCACCTCCATGAGGAGCGAGCGAGTCAGGGGCGACTCGGTTGGGCTCAGCATCTTGTCGCGCACGGCCGCGAGAAGCTCGGTCATCATCTCGGGAAGCTGCTCCTCGAGGAGGCGCCCGGCGCTCTGCAGCTGAAGAGGAGCGGGAAAAAGCGTGAGACCACGTTTGAGCGCATCGGCCCGACGCCGCCGACGGCGACAGACGTCCAACGGGAGACGGATGTTCCTTTCGCTTCCGAGGCCTCGAAGGTATTGATTTTGGAAATGGATTCGGACGTCTGGTGGCGTCCAACTCATCAGATGAAGATAGACACGCGCAAGTGGACGTCTATTGCGCTCATGTCATTCGTTGGCTGACGTTGACGGTGCAAGACGTCCAATCAGTTAAGACTGGGAGGGGCGAATGAATGTTTGTTGCACTTTGTGAGCATTCCCAGTTCCCAGTTTAAAATCACCCTCTTAGAGCAATAATAATCAGAACTGGTACATTGATTTATGAGTTCAAGTCATTTTGTGGCCATGCTTGTATCTCAAATGATTTTTTTTCCAATGTAAAGAAGTTGATGATGGCAGCCATTTTGGTAGCTTAAAGCAAAAAAAACAAATATGAACATGTCCGCTTTTTTTCCATATGCAGCGACCAGTTTAAATGAGCAACCATCTTTTAATTCTCATGTGTGCAACAAGATCTGGGATTTTTCATTCCAATTGTCCTTCTTACTATACGCTATTGCCTTTGATATATATATCTATAGAGTATAGCAAAATAACAAATAAAAAAAGGTTGAATTCCACTCTATGTGGCACTTTGAACATGAAAATGTTAATTTGATAAAGAATGTGTGATCTACTATATAGGAAGGCAAATAGATGAATTGAAGTCCTTGCTAAGCAGACAGTGCATATAAAGTGGGAGGCTTTCAAAGTCTTTATCAGGACGCATAATTAGTTTTCGATTTCAAAGTCAAAGAAACATCACGTGGAGAGATAAAGCTCGACAAAAACTGAAGAAAATCACCCATAAAAGCAAGCGGAGTCTTCAATTGGGTGTAAATCTAGAGCTGCTGCCAGCCTATTAAGATTAGAAATAAAACAATTTATGAACAAGGTGAAAAATCTTGAAGTGTAAGTGGTTCGTTTTCCTGCTTTAATAGAAAGTTCCCTCTAAAAATCAGAGTTTAGTTATCAATATTAAAGTGGAATTACACTGGTAGACGCAAGAATGCATTTGAAAATTAGTTATTTATAATAAAGTGATGCCAGACCATTGATAAGGGTGCGATGGTCAAACTTTTCAGTTCTGTAGAAACATCTGGGTATGTCACTCATTTACTTTACTACTTTTATATTTATATTATGGTGAAGTTTGTCTCATAACAATACAACACATTTATATTTCAATTATTAATTTGTCCAATTAGAGATTAGAGTATTTACATGTCTGTTACAACTTTCTTTGTCTGAAAAAGGCTTCTTTTGCCTTACTTTTTTGAATTGTTCTTATATAACTTTGTGTTATTATCGATTTAATTTTCTATTAATGTTACAATCCTCATAAGTCTGGCCTTAATACAGTACTTCTTGGTAAAAGTCAAACCATTTTATCCATTTTTTAACGGGCTCTTTTGTTTTTGTGGTCTATTAAAAATGGCAACAAAATTAATGGCAAATAAAAATAGAAACAAAATATCCTTTAACGATTTACCTTATTAGCGTGCCTTTTGTTTAACCTCGTACGCAGTATGAAGAATATTTTATCATTCTGCTTCACCTTCAGTCTTTTATTATTCATAACATTCGCCAGAAAAACAGAGCGCATTCGGATGGAATTCCAAATGCGACTACAGTTAAATAAATGTTAAAGTTCAAAAAGAAGATTGTTTACACTACGGATTCTTAAGACTGGATTTTTACTTATCAATGATTTTTTACCTTCATAAGGAAAAGTCTCATTCATTATAGGGCAAGTGGAAGTGAAAAATGACAACTTCCCTCCCATATTTTAACTTTTTAAGAGCCATTGACGATGAGAGACGGCCAATTATAAGGCGCTTTTCATCTTTTTGCACTAGTAGTCCAAGCCATTTGAACTGGGAGGGTTGGCAGCAGTTAAAACAAAGCGTCAATAACTCATTACACTTTAACGCGATATTTTCTCATGATTTAACGTGGTAACCAGTTTGCTTTTTTTTAAAGGGTTTTGAAAATCTCTGGCTTATTATATCTTGAGTTGTGTAACTCTTGTTTATGTTTTTACCTCCATGGAGCAACACAGCACGGCGTCCTCTTTGACGTCCTTGGACTGCAGCAGCTACGTGGAACAAGAAGAGACAGTGTCAATTTGAATCAGGGTGGAAGCGAACATTGGCAGTATTGCGGCGACATCCGGCGGGGTGAAGACGAGGAGGGGGTAACGAGACGAGATGCAAATGTGCCATGTGGAAAATAAGAACCAGTTAAAGCACTTTTGCACCCAAATTTCAACCGTGTGCGGTCTTTTGGTCGCCGGTCTTTTGGTTGCTCGGACCCAAACAACGGGCGACCAAAAGACCGGCGATAAAACAAGGTAAAACAACACGGTCTACGCATCAATAAAAGCCAACAATGGTCCTGAGCAGTTTCACTGAGCGGACGTGTGAGTGTATAAGAGTTTGTATGTACATGCGTTGTCCCTTTAAGAAGCTACGTCAGTCAGGGTCTTAACAAGTTCTCCAACAAATAACAATAAAAATACGGGACATTTGGAGCTTTTCTTTAGCCTAATAATTGATAGGGCATTAAGTATGACTAAATAATAATTCGCAGTTTGTATTTAGGGAATTTGAGCAACGATTTAAATGGTAATTATCAATAACCTTCCGGGCGACCAAAAGACCGGCGACCAAACGACCGAGTACCAATTTCAACAATCACCTTGAGTGAGGAGGACCTATTTTACGGAAAAGGTGAAATTGTGTCCATTTGAGAAAAATGAAATGTCATAGAAAAGCCTTCTCGATATTCACTGATGGACACGGACGGTTATGGCTTGACGATACCTCACACGTCCCCTAATGAGTCCCGTTGGGTAAGTAACGGAGATGTTAAACTGACATAAAGTCAGTAATCAGGAATTCTTTCGCAAAAGACTCAGTGTTTTCGCCCCCCTTTCGTTTCATGTGGAAAAACGAACAAAGCCTCACAACATCTCCTGACAAGCCGGTTTCTGTACGCCTGCTTGCGGTTATATAACCAAGCAGGGAAAACCTTTGCAGTCTCTTGTGATTGCCAATCCAACCTCGCGCATTTAAAAGGCATTTGATCATAAAAATGGAAAGTAGGACAGCTGTGATTTTCTGTAACGTGAGTGAAGAACATCCATATTCATGCCAACATTTCTGTCTGCACGGATCAAACGTGAGTTGTTTGACGAAGAAATGACATGTCACTCACTGATGGTGCAGTCAAAGAACAGCGCGATGGGAAGCACCGATTTCCAGCTGAGAAGGAAAGCACGTTTCATCGTTAAAGTAATAACTCACGCCGTACGCGGCGGCGTGTTGGAAGTTGGGAGACTTCAAATAGGCTTCCAATAGTTGCATAGCAACACGACTTCTGGCTTATGGACCAGCGATCCCGCCTTTTACATCAAGTATTTGTCTTTTTTTCCATCACATCCACTCCACTTAAGTGCACTATTCCAAAAGCACACACTGCAGACGTCATAAAGTTCACATCAGCAGTGTTTATCGCAATTTCCCCACCATTTTTTCGGGGGAGAGCCAAGGCACGTATTTTATGTTCACCTGCGATTATCTATTTTTCTAATTCCAGAAATGCCATCTTTTGACTAGAGATCCATACAGTCCATTCTTATATAGGGGAAAAATATCTCTTTTTCGTGTGCAATTTTTTCCAAACCAACCGAAAGGTATATTCATGTTGTACTAACATAATATTAGTATTGGAAGAAACCCCAATAGGACACTAAAATGATAGCATTGGTATTGGCATATACGAATAGATAATGCATCAATTCCATTCAACCTCAAAGTTTAGTTTTCTACTACAAAACAAATAAACAAAGAAAAAAACACAGAAGATGACGATGTGTGCTGCATGTAGAGCGGGGAATTGTAATGTGGTGCCAATTGTATGGCATATAAATAATATTTTGTATATTTTCGGAAACAACGTTGATATTGGTACTTTATCGGAATTGGCCATGACAACCAAGCCGTCTTTCGGATGCGAAATAAGACGATCAGTTTTTTTTTCTTGCCATTTCAAGCAATGTATCCTCGATTAAAACATGATGACGGCAAATTTGTGGCCACTCAAAAAAGTACAAACTTTTTGCAAATGGAACATGTTCAATCACAAGTAGAATAGAGTTAGGCAGCATAAAATGGAAGCGTGAGCAGCCTCAGTGTTGTGTTGATTCTTCGGTAGGCTACAAGTACATCACCGGCTTTAATAAAAAATGAGTTTTTCTACAGGAACAAGTTTCCTGTGACAGGATGGTGCATTTATAAAAGCAAAACAAATGTATCGTTATCTATTTTTCCCTCATCTCGCCTACACAAAACAAGCTATGCATCAATTCGACTCATTTCTGAGGCAACCGCAAGGGGAAGTTGTTTCTGTACCATGTTTTCACTGCAGTAACATGCTGATACTTGATGAATAATTCAAAGACAAATTGTCTTTTTCCGTTCTGTTCTCTTGTTGATGCTCAGAGGACAAATATACACAATTTAGCGGGGAAAATGACTGTATCACCTTTCTCAAAATGAGATCTAAAAACAGACCATTTATCTTCTAAGGCTGCATTTTGAGGACACGGGTCAAATGAAATGCATTTTTTTTAACGGCGACTACTTTGTGTCAACTGGCATTTGCCATATTGGTGGCAATATTTCGTCACTGTACGCAACTGGTATGAGAGTGACCCTTAATTTATTCCCGTTGCTCCCGCCATTGTCTTCCACAGGTGCTGGAGCTGATGAAAAAGCATAAACAAACCACTGCACAGCACCTGCAACTAAATGGAAGAGCAATTGCCACTCGCCTGGTGGATGTTGCAAAGCACTTAGCGGCCAATATGCAGATATTTCCCCTGGGTGTGACAATGAAACTGGAGCAGGGGCAGGTACATGAATGCAAACCACAGTTAAGGTAGCTAACAATATATTTGCCTATGTGACTTTATGTCAGTCGGTTGGCTTATTTACATTTTTTTTTAAAGGCTTTAGGACTGAAAGTCATATGCTTTTGTTCAGAATGCCCCTTTGAGCAAATACAGTGAAATGTAAACTATTTTAACTTATTGGCTGCATTTGATGGCAATATGACAGCATTTGAACATTTTTAAATTCTGTATTTACCAGTGGCGGGCCGTCAGGGCCTTCAAGGCCTTCTCTGCTGGCCTAAGAAATATCTGAATCATATATTATATTTTGTCCATCAATACTTATTAAATAATTCCAAATTGTCTGTTAGCTTCCTTTCATTGCTTTCCTCCTGGTTGCACTGCTTCCAGATGTGTTTTTTCATATTGAAGCATTTAACTAATCACATTTCAGCCATTATTTGTTGCCAGGGTCAAATATCTGCCCCAAGGCCTTCACAATCAGTTCTGCAGGCTCTGCTGCATTAAACAACCAATCAGATTTCGAGTGGGCAACACCACAATGCCTTGTCGCAGGCATAGGGATACGTCATTGCCTTCTCGCAGGCGTAGGGATACGTCATCGCTTTCACCAACTATGATTGGCTTGTGATAGAGTGGATTAGCCAGAACTACCAAACTGTATCTGGAGCGAGCTGCACAAACAAATATATCGTTGTGTTGATTTAAAGCCTTTTTCAAATCGGACTTTTCAAGAAAAAATAGCTGGACATCATTAAGAAAGGTCGGACAACTCCTAAGCAAGCAAATCTGTAACAACCGGGAACGAACATTTTCAGCACTAAATCGAATAAAAACGTATGCCAGAAATACGACAGGACAGGCTCGACTTTCAGCATTAGCTTTGATGGCGATAGAAAAGAAGGAAGAAAGGAGGATGGATATTGTGTACAGTTTAAAATGATTTTATAGCCATAAAATAGTTTTTGAGGGTTGGATTGATTCGCTGAAGGCGCTGCTAGAAAATGCACGGACCGCCACTGGTATTTACTATTATTTTCTAATTATAATGTGCTAATTATTTTTAATTTCTGTTATTTTCTATAGTATTAACTGAATGCGAAAAAAAATCTATAGCACCTGGCGCCGCATGTAAAAAGCTGCTTTTACGTGTCACATTGCCAGTTAACTTCCTGCGCAGCAAAGGCCGACCTGACCGCAGCCTTCCTCTCACCTCTTTTTCAAGCCCCCCAACCCCCGCCCCGCTTCCTCCTTTCAATACCTCATAGGTCGGTGAACGGTTGTGTACAGCGGTCGTTGTACTGCGGTGACTCTATAAATGGTTTGCACTGATACCAAGAAGAATACATGCGAACCTGCTGACGAGCGTAAACTGTGGGTCGTGCGCTTTCCTGGAAGAAATTGTATCATCGCGGGTTGCACCACTAATGAAAAAGCCACTGCGGTGTCTCGCGTCTAGACTTGGTCGGAGTGGAAAACAGGAAACTCAACTGGCGTGGGGCTTAAGTGCTTTCATTTTAGTGGAAAAATAGATACGGATGGTTGTCTTAAAATGGTACATTTTTTAATGCAAAGATTAGACCACGTTCACTAATTTGTTTAGCAGTGACATTTCCCGTCTCATGCAAGTGAGCCAGTGCTCACACTTACAGCCCAGCCAATAAGGAGAATTGATTTTTACCAAAACAACTAAAGGAGCAACGTTATTTAGCCCAGGAAAGGAAAAAATGAATAAAAATATATTTGTTTGTGCAGATTTCTAATTTGTGCCCGTGCAAATCGTTTGGCTCAGGAGGAATATTGAGCTTGAGATTTTTTGTGGAGCAATTGAACCCTCTGCAACTGGTATTACTGAAATGAGCTCCTCTGTTTATACTGTGTGACATGGGAAATCACACAGTGAAGACATCGACTATTAATACAAATGAGTGTTCCATGCTATCTGATATGCTTCTCACTTTTGACCAAATGTAAAGTACTCGACCATATGTATTCAATTTACAACACAGTTGTGGTTGTTTACCCTCAACGTGACCCAGTTTGTGCATAATTCAGTATCAAACTGCAGCACAGTATGAAAACCATCACAATAAATCATGATGATACATTATGATGAATAAACAATAAGAAAAATGTACGTTACAAACAGACATCTAGTGCCCCGTGGCCACATATTCTTTTGTGCTTTACAAACTAATTAGTGCTCTGTTCATAACCCCTATCCCCTTTACTTTTGAGATATATGGTGCATAACAACTCATTTGGATAGCAGCACGTACCTCTCGTAGGCAGGTGTAGATGGGACACACCAAGACCCGAAAGGGCTCCCCAGAACTGCTCCTCATAATTCCAAACACCTCACACAGGAAGGTGATGAAGCCCAACCACATCTCCACATCTGACCGCTGCAGTTCCTCGCGGCGGGCAAAGTCCTTCTGTGAATCAAAAATGAAGGGGGGGATGAATTACGATTCATTATCACCGCGTGTCCATAATACAGCGGACACGGAACTATTTATTTGATGCTTTTCTGGAGGTGCAAAAACAAAACGATACTGCAACCCTTAAATTTTCATTTGTGGCTCTCAGAAGACATTGGATCGGATGGCTACATTTATTTACTCTGTAATATTAAGAATGTTACATTCATTAGCGTGGGTGATAGCCATTAAAATCTGCAATGAGAGTTTCTGTAGGTGGTGTACAAATGAACCTTAAAGCCTCAGAGCTAAAATGCATTAGAAGCATTTGAGCACACACTGTTGATTAGTGGTTAAAATGAAACTTTTGAGATTTTCTGCACGCAGAATCTTGACATGTGACATTTTCCTCTAATAACTGATCGTTAGCCTTCAAGTTAAGCGGAGGTAACAAACAAAGTTGCGGGGTAAAGGCCAAGCTCTCTTAGATGACATAAGATAGTCGACACCTTGCCTACTAACGAGCATAGTGGTCACACAATAATTTCCGCTTGTGAAGGAGTCTTGAAATAATATAATTTAGAAGCCATTTATGAACCTACGTTTGACATTTACAATGTTGTGAAGCTAAATGTCAAAATGTCAGAAATAAACGGGGAACAAGGAAGACCAGAAAGGGAAATGAAGATTGGAAATGAAGTCCAGTGCTTCGCAATTCACTCTTCCGCTATACGTATTGAGCTATTTTGCATTTTCCCTTTTGATTTTTTTTTGCTGAAAAACTTTTATCCTTTTGTGCCAATTATTGAAACACTGTCCAAAATCCAGCCTAAAAAAGAAGGGACTATAGTTTATTGGAAATCCAATTTGACTGGGGGGCTAGGAGCGACGTTGAGAATAAAAGACAAAATATAAGCCCTTTACCCATTTGTCTTTTAGCTGCACATTTCCGAATTGTGTTGTTACTTCCACAGTGGCCTCTGTCAACCCTCATCATCTCTGTGCTTCTCCAATGCAATCGTCTCTCCTCACCCACAACACCACGGGCTACTGCCTTAATACAAGACCTCTACTTACACCCACTCCAAGTCTTTCCAGCCTGTCTGAGGTTTCCCTCTCACAGCTCCAGTCAGCCATACAACTCACCAAGGGCAGAAAATTGTCCTGAGGTGGTCAACCATGACAAACATGTCAACGCTGTCTATGTGTGACATTGAAAGGTCCAAATGTTATCCTACCTCCCTCCATGCCATGTTGCCCTTCACTTACTTCATTTGATTCATTTTTGTAACTTTTTTGTTCTCAAACTCAACCATGATTTTTGTTAGATACAAATGGGTAAATTCTGGATGTTCTCTTAATGCAGCTGGACATTTATGCAAAAGAAACCATGGATTACCTGCAACAAATTAAGAAGAAGCGATCTGAACTTGGTTCCGTCCACCATGAAGAGTGCCATTTTGTCGCACAACTTGGCGGCAGTGGCGGCGAAGCTTCGGTCGGACACGGCCTTGTCGTAAATGGTGCCCACCACTTGGGTCAGGGTTTCCTCAGAGCGTGCTGAGCTCTGCGCCTCCTCCATGAAGCAGGCCAGTTGCTCTTCCACACCGCTGCTGTTGCTCCTCATGCTGTTGAGCAACCTCACCAGGTGGTCCATGTTGGGTGTGCTCGTCTCTTCTGCTAGTGCCTCCTCCTGGGAGACATTACGGTTAAGTTTAGGGTTGAGTTACCAGCATTCCCACCATAACCTTAGAACTTTGAGTCAGTAAACGCTGCACAAGAGTTGTAAAATCTACCCTGAACTGATTGCTAGACAATCAACTGGGACCAACAAACACAGTGGAGAACACTGAGAAAACGGTACACGGTCGATTGGTCGCCGGTCTTTTGGTCGCCCGGAATAAGTGATAATTACCATTTAAATCGTTGCTCAAATTCCCTAAATACAAACTGCGAATTACTATTTAGTCATATTTAATGCCCTGGTAATTATTAGGCTAAAGAAAAGCTCAAAATTTCCCGGACTTATATTGTTTTTTGTTGGAGAACTTGTTAAGACCCTGACTGACGTAGCTTCTTAAAGGGACAACGCATGTACATACAAACTCTTATACACTCACATGTCGGCTCAGTGAAACTGCTCAGGGCCATTGTTGGCTTTTATTGATGCGTAGACCGAGTTGTTTTACCTTGTTTTGTCACCGGTCTTTTGGTCGCCCGTTGTTGCGGTCGGGGCGACCAAAAGACCGCGACCAAAAGACCGCGACCAAAAGACCGCGACCAAAAGACCGCGACCAAAAGACCGGCGACCAAGAGACGGCGACCCATCGTCCGCATACGGAGAAAACCCCCACAGGCGGCTTGATTTAATTGCAAACTTCACCCAGAAAGGGCTATGCACAATACTGAATCGAAAACCTTGGAAAACCACTTTTCGATGATTTCGGTTGGAAGTAAAACATTTAAGATTTCAGGTAAATTGAGTAAAAAAGAAGCTCCTTGAAAGTATAATTTAAGATTGCCATTCATGAATGGTGGCGATGCGCAATCACGCATAATAGAACACAGTGGAGGCATTCAACAGTTTGAGTCAAATCGAAACGTGGATAAATGACTTAATTGTCGTGATGAGAGATGAAAGTAGCCAGCACACACATGGACACACAACTATCTTGATTGGCTTAATCGCCAAGGACAAAAAGTAAGCAGCTTTCCAATACCTTGTCCTTCAGTCTCCTCTGCAGCCTCTCTTTGGACGACTGCAGCAAGCTGATTTGGGGCTCCCTGGACGGGGCCTGGACTGAAGAGCTGGGGCTTTTTTTGCCCGCTGTCACATCTGACGAGGGCTTGCTGTCTAGCGCTGACTCAGACTTTGTCGAGTCAGCGAGACTCCAGCAGTCCCGAGGCTCCTCCATCTGTCGTGTGTGCTTGTCACTTGTCACGTTTACATTCTCTGTCTCTTTGGTTATTCGGGGAGGAAATCCTCTATCACAGCCCGCCGGGTTCTGTTGTCCTGGACCCTTCTGATTGTGGAGCCAGCGTCGATTCTGGCTGTACCCGTGCGGGGGTCCGACCTGGCGCTGCCCATGTCCACCTTGATGTTGGCGAGTCGACCGACTGTTGTTTCTGTTGTCTCCCGTTTCTGTTGGGCTAGGTGAGTGCCGATCCCACTGGTGTTGCGGTGATGGAGACTGGTTCTTTCCTCCACCCTGAGTCCGCTGCTGTCTCCTGGAATGGGAGTTAATGGTCAGTTGTGAGTAGCAGTGAGAGTAAACCAGCCTTAGAACTCCAGTACCCCAACACTTAAGTACCGTTCCTTTCCATGTGAACGCACATTGAGTTTTGAGTTTTCTCGTCACTCTGACTGTACTTCCTCTGGTGTTTTCACTTGTCAATGACATATGTTTCAGGAGATTAACCACACTTTGCCCATTAGGCGGCATTAGCAAACAACAGCCAACTATCACAGTGCTGTTGCCCCGCCACCTCCATTTTATTTAAAGTGAGCTGGTGATTTAAAAAAAAGGCTTTTACAATGAAACCACCACTGGAGGCGATAACACAATGCAGATTATGTAATCAGCTCTAATATTTTCCTTTCATTTTCATCATTTCACCTATTATATTCAGTGTCGACCGGGATGATTCTCTATAAAGTTAAACAGAAAACTGCTGTGATACTTACTGGTCTATATTTTTAGTAATAACTGACATTCAGAAGATGATATATGTGGTTTCAATGTCATGAATGGTGTATAATGAAATTGGGCAGTGATTTAAACATAAATGATCACGGCTCAATGGCTCATAATTAACCTGGAGTTCATGTTTGTGATAAATTACGTATAAATTTAGGTTAAGGACGAAATGAATGCAACTCCATCGCCCCTCACTTTTGCACTAAAAAGTCTGCAATAAGTAATGAATAGCCTAAAAAGTAAAGAGGTGAAAGTAAAGGGATGAACTCTCATATCACATCAAAGAATCGTGTGTTAATTTTAAATATTTCTCTGCTCCATAAAGGCGACAGCCTAATCAAATGCAAATGCCTTATATTTATAGGCCTCTTTGTATGCGTTCATTGAACCAGCGTCCTTTCTGGCACCTCGTCTCCACTCTCCCGGGGAGGTTGGGAGACAGTTCATCTGGTGGTGAACAAATAACTGCCTCAAATATTCAGCATCTTTCCCGGATGGATGTTCGTTAAGATGAGCGAAGGGCGGCCGCACTTTTCTTCACCTCTTTTAAGAAAATGACGATTACAAAGCCGCTTTCAAAGGCCCCAACATTTTCGCTAGTTTTACCGGTGATTAATCCTAATCAGACTTTAATGCTGACTGGCAGGAATAGCAAAGCAGTATTAAATGCCCAAGTATAAGAATCTATCACGGAACCAGGCACTACTCAGAGAAGACGTGGCGAGAGACGAGCAAAACAATATCTTGCCCGCACTCGTGATTAATTCGATCTTTACGCCAGCTGTTAGTGGAGACTCGCATCTCGTAAACCTTTCCCCAAAGTGCCAGAGGCGAGGGGGTGAAAACAAGACAGTAATAAAATGTTAATCATGTTTAATGATGACTGAGCTCGGCGCCAGCCTTGCTCGCGCCGACCATCATCAGCCACATCGCTGGCGGGGAAGTTTGCTAAGAGAATGAAACAATGGAGGCCACCGATGGGCTTTTAATGTCTACAAGGAAACTTGGTTGTCTCTGAAGAAATGACCTAATTAGGAAGTTAGTTTCAGCATATTTGAGACACTTGAGGCTCAGTTGGTAGCGAGAGAAGCCCTGTAATGCTACATATCGCTCAAATGTGTGTTTGTTCCACTATAAAGTTTGCCCACAAGGATCTGATGATACAAATGTCGCTTGATTAAACTTCTAGTTTTGGGTTTTAGCCGTGTTTTTTTAAAAATGATTGGCAATTGGCTTTATGTTGTGTCCCTTGTTGCAAAACTAACCTGGCGTAGACGTGCCGTGTCTCCCCAGGACCAGTGGGCAGATGTATAGTTAACTGGTCACAGTGTTCTAGAACTCTATAAGGAGGAGAGGATGGGTGTGCCAGAGTGAAGGTGAAAAGATCGATGGAGGAATGCAATACGTAGGATGCACAGAAAAAAAAAACGGAGGAATTGTTTTTAAAGAAGAAGCAAGCAAGGAGTCACGAAAGGGGAAAAAAAGTACAGGTTGACAACATTGAACAACATGCAAAGAGTTGAACTACTAATTAAGGATGCTACTGGAGTGATGAATGATATGCATATGGTTGAGGGTTATTGGCGATCGATAAGGATTGGTGCTACAGATATGGAGACGCAAAATCATGGACCATTGATTGACCCAAATGAAATGGTTTGGCCAGGCAGGGGAGAACGAGTGGAGTTCAGCTGGCACATAGTCAATAACATGATCTCAGCTTTATACTGACTGCTATGCTTTGTCGCAATTTGGGTGCGGCCTCAATGTAAGAGGATCTTTGTTGAGATTAAAATGAAATCAAATTTGAGATAGATGAACATAAAGTATTTGTTTATGATTCAAGACATGAATAATATTAAATGCAATCAAAGTATTCCCGTAACATCAAACTAAGTGTGAAAGCTGTCATTTCCCCCATGTCACTGTTAACAAAGTCAACGTGGGAATTTTTATGGAGCGCATTCCAGATATTGAAGCAATAAATAAAAACACATTTTGTGATAGTGGTGGTGCACCAAAAGCTAAAAAAAAAATTCCTCCAATATTGTGCTGGCATATTCAGAAATCCATTAAAAAGAATAGCTCAAACAGTGCCAATTATTTGCTGTACTTTGTAAGTCCATTTGGCACTCAGCTGAATATTATTTTTCCTACCAAAAATACTACTCCAATAGTTTCATTCCTGGTTGCTTAGCAACCAAAGAACAATTTTCCAATGACATCAGGGCAAGCAGCGAGAGAATCAGGCTCCCCGTAGTCTACGCTGAAGAGGCTGCTTTCAATGAAGTTGCAAATCAGCCTTCACTGTGTAAACAAAAAAAATCTGATGTACCAGCACAAATCTGGAGGACTGAATCAAAAGGAAGCAGTTTTTATTGCTGAAAAACCTTGAATATGCCTGTTCCATTATTTTCCTGCAGTCTGCATTCCTGTGTGGACATTTGGCAGACGCGAGCTTTTAAGGCCAAAGGATTGGCTGTTTGACATCTGACTTCATTACATTAAAACCTTCCCATGAGAGTGTGTAAGTGTATGTGTGTGTGTGTGTGCATGCGTGCACGTGGGTCTTCCACGCATCATTACCGTCGGTCATTTCTCCTGCGTCGGAAGAGCTTTTTGGTGTGTGCAATCTCAGCCTCATTAGGAAGGGGTGGGAAGACCTGTTAGGAACAAATCAGAAAGGCTGTTGTCAAGACAAGAAATGTGTATTAGATCACTGTGTGGAAACTTTCAACAAATGCAAGACAATTGGAAACAACGCACTATAAACTGCATTCTTATGGTGACCGAGACTTGACATTTTACCTTTAGCAGCAACTTACAATTATAACCGTAGAAAAAGGGTGTCAGACCATTTTAGATATAATATTTAGATTTTATTTTTTTATAAATGGATTAAAAGAACTGGATCAAAAGCCCTAACTATTCCATTTTTTATAGATCTAAAACAATGTTTATTTGAGCTTTTTTTTCTTAGTAAAGTAAAATCTCTTTTAATCATTATGTTCCATATTATAGTGGAAAACAGAAAATATTTTTATATATTTTTAGATTTTACGAAATGATTTTTGAACTAAAAACACAGAAAAAATGATTAAAAAAATAAAATTATTGATTTAAAAGGGGGAAAATCAGGAAATATATTATACATCTATAATCTTCATTTTAATTTGATCCTAAAACAGAAAGTCGGCACTCATGATTTACTTTCTCGGGCCACACAAAATGATGTGGCGGGCCAGATTTGGCCCCCGGGCCGCCACTTTGACACCTGTACTGTAGAATAAGATTGAACAGGTGCATCTCCATGCAAACATAGCGCCAATAATGCCAAGCATCACCACTAACGTTGACCGGACCCCTTTCACTTAGTGGATGGTGGGTGATACAACAATATGACCAAGGAGAGACTCAATAAACCGCCCGTCTATCCTTGTCCTCTGTTTGAAATGTTGGATTGGATTCGAAAAGGTCTGTGCTCTGATCGTCAACCTATTTCTAAGCCCTGGATTTTATAGCCTTTTCTGACCTTGTCAACTTTATGGCAGCACCTCTCAAAAGCAAGGAGATCAAATATGGCTGCTGCATCATCATTGTCATTCGGAGTGCAGATTCAGCGCATTCTAGCCTTTGGAGGTGCATCTGAGATGCAGATCCGCCACGTAATTAACCATCTAATTAAGATCGACTATAGACAAATATTCCACCTTACAAACAACCATTTAGAAGTGTACCCCACCTCCTAGCTATAGTCCAGCATCCTCATGACCAGTGTGAGAATCAGCGGTACAGACAATGCATCTTTTAACTTATACATTGTCTATTAGATTTCCGTCTGTGTGTAAAAAATGTATCTCTTAGAAAACATTTGCCTCGGAAATCCTGCAAACAAAAAAAATCAAAGTTTCTCAATGCTCACAGGGACGACGCACGTCGCATAGCCACATAGCGCAAAGGAAACAATGTATGCTAGATAACAAACGTCCTCGCTATAACCCGGCTGTATGGAAATATCCCAGGCGTACCAAGAAAGGTCATGATCTCATTACCATTGTTGATGGTTTCATTAGAATGAACGCTGCTGCGCATGTGAGAGGTGGTACAGAACAAGGAAGGAAAGCAAGGAAGCTAAGAATACCAATAGAAACGGAGAACAACCGGTCGGTATGCACAGTGCAATTTCATTCCTTCAAATAGAATAAAAGTTCTGGCACCATTTTGGAGTTCTCCATTGTTTCACTCATACACTCTGTTTATTTATGTTGCTGGGGAATGTGGCCAAAGCAATAAATATAAAAGTGCCCCAAGAGTGGCGTTAAAGGACAGGTTGCTGAGCGCACTGAGGATTGGGGGTTAGTTTGCAAATGACAACATGTGATTGTAAATTTAAAGCCATGAACCTATAAAAGGTGGAGGAAGGGACTCAAAAGTACATTTTTCTCACATTCTCATAAGGATGAATGATACTTGATTCCATCTAGAAATGAATTGCATCCAATAAAATCCCATTCACATGCAGAAAGCTGCATGAAAAAACTAACGCTCAAGTATTATGTTCCAATATGATGACAGATTCAGGATTTTAAATGGTGGTGGAGGATTAAAAAAAGTTATACTAGTGTATAATTTTGAAGTATTTATAGAATATGGGTTTCCTTGTTTCCTCCTTGAAGAAAGTCGACAAATTACTGAGTTAGCTTTAAGATTTTAATCTGCCGCTAAGCCATACTATTAGGTAAAAAAAATGACATAAATAAAAACTTTTAGCAGAAAAACGTACTGGAAAAAAAGGAAAAAATATAATGAGTAATTTGTGAATTTGAACTGGCAACCAATTCAGGTTTTGCTGGGATAGGCTCCAACACCCCCACATCGCTTAAAAGAAAAAAAATAACGAATTGACTTTTTTGGCTGCCATTGACGGTGATAGGAGTCTAACATATCGAAATAGAAGGGTTGGCAGTGAATTAACATTCCAGAACAAATGGATTGCGTGTCTATTAGCAGGATAAAGAATCACATGATTGCACATCTATGGTTGTCAAAAGCACTAAAGCATTAACCTTGTGTTTTTCCTTCTCATGGTAAGCTGACAACTGGTTTGGTAGGATCTTGATCAGATCTGAAGCGGGCACCACATTTTACATGAGGAAAAAATACCCACAAGGATAAACTTCATTTAACCTTGGCTGCCAAAGTCGTGATCACAATAAGTCCTCATATCCTTCAGAAATCTACGACCAGCTAAAGCGCCTTATCGACTCCTTCGTGGATGATGTGAGAAATGCTGTTAATGATCTAAATATCAAAAACCATTAGAAAAGTGGTCCTTCAAGCCTAATCGGAAAACCTGTATTCTGACAGACGACCGCTGTAGCAGTCGGCGGAAAGTAGAGCTCACATGTCAGGTGGATACATACCTGTCATCAAGGCGGAGTATTTTCATGTAAAAAAAAAAAAATCCCTGAAGTATAGAATTCCCTGTAGTGTCAGATTTACTTGGAGTTTGATGATCGCTACTCAAGGGCTCTTTTGATCTAACTCTGCAAATGACGCTCACGCGTTGTAGAGAAAGGGGTGATTTGGAGCTTTCCCACTCAGGTACGGTTGGTGATTGGTGAAAGGAGGCGAAAAGATGTGAGGTCCTGACATCCAGATCTCATTAAATAAGCGTGATCTGAGGCCAAAGCCACTGTGGAGCGCGGACAGATAGACAGCTACTTCAAAGCGGCTGGTGGTCTGGATGCAGAAGGAGATGGGAACCATTGTGGGATCAAAGTGTCGGTAGGGGTGGGGAACTGTAGTACCCTATAGAAATGTAATCATCCGACACCCCATGCTACAGCAGTAGGTATCATGTGTGAACCCTCTGTTCTTGTCAATGCTCCCAGTGAGACGTCTATCATATGTGCGTGTTGTGGTAAATTGTTATGACAGTGAGCTCATCTCAGAAGAATCAAAGCTAAGCTTGTTTACTCTACTTTAGTTTAAGAATGTCTTATGTCAACTCAGAAAGTGTCTTAGAAAGGAGGGATTTGAACCCAAACACCCCAAGGAGCAACAATTTTGGTGAAGTGCACCTATTGCATGAAAAAAAAAATGTTTAACTATCATAACCGGCCCAAAATTTTGAGGTCAAATACAATAATTTGGAATAAGAGCAGTCTATGCATTTTCCAAAACCACATAATCAAACAAACCTGACAGACGGACACAAAATATTATTAAATAACAATTAAAACAAAATTGTGGTGTTGGGAAAAGTAAAGTATAAATTGAAGTCTTTTCAAAAGGCAAAGTCTCCAGAATTAAAAGATGCAATGTGTTCAGAAAAATGAGTTCTTACATGGAAAATATTGATAAATTACACAAATTGGTGATGCTCATTAAACACAACTAAGTAGTTAATACGCTTAATGTCAGATGACTATCACCTTCATATTGTGCATATAACTTGTTGCATTTTGGAGGAATAAAATAAATAAATAATAAAAAAATAAAAAAATCGACAGAACTCGGAAATACAAGCTTTTCCGAGGAAAGTGAGTAGATGCAAAGCCTTGGAGATGTCTAAGCAGGGAAAAGACCACAGGGTCGTGATGCAGAAGTGACCAGCGCATATTTAACATAGTGCAGGATCAAGAGCAGGAACAATAGCAGGAAAAGCCCACAGGGTGGGGGGGTTACCGGTCACCATGACCCCCCCTTGCACCTCCCTGGATGTTTTTAAGCTGCCCACCAACATTTGAAGGATGTGGGGAACCGCAAAAGGACATCAAGTGGAGCGGAGGGAGGAACGACGAGATTTGCGGAGAAGGAGGAGACGTCAAATATCGAGCGCGATGGCAGATGAAGTCAGATTGGTTTGGGGCATGAAAGAGATGATATGAGGTTAAATCTACCAGTGGAATGCCATTGACAGCTAGCAGATGCACTGCCACAAAGAGTCCAGCCCCGACACCCCCTCCCTAGGTCCACTTCCCAAGCCCTGCTGGACTGCACGTACGCGTCCAGGCACAGGGGCCAGGCAGTCTGCGAGGCATTTCAGCTCCGGGCAGCCTCTTTGTTCCTGGGCCAGCGAGCGGATATGTCCTCAATGACTGCTCTCACCTAACCTTCCCTTTCATTCTTTTACAACATTGTAATCGTCACTCTGACAGGGCCGTACAAAAACACGGCTCATTCCTTGACACACTTGAAAAAAGTGCAGCAGTCTGTCCAGTCATTTAGAAATGTTTTCTTTGGCGTGGCTTTGTTTTTCCATGCGATTCTGGCCCAGGAAGGGATTTTTCTATTAGGCCACTACCTACACATCAAACAATTCAAACCCAAACGTCATGGAAAAGGAAATAAATCCTTACTTTTGGTTTCCTTTGATAACCGACATTTTGCTACTGTATGGCAAGGCTACATAAAAATGTCTTTCCACTATCGAAGATCAATATCTATTGACTTGTTGCCTCCACCAACGAAGAATGCTGCATTAAGTCTTTGGACTGCTTTTATTAAGACAGTATTTGTATAAATGCGAACATTGTTATTTGATATTATCCATTTATGCCAGTAAAGAGAAGATTGCGAGAGCCAGGGCCATATGTCGGCACACCCAATTCTTGGCAAACGTGAGGTTAACCCCCATCTTTCAATAACTGGAAATAACATTCTTGGCTCGTGATCTATACAATGAGGCAGGCATCCTTAACAGTGCGATTGGGACAGCCTTTAAATGCCACACTAATGCATCACTGACCCAAAGGCTGAGGCTGAGATAGGAAGGGAAAGAGCAAGGTTGGGGGGGTCGATGTTCCGCCTCTGACAAACGGGAAGGAAGAGTGGGTGATATTATTGAACCGAGGCCGCCTCCTGACACCCCAGTTAAACACAAATCACCTTTCAAAAACACTATGCAAAGGTTCTGATTATAGAAGTAAGTGGTCACCATCTGCAAAATCAGTTACACACATTAGGTTCACATGATGACACTGCATTCAGGAAAATCCGGCTTTAGAAATATACTGTATTATGTACAACAAAGCGTGGACAATATGCATTCTCTAGGAAAAAACAAGACATCTATAAAATAAGACAACCGCTGAATTCTAAGTTTCTCTTTTTTTTGCTTTTAAACCTTGTGTAAATGCAACATTCTGGCAGGATAACTCTCAAATTCCGAAGCCAGAAAACTATAAATGTTCTCAAATGGCTTGATAAAGTACAGACCACAACTCCGCACAGTACATAATGTTTCGAGTGAAACACACTTTTAAACTCGTCATGAGTTGTGATCAAGCCAACTCCAACTCTCGATGACCTCTTTCAAAACTAATAGCATTCTGAAAAAAAATGTTCCTGCTAAGCCTCTAATTCAGTACCTTGGACAGTTGCCAGCGTTGGTACCTCAATAGTTGGGAGGCGGATTCAAATTGCTCAAGGTAAAGTCGTTGCATAATTTAATAACTGGCTATTTACATCCCACCGGTGAGCTCTAAAACTACTGTAAAAGCACCACTTGATGGCCTTATTAATAAAGCCCTATGTCAAATTTACTTCAGCTAATTTTGCACATTAACAGAACCACCAGGAGGCAGTGTTGAATTTTAGAGCAATGTACAGTTCAGCGATGAACCACTAAGTGTCAGCAGAATATAATTTATAGTCATCCCCTCTTCACTCGAAGGCTTGCTCTTTTTTGCCAGTTACCAACCATAGTCCAATGTTTACAAGAAATACAATCAATCAATGTTTCCTACTTGTAAAGTGTTCACCCTGTGGCATGGCTAGACCTATAAAACAAGTGTATGTATTTGTTTTAACAAAAAATAAAGAGACTTACAGTGCACAGGTGAGGGAGAAACCTCTCTATGTCATTTAAGTCGATGCCATCATCTTCCTCAAACATGTTTTTGCTCATCCTAAAATGGGTGGAAAATGATTGACATCATCAGGCAACATGGCATAAATGATCATAAGTAATATTACCAACATGCAATATCAAATTTTGCACACAAAATGGTAGATCATACCCTTCTCTATCGATGTGAGGCAGATGCTTTGGCGCTGCTCTTGTGTGTTTCCTGTGAAAGTGGCTGAAGTCTAATTTCTCCGGCTGCACATCCCAACCTGTACCCCTGAACCCCCAGAGACCAACAGAAAATCATTTAAAAAATATAATGATCACAGCTCCTCAAAACAGTAGATTTAAATTTGACAATAATAATAATCCCAAAAATGTCATTCATATGAATTGGATGTGATATGCTGCAGAAAAAAAGTTGATGAACAAAACACTCACCCACGTGAGTCCATTGTGTTTGCAGCCCATATGTCTGTCCCTAGGATATCCAGGGAGACCTCTCTATTTCCATTCTACAAGACAAACGGCACAAAGGAAAAACATTATCATAACAAACAAAATCAGAATTTGACATTACACCATTTAAAAGCACAGAGTAGAACTAGCACCTTAGTGGAGCTTTTAAACTGGTTGTTTCGACCTCTGCTGCCAGATCGAGAGCCAGAACCTGGTCTGGACCCTGAGCTAGGCCTGGAACCTGAGCTGCCATTACTGCTGTGCTCCCACTCATCCTGTGCACAGCGTGAAAAATATTATATAATAATAAATATTATAATAAGAATTGTCTTTCCATCCTGGAAGGGCCCAACTCAACTCCTTTAGAACACGCATACATACCGGCTTAGTGGAACTTCTCCCCTGTGATGAAGCCCAGCTGCCTTCTTTGTAGTCATTGCAATCGTTCGTCCACTAGAAATGAGAAACAAACAAGGGGATGGACTTAGTATTGGACTTATGTGATAGACCCTATGTGTACTTTATACACAGCAACAACACCATATGTTTCTGCATAAACAAATTATACCAATCAACACATCAGGAATTTTAATTATTAACCACTATGCTAATTGATGCTTTCAAATCTGGCCAAAATGTGAATGTAAAAAAATATATATCTCCACTCAATTAGTATTGTGGGCAGCACCTGAGCTTTACTTCAGACCAGAGGATAGAGGGATAGTGTCGAACCACAGATTGGAAAATAAAAATATTTTTTATTCCTCACTCAATACTTTCATTATTAAAAATATACACTACATTTTTTTTGCCTTGCCCTGCTGCTGGTCTAAAAAATCCAATTTTCTCAATATGTCCATGCTATTCAAACATGAAAAGAAAATTGCTAACCTGTGACAATTTCCCACCATCATCCAAATCCAAGTCTGCATCACCCTTGTCTCCCAGCAGGCCTTGCACCTGGTACTCCAGCACATAGCTGTCGATGAAGCGTTCCAGCTCTTCGATCTCCTGCGAGCGCGTGCTGCCCGCCTCGGACGATGCCGACGCCACCGATGAACTCTCCATGGCAACTGAGGTGGCGGTAGGTGGGCAGTGAAGAGGGGAAATGGGGGAGGAAAGTGACCTAACCAGGGAAAGATTGTGAAAGCAGAGTTAGATTCCTCAGGATACCATATTAACACATTTTTACAACATCTAAGCTCTCACCTCAGGATCTGAAAACAAAGCATCACATCACTGCTATCAACAAGCATCCAGACATGCACCATCTTTTCAAAACAGTCCAGGAAGCGTCTTATCTTCAAACTACGGCCACCAATGCAGTCATGAACACTTCCACTAACGTCTACATCACTGCTCTCCTTTTTTTTCCCCACCTCCTTTTCCCCGCTGCTTCATTTACCCTCCTGTCTGAGAAGTTGCAATCACCTGGCCCCTGGCCCTCGTCGCTAATCTCCTTTACATCACAGCTTTGATCAGCGGCCATGCAAAGAGGATTTATCCCATGCAGCGCAAGGAACGCGCTATTATCGAGGCCTGGTGATTCTTTGAAGCACCATCACCATGTGTCTGGTTTTTAAGTCCGTAGCGGCAAGGACCAATTGTTTAAAAGGTGGCATAGTGGCATTGATTCCTCTGAAAACTGAGTATTTATTCAGTCAGTAGGAAATACCAATCTCAGGACAGGATTTATGAAAATATACCCACATTACAGTTCACCAGAATGTGAACCGCAGTGGAACTTCTATGCAGTGCACCACAATTTAGTATTTAATTATTTTATGATGTGTATAGTTTTTTAGGTATGCAGCCTCTTGACCTGGTTAGTAGTTTATCAGAAAAATTTAGATTTAAAAAAACACCAGTCAAAATACATTAAAAAGTAAATTGCTAAATCAGACCTCAGCATTATTATGCCAGCAAGTGACCATTTTAACACATACTACTTTATATAAGAATGCTCAATGATTCTCCTACTCATTACTTTATCATAGCCTTAATATTTATTTTATTGATATTAGTGAAATGTCCTTGAAATTTAGACTTCAGTAAATGCCATAAGACAAACAGCCGAATAAAATCGATCCTTCCATTAATTCAGATCTTCTATATTGACCACAAACTGTGTGGTTTTCTTTAAGAACTGCACGGCAAAACAACTCTGACAGACTTGTGTGGTATCCTTTAAACACATGCCGTTACGCAACAAACAGACATAAAGAAGTATAAGCCTGCAGCTAAAGCAGTCGGAATGCAAGTCAGGGTTCCAACCCCATACAGCGAAAAGAGGCTAATACATCTAATCTGGTCTACTACAGACTTGCTGTCTTAACAATCTTACACAGCGGGTTTACACCGAATTTGGCTTTTTCTATTTCTGAGAGCAGCGCCCTGTTGAGGGCTGTCGCAGTTTATCAATCTACAACTGACTTGAGTTAACAAATAATGCCTGAAAGTCGATTCCTTGTTTAATTTAATTGATGGATATGCCATGTATTAGAACTAGAATGACACTCTAGAGGCAGTTATTTGGGTAGTAAAAACACAGCAGTTGATTAATAAAGAATAAAGTCAGAGGACTCAAAAGTAATCATTGGAGAAGAATAATAGGGCAGTAAAAATTGAGGTTCTTTACCTCTTTAGCCTGCATATTCTACACTACGTGACTGTAAAAGGGTGTCTGAGGTGTTTTTGTATGTGGATGCTTGCATTCACTGTTTGTGTACACAATAGTCCCATTGTCGCTTCCTGGCACAATGGTGACCTACTGGGAGAGCAGTGCTGTACAACTCTTAACACACGATGACAGTGTTTGGTCTGCAATTTAAAGCACACTTACAATCAAAAGATGAGCAGTAAAATAGTGTTTCCTAAAGTGGTTAAGTTTATTCTTTATCAACGTGCAGTGATTGCGGTCTGAGCACATAATGATAACACAGTTAGTTGGTGCAGACAAAAGCCTTTTTACAATAAGGCCGCAACAATGAGAGGGAGGCCATGTTAAGGGAGTAGAATTAAGTGTAGGCCCTCCCCATTTCACATTTGGCTCCCGAAATTAAGGTATACTTGAGTTTGTCGTTAATGAGGTAACATTATATCTGTAAAGATATTCTGGAGTGCTAATTCAAGAAGTGCTTCAGACCTGGCCCAAATGGGGACAATTTCCCAAATTTTATAGCATCATTCTATGGATGCCATGATATAGAGATATTTAAATTTAATATCAGACAGGAATATGTCTGACAAAATGATGCTCCTTTCCCTCCAATTAGCAGGTCCAATGTAGTTCTTCCACTCCAAGAATCCACAAGATGGCACTAAATCCCTGCTTGACAGACAGGGCTAGGACTAAACATTAACAGCAAATAAGTAAGTTTTTAAGGGGGGGCTAGGTTCCGGGTGAATACGTGGATCACAGTCATGCAGGGGAAACCTGTATTTAGGATCATCTGCTCAATCTTTTACCTTTACCAATAAGTCAGTGAAGTACAAAGTGTAAAGAATCAAAATTGTCACATTGCTAGTCACTCTTTGACCTCCAGAACAGAGGCCAACGGATTCAATTGATCATTTGGCAGCAGCCTCAATCCAGGCCGCAGCCTCACTAGCTGACAGAGCGTTTATTGAAATGTAACTACAGTGGAATCACTTAAGCCAAAGGATTCTTTGCCCTCATACAAGGCAATGAAAACACATTGGCGAAATTGTAACCCTAAAACAAAGTGTACAACTAAGTTATCCAACATATAAAAAATTGCCTTATGGATCAAAGTAATATTGAGATACTCAACACCCATATTGCATCCCTGTTTTATATTATTCAGCTATTATAGAAATTGTGTTTTATGCATACACACACAACCAAAAAGGGATTTTGTATAAGCATCTAGTTATTAATTAAGTTATACTGTGCAATAATACTCGCTATGTAATGACAGTGGATATTGATTCCAATTTATCCCAGTGCTAAGTGGTCGTCAATCTTTGTGCAATGTTATCTAACACGTTCATTTTTATTTCAACTTGCAAAAAAAAAATCAATTGAGTTGAAAAGGTTATACTATAGAGTTACTAAATACGGACTTACTGATTCCATTTTGTAATGCCCTCATGAGTGACCAATTCACTACCAGCCCACCCCAGTCAACTTAGATTGGACAAAGTCCCTGTAGTGAATCGTGATATTGATTGATAATAAGTAAAATATTTGTGAAATGTGTGATTTGACGGTTACATTGGCTTAGTCGGAGTTAACAGTGCTGTGAAGGCAAAGATTTCTGTCCACATTTTTTAGAAAGAGGCCCGATTCTGATCTGAAAAGTTCCCACATGCAGTTGTTTACTTATGACACATGACCAGTGGTGTATAACAGCAGCTTTTCATTGGAAGCTGAGGGTCTAGTAAATGTACCATTCCTGTTATTATCATTTTTTAAAGAATCCAAGGAATGTCGCAATCATGAGAAGTCATTATTACTGTAGGTATATTTTAGGCAGATGAGGTACATTTGCCGTATTAATTGAGGGATTGAGAGCACAGATCAATGAATTAATCAATGACATTAAAAACACAATGGAAAACCAAAACAATGCCCCTCAGCCTCATTGTATCTCCACACTACCCTAACCACGCCCATATTGACTGAGCAGCTACATCTGTTAGCCACGATTTTTACCATTCTACACCACATTTTGACCATTTAAATCATTCTGATCTTACGGGTGATGTCTGTTCCCACACACAAATAACCGCAGGGAGCTAAAAGTCACAATCAAGTGAATCAAACCACGCGCGGAACTCAACAATGCAGCCAACTTTGCGGCAAACCGGCCGGCTAATGCTAACAACCGCAAGACAACAAGCGCACGCATCCTGGGTTTAAAAATCACATTATTAAACAGACGGATCGCGTTGTATTATGAAAAGACTCCAAGGAAATGACAGTTAAGAAACAAACCTTGCTGTTATGACTGATCTTTCACACTGGAAACAACACATATACATACACCCAGGTTTCTAATAAGATTAACGCTTACCCGAATTGAGAAGGAGTCTCTGGAACCCGGGTTCACCCCCTTCTCGTATCAATCTCGCCTTTTCATGAGTATTTTTTCCTAGGGGGGAAAAGGAAATGTATAAATGGGAGCGATATGGAGAAAACGCCAACGTAGAAACACCGGACGGGAGAAAAGGAATGCAGGAATGTGACGTCTAGTCCGGTTTGCTGGCAGCGTTGACACGTGCATAAGAGAAGGTGCATCAGGGGAAATGTAGTCAGATGACAGTGTAACAACTCATAGACTGTTATTTCCAGTGATTGGACTTCCAAAACCGTGAAAGACGTCCAATCTATAGTCAGGGGATGGTCGCTGTTAAGGATCCAGTAATTAGCAGTGTACTATACATTTGAATGGTAATTAATTTATTTGTTATTTAACTCATAGAGGCACAAAAAAGTAATGATTGCCCGCCATTGAAAATGATAGGATGTCAATGTCCTCCAATTATACTTTAATATGGGTGAACTGGCTTTGAATGCATCTTTCAGTGCCATTGACGGCGGTGGACGTCCAATCCAGCATATCACAGTCAAAATAAATTGGATGTCAAGCACGGTCAGTGGTAACCAATGAGGATACATAATTTCAACCTATGCCAGGAATATTTAAAAAAAAAACATTTGTAACTAAAGAAGTGGCTAGGAAGGGAAATTGGAAAAATATTCCAAACTACTAAAATACTGCATGCCACAGTAGAGTACCTTTACAAAAAAAATAATAATTACAAATATTCTTTTTTTTATAATTCAATATTGATTAAGCAAATCGTTAGAATTCAATTTGATATTGAGCAGCAGTTAAGGGACCACTTAATTGTAAAATGACCTAATACGACTAATATGTTCACCCAAACAAAATAAACAGTCAAAATTCCTCATATTTGTTCAATATTTACCTTCTATTAAACCCCATTGGATCATTGAAATAAACATAAAATGAATCAACTCACAGTGTAAAATGTTCAAAAATGAATCCAAATTAGATCCAAATCAAGTTAAATCCCAGCAGGACTTCAAGAATCAAACCCAACTCGAATGCCAAAGAGTTGAAATTGTATTGAATTTTGAGATAGTGAACGGTTATGCAGATCCATGTGATATAAAAGACATGACAAACATGCCAAGGAGTTGGGCCTGCATGCCCTTTGTATCACATCCATCTCAAATCACAGATTCTCTGCTTGGATTGTGTGAGTGTTTGCACAAAATTGAACATATCTGCAAGATAGTTATAGTTGTTCATTAGACTTTGTGTTGCAGCATTTCGGTTTGGCGCGTCTGTGTGGGAAGAGACCACAGACAAATGGCTCACAGCCATTTTGTTGAGTAACAAACACAATGTTAGATTTGCAGCCAGTAGGTGGGGGCAGCACACAAATCATAAACTGAGAGATAGCACCGAATGCTCTCCATATAATACAATAGAGCATACTTCAGTGGGTGTCAACTCCATTATAAAACACGTGGCACGACAAGAGCGGCTTCAAATCAAGCTTTGAAGATTCCCACCTACTTAAATTTGGGACTATATAATGTTACATAATTTGAAGGTTATTTTGATGCAATCCCCACACGCATTGAAATGTGAAAAGACTGTAAAAGGCAAAGGATGGAACAAAAACCAAGTGCACCATGTCAAGTTGGGATTTGGAGAGCCATGTACAAACGACAAAAATGAGGCACATTCTTTGAAAGCTAGACAAATGCGTGTTGTAGAGAACCACCACCAAAAAACAAAAACAAACTCGAATATAATGGGAAAATGGGGAGAAACAGCAAGGATGTGTTGATCCCATCCTTATGGACCCGCACATGAAAGCGACCACAGGCAAGTTCAGGTTGTGATACTACTGGGTCTACTTAGTCCTGGTAAAACTCATCTTAGATGTTGCACAAGGAACCTCACGTATAAATTCAAGAGACTCTTCCCATGAATAGTCAGGTGCTGCTTTGTCGATAAAGTCTCAATAAGCAAAATAATATGGAGCCACCACATCTACTGAATTCAGCTAGAAGTTGCACTTCTGGAACAAAATCCACATAACATTCATATCTGGAAGTTTAAAAATAGCACGCACCCAATATTATGGAACCCCCGTCGCAGTCTTAGTCTAATAGAAGTCACAAAACCAGACTAGATGAAATACTTAGTCGTGAGTGACATGTCATCTCTCAACCAAAAGTTTGTTAGAGAAATCCTGTTACCATGCCAAGTATGTTTTAGCAAGTGAAAAACAATGCCGTAAGATAGTATTAGAGAACAATTGATGCAACATTATGAAGCCCTCTTAAATCTGGGCGACACCACATAATTTGTTAAAGCCAACCACATAGACAAGGCTTTCCTAATATGAAGTTTGGTCCAAAGCGCTTGACAACCAGCGACTGCCATCTCGCCGAGCGAGCAATTGCAGCCCGGCAGAGATGGCTTCGTTATGTGTACGCACGCTGAGCACCCGTTGAGTAGGTGGGTCCGTGGCAAGGCAGTGGGAGAGGTGGCAAAGGGGCAGATGGAACACAGAGGGAAGTTCAACCGGCAAACACGCAATCGGGAGGGGCGGTGGAAGGGAGGAGGGTTGTGATGGCGGATGCGTGAGGGAGTTGAGGCTCTTGGGGTGGGGGTGAAAATGAAATCAGGTGTGGGGAGGACTACAGGAAGGGAGGACGGGAGCAAGGATACAGGATGGGAGAGGTATACTCATGACCTTCAATGCTTGACAAAGAAAAGGTTGTAAAGTGATCCCCAGCATATTTGCACTTTGGCATTGGACAATCAGCCGTTATTTGAGACAAAACTCACTAGTTTCGGAATGTCTGCAACATGCCCCCCAAAAAACTACAGAAAATTGCATTTCAAATGTATTAGGCAAAATAATGTCTAATCTGTATTTGTAGGTTTAAATGCGAATCAACAGGTGCTTCCTTTTTCAGAGTTTAATCTCAACTCTGTGGCTGCCATTGATAGTCATCCAAGGCAACATTTGAATTCATTCCAAAAGTTAGTGTCAGATTTACATTAAACTCATTAAAATAGGAGTGTCAGGTTAAGTGTACGATCTCCATATCCAGCATCGACACGCTCAAAAGTGAATCAGCTAACATTTGTGTCATCAACTCCCTATTACACATTGCAAATGGTGGGTGTACGTGAGGGAGGTGTGCACGGGCGTTTGGAAGGTGTGCTGGTAATGAAGCTCATGCCGCGTGAGAAGGCCAATTAAAGCTTGTGTGTGATGGCTGCCACCGCACTAGGTTCAGGCTCCCTCCAGGCCAAAAGACAAATGCTAGTAAACACCACCTGATGCGCAGGCGCACAAACAGGCATAGGTCCATGAGATGACAAAATGTTGATTCACATTTTGGAACTCACATGTGTCAAAGTGGCGGCCCGGGGGCCAAATCTGGCCCGCCACATCATTTTGTGTGGCCCGAGAAAGTAAATCATGAGTGCCGACTTTCTGTTTTAGGATCAAATTAAAATGAAGAGTATAGATGTATATTAAATTTCCTGATGTTCCCCCTTTTAAATCAATAATAGTAATTTTTAAATCATTTTTTCTGTTTTTAGTTCAAAAATCATTTTGTAAAATCTAAAAATATATTAAAAAAGCTTAAATAAACATTGCTTTAGATCTATAAAAAACTGAATATTCAGGGCTTTTAATCCAGTTTTTTTAATCCATTTATATAAAAAAAAATCTAAATATTATATCTAAAATGGTCCGTCCGGCCCACGTGGAATCAAGTTGACGTTAAAGCGGCCCGCGAACCAACCCGAGTCTGACACCCTTGCAGTATAGAAGCTGAGCTATAACTCCATCACTGAACAAAACAACAACACCTAAACACCTAAACTATCTCAACTATCTTGTTTGTTGCATTAGTTGGTACTGTATGGTACCACTGTATGTTACCTCGGTGTGTTTTTTAAACAGATCCAAACATTGTGGACACATTAGGGAGAAAGGACAATGCGAAGGAAAAGAAGGTGACGCAAGGGTCCACCTGCGTCAGCCGTTGTACAGGGTCATCATGGGGGAGGTGAAAATTAAAGCATGCAGGCAACGTCTTGCACCTCAAAACCCCCTCTCGCGACTCAGCGGGATCAGACACACACATTAACACACACACACGTGCACAAATAGCTGGTTAGTCACAGGTGGGGTTGCTGTCGCTGCATATTTGAGGCCAATCTTTAGTTGAACGGAGGGTCAGAGGAGCATAGACAGACCATTTCCATTGGTTTATGTGTGTGTGTCTATAAAAATGGCGCTTTTTAAAATGTACTTCCGAGGGATGACTACAGTAATTAGATATGTAAATGAATTGTCATGTAAATCAAATACAAATTTTGAAAGATTTATAGAAATGTACAAGTATTCATTCATTCCAAAAATGTTCAGCAATGCTGCAGCAATACACGTGCATGTTAGTTAGTCCCTGCATGCGCATCCTCCCCTGTATGCGAGCCGTGTGACTCAGCGTGGCTTTTGCCGGCCACATCATCGGGATGTCCTGACGTGTAGACCATAATCATCCCTTGACATTAAAGGCCACTCGTTTTTCTCTGGTGTGTAATAAAAGGGGACTTCCACAAAGCTTATAACAGCGTATAACGTTTTACAAATCCCAGCCCATCAAAAGGCTTTCGTGTTGGTGTTTATTCCCACTCTGCCATGGAAGGGAGACTTAGACGATACTCTGACAGACTTCTGTTCATTTGTGGGTTCATCAAATCACACAGGGTGGGCTCAGTTAATAGTTAAGATGATTTGAAACTAATTAGTTACATAGATGTAATATGCTACTATGAATGTGCCCTACAGAATTACCCAACAACTGCATAAACAACCACTGCAATGACAGGTCGTACAACTATACCATATGTTTGATAAGTGACTGCCAATGCGTGACGACAGACCTCCAATCCATTAGAACTGGGAGGGTTGGCAGCAAATGAACAAGCAACAAGCACCGTGACACCCCAAACGTCAGACGCCCAGTCTATTGTTCATACCACAAATATGATGAGACTTAAATCACTCTCACTGCTCAGTGGTTAGCATTTGTGGCGTCACTATGCGTCAAGAAAAACAAAACAAAAACTTTCTTCCTTCAGTCACGCGCACCAGGGGGCCTCTCCATCTCTGAATTTGGGGCCTGGTGCTTCCCAGCGTATAACTATGAATTATATATAGTACATTCTACTGTAAACATGTTAACAAGTCCCAAAGACAGTCCTAGTTGCCGAGTACAATGATAGACATGTAGAATTCCCAATAACGATACTACATGAACAATGGCAAAATGTACAAAATGATCCAAGAAAGAAATGGCTTTCCTTCCAACATTGGTCTGTGGTGACACTCTAAACGAACAGAGCAAGACAAATACACAAAAAAAGGAGACGGTGGGGGGTTCAAGGTCAGTGTTGTACGTAGATGGGAAGTGAAATGCTGAGAAAGTCTCCAAAAAAGCAGACAGAACGAGGGGGAGGGTGGTAGGGTGTAATCTCTGCCTTTACCAGAGAGGAGAGTCGGGTGGGGAGGGTTTTGGACTTTGCTTCACACACACACACACACGCACATACACAAGTCGCCCATGCCAGGCGGTTAGGTGGGAGGATGTAAGGGAGAGGGCTACACCCTTGGGCAGCAGCTTTGTTGTGTGACACATGGACAGCCCACCCTAGCATTCCCACCCCTAAATTTGGCCTTGGATACAATTGTAGGTTTGAGGGCGACAAATCGGACCCGGCCACGCAGGCGGTACTGGCTCGGCTCAGGACTCGTCCAACAAGAAATGACTAGCCTGCTACATTTTTGTTTTTAAGACCTTGCCCCCAAACCCCCACCTCCCCCATGCTACAAATTTTAGAATAGAACAAGTTTGGTTTAGTATTCATAGCATAGCAACTAGCACCACCACCCCATATTACAAATTTTAGAATAGAAAAAAAATATTTTAATATTCATAGCATAACAACAGGTACTTCTAATTCACCGGTTTCCATTTAAAGCAATAGACATCCAATCCATATTGAGTAGGAGGTCTGGCAGAGATCACTGGCAATGGCAGTGAATGAGTTAATTGCAAAAAACCCTTACATATATTGTTATTATTGATATAATATAACAAAATTATTTTTTGGTGTGTATTTGAAAAATACATATCTTAAAATGATAATAAGGTGAAAATATGAGTTTTGAAAAAATACAATATCTTCCCACAGCACCGTGTTATTTTTTAGTCCTAGCTGAAACCGATGCCTGCATCTGAAAACCGTATCGAGCCTCCTTCCAATACTAGTATAGTTATGGAGGCAACATACTGTATATATATTAATGTGTTCCAATAAGACGGGCCTATATAACAACATAACATTTCCGAATGTATGTCTCATAAAAATAGCCCATGGCTTCACTTCCGCAAGGCAGGGCAGCCTTGTAAAATGTTCAAACTGTTTTTTCGATGGTGAGATGCGTCTTTCATTGTGGCTTTTGCGGGGAATGTTTTTTATTTAATTTTTTTAATAGTAGAAAAGTGCACAGCTACAGCTACCGGTGCAACCATATTTTGTCATGACCTCTAAGCCTGCACACATTTTCTCTCCCCACCACTTCATACTGGCTATAAACATGTGTGTACAGACACACACTCGCACACACAGTGTTTATTCTGAGTCTGCATCCCACACCGATGACCGCTTTTGGGCTCTAAGTCATTCTCCACTTAATTTACTGTCCTCCACCACCGGTCCACTACTATGTAATTACCACATACACATATACACAACGCTACATGGACACACATTTTTACACACCTAATTATAGAGGTTGCGAGTGCACACGCACGCACACACACACACACACACACACATAGAAAAGATAAGAGCAATAAAGTGAAAGGACAAAATTGTGATTGGTGTGTACAAGTGCTGTTTGATATCTCTTTACATATGGTCGATGCAACCAAAAAAGTTCCAGTCAACTTTATTCACCGGGTGCCATTGACAGCAATAGACGTTTAAACCATTGCATTGTCCATTATTTACTGTTCTTTTTTCAATAACTGAGTTTAAAATCAAAACACGCAAAATATTGTCAACCAAATCTGTGTCAAATTTAACTTAATTAGGTTTTTTTTTGTTAAAGAAAATGATTGCCATATCTCTAAATCCTTATTAAATCATTGCCAAAATCAATTAGACGTCTAGCGCCGTCAATGACAGCCAATGAGCAAACTAAAGAAGGCATATTTAACGTTTGATTTAAATAAATAAAAAATCTACATCACAGATTTAACTTAAGCTTTGTGTGGGATGCTTTTGGGCAAACGCACACAGTTCAGGAAGGGTCACTTTGGTTGGCAGATTTTCAGTTTTCGCACTCCGTTTTGGAGTCCTAACATTAAACATGCACTCACACCCGTACGTACACAGTTACAGTCTATGTTGCCAAATGAATCAGAGTAGAGTGAATGAAAACAAGTGTCAAGTGTATCCTAACTACCAGTGAATTTGAATTCTAAGAAGGATAAAGTCATTCTGGATTCGTCACATTCATTCACACAATGTCATCCACTCTAGACAAATATATATATATACATAAACAATCCCAGGACTGGTATTCCTTCCACACATATGCCAAATCAAAGTCCACTTTCGATGGGGTCATAATTAAAAATGTCTTTTAGTTTTTGTTCTTTTTTTGGTCCCCTCTTCTAACTAGTAGCTTCACATTTGGTCCTGCCAAAATAAGATGCTGTTTGGCTACTGCAAACATGAAAAAGCCTATAAAACAGCTAGGGGCAAGTCATATTCAGCTCTAAAGTTGCATGCTAAAAAGACCACATGCTACGTATAAATGGACCTATGCAAGTGAATGGTATGTTTAACACTGCTGTGAAGGTTTGTAGAGCAGAACTCATTTGGTCATCTGTACAAATGGGTGTTTATTTCATTTTCTGTTTTCTCGCTATTCATTCTGTAACCATATAAAAGCCTCACTCGGCTCGGAGCACTCCAACTGTAAGAGAGGGGCTCTCAGCCAAGGTACAATAGCCAAATTAGATGTTTTTTTCTGAATACCAGTTGTGTTGGCTTCATGCAATGACCTATTGAGTTGCCATGATATAATCCAAAGAGTAATCTCATTTTAAACCTGTAATATATTGTTATGAAAAAAATAGTGAGGTTTAGATTTACAGCATGATGAAAAGCATGCATTTAAAAAATCCAACAAATACATTTTACAATTTTTTTTATTCCGAATGATTCAAACATGAATTATAATGTATATTACTTATTTCCATATTTAACAAATGTTTAAACTTGTTTAGAACTTTTTTTGTCTTTTGATCAATGGAAAAAAGACTAAACTCTTAAATTTAATGTCCTCAATGAACAGAAGTTGCGTGACTTCAGCTAAAAATAAATCAAACTAAAATCAAATGAATCCTTTCAGTAAGATGAACTGCCCATATTCATAATTTAGATGAACAAATATCATTTTCTTCTACAAATTTCAGCACATTTTTGAACTAAAACCAACTAAATTCCAACAAAAATGCTCTTGAATGTGGTAATGTGCTGTGTGTAGCCATGTGTAATTACTGCATGCGTCAAAAGTACCCAACCAAAACCCAAATGTTCAGCTTTTTCCCAGAGACACTGACATACAGTGAATGTTTACACTAATGATGACGTCTTACTAACATCATCATTGCGTTTTGAACCCCCTCCCCGTTCTCCTCCTATCATGTCGTCATCCAGAACCGGGGACTATGACATCACAGCACGATCATTAGTTTCTGAGCCTGATGTCATGTCATGTCATGTCCAGCCGTGTCAGGGACAGCTCTAATAGGCAGCGAGGGCAACCGCTGCGTGCTATTTCCGTCCAAAGCGGATAACGGCAAGACAGCCAGAAGCCAAGTAATGGTCGGCGTCCCTCTCGGGGGTCTCGGGGGACGAGGCCAGCGCCTCGAGCTGCGCCTCTGCTTCTCAGGCGGCCAGGAAAAGAATCATTGCCGGACGGGCGGAGGGATGAGGACATGGAAAGGGGTGTGTGAACCCACCGCTCGTCCTCTCACAACTAATGGATAACGTCCACATGGTGATGTAATGTTAGCAAAGATACGTGTTTGGGTGGATTTGTTGTCAATGGTTGATTGCTATCAGGGACATAGGCTGGAATAGGAATATATCATAATTTACAAGAAATAATATATTATAATAATCATGAATAAGGTATGCAATTGGCTGGCCAGAAATTCAGGGCGTCCCCTACCTGGTGGGGTAGGTTAAGCAAATACTAAGTTAAATTTATAGGCCTGGCTTACATGAGATTTAGTTGGCATTAATTTGGACGTGAAACCAAACTGAGTTTGACTCCCCTGGTCTACAGTATGTTTGCATTTGATTACGATAGCATGTGGGCAAACTGTTAATGAGAATATTCTGTAGCTCTTCCTCTCTGTCAAGATTGAGGTTGCTAATGTACCAGTTTATATAGATTTTAATGAGCTAGAGGTCAGCCGTGTAAAAGTGGAAACTGAGCTGACAAGAAGCCCAGGAGGTGTGTAAACTGCGGGACCCTTCAAAAAATAAAGTTTGAAGGTTGAGGGCCATCGATCGGCGTTGGGAAACGTAGATGGTGCCCTGAGCCAGTTTAGCTGAGAGGTCAAGGAGGCGAGCAAGACAAATAAAGTCCCACCCACCCACTCCTTCTCGTTCCCAACAATGAAATGCCGACACGAGAGATATCCGAACCGGTGGTGGGCGTCGCTTGTCGAAGGTGAGCTCTGAGGTCACTTTTGCAACCTTTTCTGTTTCTGCTTTGGTCAGATTGCTTATTTGTCACAGACCCTCAAGGTTATGTCAAAATTTGGGCAGTTTTTTTATGATCCGCTACTGGATAAACAAACAAGTCCTTCTGAAAACAGATTTTCCAGTCGGCCATAAAGAGACCTGTGCGCACTGGTGTCTCCTTGTCAGATAGATATGCGTGAGCCACTTTTAATGGGAATGAGTGTGTTGGTGAATGGAGTGAGAAGTGATCATGCCTATGGCGTTGCAAGCTGCCTTCTTTCAAAACCCCCCATTTGCACGTGCCAAATTAGCATCCATTGATCTAAAACGCCTCCTCAATCCAGAGTTGCTCTAGGCATAAAAATAGAGCCTTTAAGACACAAAGAAACTTGGGCGCAAGTGCACTGGGACGAGAGTACTGTATAACAAAGCGCGATTATTTTCAGACTGAAGTGCACAACTGTACAGATTAGGAAAGAAGGACTCCAGGATACATGGACAGAAGGCTGGGGTAAACCTTAGTAACAACAAGACCTCCTGACTGTGAAGTTCACCCATATTTGTCTAGACTCCTATAAATAGGCACGCAGTGTCTGTATCAACTGAAAAATACTTGTTGTTGGGTTAAATAAGATCTTTTTAGATGAGGCGCGTGAAATGCGCTCAACAGGTGTCAACTTTGAATTTAAATGTTTCATTTGTGTGTTCTGATTCATTCCAATGGATTTGTTTACATGGGTAGTATTAGAAAATAAGAGCAGACACACAAAGAGTCAAAAGAGTGGGACACGTACTGAGAAGGGCCTCACCATGTACGATCTGTTGTTGTGTGAATCAACTCCTCTGTTCTTGTTGATGACTTCTTTGTCGCTGAGTCATTGCTTCTTTTCAATGGCGGCATGGATTATTTACCTATGAATTGAAGAATGCATGGTAGTGAGTACGTTTTCAGTCTTTTCTATTGGACTAGCACAATAACATGGGACAAATTAAAGAGGTGTAAAAAGGTGAAGATTAATATGTGGCAGAATGAAAGTTGATCAAAAGTATTTGAGTTTGTAAATTGTGAATTCCATAGACTCTGATAATTTTTCATCACAAAAGAAAGGCACCAATTACGAGCACAGACATTTTGAGCCGTCATTTATACTCACATACATTTTGACAGCACAGAATTATTGATGAAAACATAAGGAAGGGCAAGTAATCTGGGATACTTGCTTTTGATTGGCTACAATAGTTCTAGCATTGATAAAATGTCTGTAACCATGTCAAGTGCCCACTCTGGCTTTTATTGATGTTTTTCATAACTTAGAATCAGAAAGATGTGTTCCCTCAATTTAATAAACAAGATTCTTTCCACTGAGCTGAACATTATAAATATCTTGTCTGTTAACCTTTAAGCAAACTAGAGTACACATACATAAAGTATGATGCACACAAAGTAAACAAGGGGACAAACAGTCACGAGAATAGTTGCATATAGTCAGTCATAAGTTATTCCAGAGGGTGAAAATAAATAATATTTTTTGCAAGAAAAGCTCTGAATGGACCACAATAATCGTATTACTTTAAATTAAATAAACTCTGGTGATAATATAAAGGAAAAAAAGATGGACATTAAAGTGCTGGGACACTCAAAACAAAGAAACTCCGACACAATTACGTTTGACTTAGAATAGGAATGTCTTATGAATGTGAGATGAATCGAAATATTAGTGGTAGACAGACTGACAAATATTTGGACCTATGGCCGAACTGATGGAAGGATGGTGGCATGTCGAGGAGAGAAGTGAGGGATGAGGCTGAGGTGTGAGTTTGGCTCAGTGAGAGCAGCTGTATAGAGGACACTGTGGGTGGAAGTGGTAGAGTCGTGGGTGAGCTTTGAGTTGAACTGCCAACACGTGCACTCGCTAAACTGTCCACACACGCACACCACCATTTATATGTACTAAGCGTTTGAGTCCGGGTGTTTGCGTCGTTAGACGTGTGCTACAAAGATGCGCACAACCAAAGGCATGTTCTTGTTTTATGCCATCTTTTTTTTATTTTTTTAAATCTTTTTTAAATTGGATATTCTTAAATGTATGGCACGGCATAAAAGCAGGGGCGGGAGCACATGTCTGAGGCAGGGGTTTGCGCACCAGGCAATTGTAGGTTGCAGACGATGCTAAATAATGAGAGTGGTGCATCTTGAAATAGAATACCACCGCCGCCGCCAAACCCACCCCCCGTCCCTCCTTGTCCCTGTGGTCCGCTCTCATGAAGCAGCCGTCCGGCTTGCGACTTTTCCTTAGTCGTCCCCTCCCTGTTGCCTCCTCTGTTATGGTTAGCATGCTGGATAAATTTGTAGCCTTGCGCCTGTAATTAGGCCTGTGCCTCCGCTGGGTCGAGTACTACACACTCGCAGCTGGTAGACAGGGGCTGTGGTAACATACACACACTTATAAAGAGGTCTGACAATATATCAATATTTTATGGCATCATATCTCTATATGAGATCTGGGTTCAAATCCAAGTCGGTCCACCTGTGTGGAGTTTGCATGTTCTCCCTGGGCCTGCGTGGGTTTTCTCTGGGTACTCCGGTTTCTTCCCACATTCCAAAAGCATGCATGGTAGGCTGATTGGATACTCTAAATTGCCCCTAGGTATGAGTGTGAGCGTGAATGGTTGTTTGTCTCCTTGTGCCCTGCGATTGGCTGGCGACCAATTCAGGGTGACCCCTCGCCTCTGGCTCGAAGTCAGCTGGGATAGGCTCCAGCACCCCCATGACCCTAGTGAGGATAAAGCGGCTCAGAAAATGAGAGATATCTCTATATGGAGTATCTCTGGATACCAGAATTACTGTACTATGAACACTATAAGTTCATATTTTGTGCTGCCTTTCGAGTAGAACAAAAATCTTCAGTACACGGTATCGTTCCATTTTACTACAATTTTGAATTACAAGGGTTGTGTTTAACAGCTGTCTTTGTCCCAGTGTGTAGATAACAACCTAGTAGTTACACTGTGATACTATCGATCGGAGTTTATATTTCCAATAGGATATTATACTGCTTATCCTCCTTTCTCCTCGCTCCTCTTACCACCTCCTCTCCTGCTCATCCCTGCTGAGTGGGCACGCTGACCTGGCAGCGTTAAAAAAATAAATACATAAAACAAATAAAAAAGGAATAGATTAATAAAAGCGCAAATGAGCTGTAGCACCAATGCAGCTATGCTATCTTATATAATGAAGATAATACAAATGTTTTCAAAACAAGCAGCCATGTCATGTTGCAACATGGTGGTGGCGAAACACAACAGGATTACTCAACTCAACAAAACTTTTCTGTTTTGCAGAAGCAAAAGAAAACTGCATTAGATTGATATCGCAGCACTACATCTCATAATACCCTGTTAAATGTATAAAGTTATGTAGTCGGAATATTGTATCCTAGATATGTAAAATTGTAGTTCTCCGCCGTGCATACTAAAACTCGGCTTTATAAAAACACTTAGCGAAAGCAGCGTGTCACATAAAAGACAAACGTCTTCCTCTGTACGGCCGCCGCGGGGAAGTACAAATAAAACACTTCCTGGCCATTCGGTACTGTATGTTTTCCTACTTTTTTTGTGTGTGTGCTTTTGGCGGGCGGACGCTGTGTCTGAGCGGTGCCTCGGTATCCCCGTCGAGATGAAAGCCAAGCGAGGCCAGTCATTTGTGTCGTTTGTGTCAGCGTGTGGTTTGCGCGCCGCTGCCAGTGCGCTACCATCGCCTCACTAGTCTTCGCCGTCACCAGCGGTGTGGCTATTTTAGCCGCTCTGAGCCACAAGTGACCAGCGCCCTCTCTGCCGGCCATAATCATCATGTGGATATTGATAGAGCACGGTGATTATTATCATCTACTAAATATACTTTTATATTGTCCCACATGCACTGGCCCCAGCCTGAGGGGAGTAAACAAGTCACATGAACTATTTTGTCTGCCCTGACGGTATACTTTTATTGACGACACTGTCTATTGAATTCCTGAGCTTGCTGCTTAGGGGAAATAATTTGCTGGTTATATCAATTGACTTTCAGTGCATATGATGATGATGATAGACGTCTAATTGTGTGGCTCTTTTGCTGTTAATTAGAATTAGGTTGTAACTAGTAAAAGACTATTTGAACAGGGAGGTCTGGCATTGACTGAACAAATGTATTACATTTAAAAAAATACAGAAAAACTAAAATCAGAAGTAAATATTCTCTTGTTTTATTTTTAAACAGTTAACAATTAAAAATTGTTGCAAATGTTGCCTTAAATCATGAAAAAAATGTTTTAATTCAAAACAAAAAGGTTTGTTTTCTAGTTTTCATTGTTCATTATGGTTAAAATAATTCATTTTCCTTTTTGCTTAATCGTAATTAACACTTGACACCATCATGTGTAGACCAAAAAAATAAATATTAATGTTGTTGCCTAGATTATCCGAAATCTGATGTCCATGTATGTGGCTGCCTGATCTGTATCGAGTTAAGTTTTATTCAAAGGATCAAAACTAGGCAAAATTCCTATCAATGCTTAACAATTGTTTTAATTTTTGAACTAGCGACAAAAAACAAAAAAGACTAACATACTAGCTCCCCGCATTCAGATAAAAGAGGACCAGTGGTGGGTCCAAAATCCCACTTAAAGGATTTGAATCATGTGTTGGCTGTCATCTACCTCCAAACTGCCACCCACCCTTGAAAGCACCTGATGGTGTTGTTGCCCACCCCTCGCACTCCCACCCAGCCCCTCTTCTCTCTTCCGCTCTCAGTGGGTCATTCAGGCCCGGCTTGTGTGGGACGACGCTGTGTGTTTAGGCAGAGGGGAGCTGTGCGAAATGTGTGTAGGAGAGGCTAAGAAAAACACCACGGCCTGGCAGGAGCGTGGAGGGAGTGGAGGACGGCAGGGACGGGTGGGATAGGGAGGAACGGACGCATGGGTATGACGAAGCCGAGAGTAGGAGTGCGTGCCTGCGTGCATGTTGAAGGTGGGGGAGGTAATATCTTCGGGAGATCGCGTTTGAGTAGCTGGGGGGGAACCGTTGGAGGGACAAAGACATGGAAAGCCAATCCAAGGATTTGTATGAGTGACCCTGAAATACAGTTGCTCAAAGAATCTAAATATGCAAATCAAAACTGTGATCATGGAGAAATTATTTTTGAAGGACAAAAAAAGGACGCTTGTATACAGCACATAAATGCTGATACATTTGAAACAGGTAAGAAGTAGCTATGAAAATAAGCATACACTATTTACAAGTTTCTGTACCTGTATGTGTGTGGGTGTCTTTGGGCATCTATTAGTGATAAATGAATTTTAAATTGAAAGCAGAGTTTTGCTTTTAAAAAGGTAAAGCATATCTTTGCAATCCTTTTGGTTATATGAAGAACATGCGTCGGTGGGCAGATGATAGCCAACCTGCCAACACAAAATAAAGAAATTGAGGAAAATAAATAAATAAATGAACACATTTGTTGGATTGAGATGGCGGCTCCCACTCCCACTTCACAGGTGGTGGCAGGAAAGCAGCAGTGGCAAGTGGGCGTTGCCAGGGTCTGTTGTTGTCAAAATATTAGGAACAGCTCCTCATGTGATACAGTGTACCAACACAATAATATATCTATATCTATAATCTATATATCTCATCATAAAGCTAGTAATTTCCCTTTTTTGATGTCAACAGATGAAGCAGGGTTACCTAATGTTTTGTCCGAGCCCTTGTTTGGGTTGTCTTGTATTTGTTGTTGCGACACTAGAAGGGAATTTTGCACATTCAGCATTTTCCCTCCTCTCCCGCTGCCAGTTTGCAGTAGATATTTTCTCTCGACTACTTCGCTGAATCCCACTCATTGACCCTGCAGATCCCTTTTTATTTTTGCCATTTTCAAAATGTTCAACCCGCGAACGGAACCTGCAAAAAGTTACATGTGCTCACTCAACGCACTCTAACTGGACCCTTCATTTGGTACACCCGCACAATCCTATAGCAACTCAGTGAGCATCGAACATTCACGTTGTCAAGAGTCTGGTAATATTCGAGGCTTTAGGGTAGCAATTTTCCCAAAACTTGATGAAATTAAATTAAAATATACTAAACTATTTTTTTTAGTATCATACCATTTTGCACTATAAGTCACTTTTTACCAAAGATTGGCTGCACATAATTGATACTCATCCCTTTCATGCATTAATTATGATGTTTTTTTAAAACCTAAAGGTCACTTATTTTACTAGTTGGCTACTATTGATGGTCACTACTGGTGAAAATTGTAAACATTTTATTAACATGGTATTATTTATTGTATAACTATAAATACTATACAGAAATCATTGATAATCAGGGTCCTCTTTTGAATAGGTGTCCTTGAAGGGTTAATGTATTGAGTTTGTTACTGGTCTTTGATAAGAAAAATGCAACTTATGCAATTATATACTTAATACTTAATGTAAGAGTGTGTTCTTTTTTCCCCTTTTCATTTTTCTGGATGGTCTGACTTATGTGGGTCTTATAGGCCGAAAAATACAGTACACATTATTTTACACACATTTCTTGAAACCTCATCTACAAAATCACCTAATCACAGCTCCATTCAAGTTTTACACGGCGTGCAATTAACTCATTTTTACACTTGTCCGACGGTTAAAAATCTTTGCTGTTTGCTATACTTTCTCCATTGCCACTTTCACGCACCCAATTAAAAATTTCAAACGTGTTCATCAAAAAAGTGCAATCCTGAGTCATCAGTTTACCTGCACTTTATTTTTTTAAGGCTTTACTAGTTTCTGCGAGTGTGTGTCACTCCCTTACGCTCGAGCACAGGTGCACCCACAGTGGAAGACGGCCAAATAGTTTTGGTTTAGGAGGAAGGGGGGGTGCAGGGAGGGCCGGCTAGGGTGTAACACTTTTTTTGTTATGTTGTTTCGCAGATAACTGTTTTTCCCCCCTTCTTCTACTGTGCTACCTTTACTTACATATACACACACTCACGAAATGCACACCCATGAAATCTCCTCCCCTCTCTCGACTTGATTGTCGGACTTCCTGACAAGTAGTCAGCAGAGGAAGTGAAATCAAAGAGTTCTCTACTTGCTGAAAGGTCAGTGTGTTTTTTTTTTACTATATCTTTTTAAGTTTGTTGTTATGGTTTTATGTATCGAAAAAAAGTTTCCAATTAGTAAAAGGGTGAGATATGACCATGCTTGTTTGTGTGTTTTTCTGGCCACAAACTGACCCCCTATTGAGGTTAACAGCACACCAACTGAAGCATTTGATGTGTGCATGCATGTTGGTCACGTCTATTACTAATATTGCCGTAATACATTATGCAACCTTGTTACATCTCCTACGGGAAGGAGAGTTCAACCTCCCTTTTTTCATTTCTGAGAACATATTTTAGTTCTAGTAATAAATGAATAGATCCACATTCAATTGTCGTTTAAATTCTGACATTGATGTGTACAATCAAAAACGAATTCACGTTACTTTGCGCATTATTTTGCTTTTGACTTGCTTATATGTTTGTTTCTGTTAACTTTGTGTTATCAGTTGGTGACGGCACGGAAAGAGTTGGGTAAAATTGGCATGTTTTTAGGGTCACATTAAGGCTAGTCTGTCGAGACGAGACTGTGCAGGTACCGAGCGAATTGACTCAGTGGAGTTTAACTGAGGACACAGTCCAATAAACACAACCACACCTTCTCTACACTCCTACTGTACACACACTATGATTGACTGCGATGGCCCTTTGTCTCAGGCAAACATCACCAGAGGCGTGTTACATGCGTGTTTGCACATTCCACGTTTGTAATAGTCTGCGACGTGAGATCTGCGTGACACGTGACTATGTTTGTTAAAATATGAATGGGGTTGTGCTTGAAGAAGTGTTATTTAAAGTGACTCTTCCCACAAATGAACCCATGGTGGAAAATTAAATGAATGCACTGATTTGAGTGGATATTTCGTGAGTTCTGGGGAAATTTGTGTCGTAGCACCTTCTTACGGCCTATAATGCAAATGTCGGGGACATGCACTTGACCCTGAAAAATCTAATTTCTTAAATGGGTGGAAAAAAATGTGATTTTTATGGACATTGAGTTACCTGAGTGTGTCTTAACATGCCTCCAAGAGCTATGTTTAAGCGTGCATGTGCATACGTGTCGGCCCTCCTCTGCACAGGTTGGTTGTGTGGAGTGGGGCTAGTAGGCTGACTAAACGGATGAACAGGAGATATAGGGGCGGAGGCTTGAAGGGTTTGTAGTGGGTGGGAGGCCCTGGCAATGCCTACCTACCAAAAAAAAAGGAAAAAAAACCTTTTGTGTACACTTGCATTCCGCACTAAAAACATCTGACTGGAAGGTGAGGTCTTGAAATTCATCAGACTATTCCTTTTCAGCGAATTATTTATTTGCATTCTGTCATTTGATGGATTTCTTCAAGTGGCCTGTATGCATTTATATTTCATCTACTCTATTTATTTTCAGTTTAATTCAGTTCAATTGAATTAGAGTACTTCATTAAATGTCCTATGTTCCTTTGTATTTAATTTGTTTGTTTTTTTTTAAACTATTTTTAGCATAATGTATTTTTTTTCTCCTTCAGCTACAAATGAGAAAAATAAGTGTTTTCATAATGCTTTGCAAAAGAAAGCTTTGGTGTGAATAAGCGGGTCCACCCACCTGAGAGAGAGAGTGTGAGTGTGGGATGGCCTCATTCGGTCTGCTCATGCTGCCCTCTCGCCACACGCCTTGATCTGCCCACCCGACACCCTGCCAACACCAGGTAGCATGTTAGCATCTCCAACAGCAATTTAAATGTGGACTGTGTAACTGCTGCTCAGGTTCAAACAAAACCCAACAAAATAAATGCAAAATACTTTATCGTCAAGCTAATATATACATATAGATATACACATGTATACACATACATACATGTATATATATATATATACACATATATATATGCATATATATATACATATATATACATACATACATACATATACATATATATACATATATATATATATATACATATATATATATATACATACATATATATATATATATATGTATATATTTGCATTTTTTATGACACGAGTTCTATTAATGTTTTCAATGGGATCTATGGGTCTATGACGTGTGTCTTCACTTAACACTTGTGGTTTTCCTCATCAAAGTACACAAATTAGTGAATGACAAGATCACACAACAAAAAACATCACGGCCGTGGTGGAGGTAATTAGTGGCTAACACGCGGTCAAATTTCCCTTGCCCTAAATGAAAGGGTGCTCATTTTCAATTGGTTGTGTGCAGCTCACATTCTGTGGTTGCAGAGATTCACTGTAAACCTGCTTACAAATGAAAAGTTCCTTGATGGAGGTAAAATGAACAAAGTGGTCCCAATAGGATGACAGATCTTTAATCTCAGCCCAACCTTCCAGCGTAACTAAAGGCAGCATGCATGCACTTTTTATGACCATTTACCTGCATGACAGTGTGGGATGTGGGGGTCGTGCTTGGACCCAAAATAGTTGACCGATACCTCACACCTCATCCATGTGTAAGCGCGGCGCTGTGCTCTTTTGTGTGTGTGTGTGACAGGCATGTGCCTGGCCTGCCCTGCAGCATGACTGCTTTTAATTAGGAGGTGCCATGGTGCCTCAGGGGTCTCCTGCTGACACGCATACACACTCATAAAAACACACACACACAAGCTACCTGAAGGCAGACGGAGGCAGTCCCACTACAGCAAGGTCTAGTCCTCGTTAACACACATTTGACCTTTGCAACGCATACACACGAGTACGCTATTACAGTCAAATGGGATAACGAGAAAGATGTTCAGGGGTATCAAACTATTAATATTTGCTTGATTGGAATGTAATTTCATATAGGGAAGAAATATATAAAGAGGGCTTATGCTGGAAATATGCTGTTTTTTATATCCTGAAGAGCAACAATCTTATGAATGTCCTTCCGACAGAAAGGATTTTTTTTGTGTCATGTCATGTGACCACTTTGTCCTCAAGTCATGATAATCCATCATTTAATAAGTCGAGTTTCTTTGCTGATTGGCTAAACTTCATAGGAAGGGGCTCGCTCTGTGCAGGTGCCACTTAGGGCGCGAGAATAGCCAGGCTGTCTCGCGTTGTTGTTTTGACCGTCTGGCTGGTCTCTTAGCAGTTTGTGGCCAAGCCTCCATTTATATATACTGGATGCCAGCTTCAGTCGGCCACACCAGTGTCACTCAAGGGGAACGCGGGGGCTCTACCGCCGAGGGGAAGTGGGCTCGTCGTCTTGTGTTGTTTGGCGCGGGGCAGCTGAACCGCGCTTGTACTGCGTCGGTGCTCTTGGACGCGAGGAAAAGGCTCGAGCATGTTCACACTTGACAGTTTTCACTCGGCGAAACTGCAACTTTAACGACAGGCTTTTTTCCCCTACGTCAACTGTTCAAACTTTTTTTCCCATTCATTTCCAATGGCACAAAAACTTTTACCATTTTACCCTTCACTTATATCGATTTTCAACTTAGACCTGCACAAAATGTACTTTAGTGGACACAAAAGTACTATAGTGCAACTTGTGGTCCCATTGAAATCAACAGGGACCCTAAAATGTTTTCACAAATTCAAACAATTTTGCCTGTTGCAAATGAAAAAAAAATGTGGGGAGAATTCAATCCAAAAAGTTCATGTTGGACCCTTTGGAGTAATTTGACTCCATGTTATTGGACCCACAAAAAAGTCCCCTTTGGCTCCATTCGTATTAAACTCTAACCCCAAATCCCTGTTTTATAAGTGTTCAAACTACAGCCAGCAGGGCAAGTGTGTCGTGCTGCCCATTTTTTTTTATCAGCCCACAGCAAACTATAAAAACATAATTGAAATTAATTCTTTTTTCATTTCTATTCCATTCGACTGGAGGCCTGGCACAAGTCAAACAGTCAAGTGAGTCAGTCCCAGTCAAAAAGGATTGGACATCTTCCCCTATGAATGGCAAAGTTATACCTAAAAATACATTTTCCTTTTTTTCCTTCTTTTTATTTATCCAATTTCTCTAAGGCAAGTTTTCGTCGATATTTCTAAAAGCGGCCCTCAGCGGAAAAAAAAAAGTTAGGACACCCTTTGCCCTATCAGAAAGAACAGTGAACATCTCCATTGCACAAAAAATCCTATTCATCTTGTAAAATCTCTCCCTTACTAAACAAAAAGCCCAACCAAGTCTTTTAGTTTTGCTGCTGCATTTCACCCGTCTGACATCCCGGTAGAAAAGGCTAAATAGTTTTCACGAAACCTCCCTCTCTCTCTCTTTCTCTCTCTCTCCTTCTATTTTCTCCCTCCTCCACCGCCTCCCTCCATCTCCCCAAACAACCCCTTGGAGTTCCTTTGCCCCCGGTCCCCTCGAACACGACTAAAAATTCATTTTTGTCTGACCTAAATCAGAGGGTGTCTGCGCCATGGGGCTTATTACACGGTGCACATACACTTGTGTTGTGGAGGAGGATGGGGTATTATTATCTTGCAGCTACCCACCCTGCTATAAAAACTAGCGGTGCGACATCTCCGCAGCGCAGTGCTGCTGCTCGGCCCTCCCCTCTTTTTTTCTCTCCTCCCCGACCCTCCTTTCTCACACACAAACGCACACGCAACCTGAGTCCGCCACTCGCCTTCACACACACACACACACACGGTTCACACACTCACTCAGAGACGCAACAACCTGCACTGCTTCGCCTTTGGATTCTCCTCGCTGGTTTATTTGTTGGTTTTGGTCCATTTTTTGATGAATGGGAGCTCCATTGAATGAAAGCGAGGTTGATTGGCAGTCAATAAGGGGGAAATGCTGAGAAGTTCACACTAGTCGGACCTGAGGAAAAGACGGCTGAGGTAGGTGCAAAGTGCAAAACTTTGGGGTTGTCTTTTTTTGTGGGATAGTAAGTGGGAATAAGCATGTTAAAGAAGTGAGTTAAGTCCATGGGACTTCAGAGTTGGGCTTGATTGGTTTTATCAAATTTAATTCATATGATCATTTGAGGTTTGTTTTATTTTGGAATTGATGGAGGCAGAGGTTTTTGGAATCAGAGTTAAATATTCACAAGGATTTAAGTGACTGTTGACTTTATTGCATCTTGTATTTCCTGTGTCTAATGACCGGTCTTGCTCTCTTTACGAGATGTTCAATTTTGACGCATGGCGATTAGCGTTACTAATTGGGAGGAAGGGAGCAACTTCATCCTTTTCATGCTTATCCTTGACTTTACCAGAATTTCTGGGCTCTGTCCAAAGGCAAGATGAGGATTTTTTAATTGATATTTTGCGTATTCAGAGTGCGTAGTGACTTTTTGTAATAAAAAAATATATATATATCTTAAGTGACTTTAGAAAGAAAACAAAAATGAACCCCATTGAGACCATTTAAAGACATGTAAGCTGTAATATTACATCTGGTATACATGTGTAGCCTACATTACCTAATATGTGAGGTCTATACATTTGGATGCTCAAGTCTAACTTTTTCTGTCATTTTAATCTCATTTTGCATAATTAAAATGTCAAATTGATCAAATATTACAAAGGAAAATGAATACAATCAAAATGAATACAAACTAAATGATTATGGCCCCCTTTAAAACTCTCTAGTTGATTTTTTTTTTAAATTCTTTTGCTCCAAATTATTTAAACTGGGAACTCTGAAGCCTCATGTTTTAGTCCCACTTTCGTACATTCCCACTCACAATGGATTGGACGTGTACCGTCGTCAATGACATCCAATGGGTTTGAGCGCTTTGTAAAGGCTTAAACAGCACAATATGGCATTAACTTCCACTTTTAATTCAAACATAGCTGTGATTGACAGCAATTTGTTTGCAATTGGAGTCTCCTCTGGGAAAAGGATCTCATCCATAGCAGCTCAAGTACTCCAATAACAAGACGGGCCAACGAATGGAGTTCACGACAGAATTCTATGGCCTCTCATGTCAACTTTTGCCCCGTAATGAATGTTTTCCTGCGCGGGCCTGACAGCGTTTTGGTCGTTTTTGCCAAAACAAGCGTCTGTTTGTGACACTGGAAGATGATTTGCGGAGGCAGCTGCCCAGTGTCAAGACCTCATGGTGGTGATGAGGAGGGATGAGAGGAAGGAGAGGTGAAGGTGACACAAAGGTGTACACCTGCAGAACCCAGAACCTTCACGGCAAATGCTCCCTAACAGTCACTGAAGCCTACCTGACTAGCCATAGACACAGACGGTATAGGAAGTGTAACTGGGGTTAAATAAATGTCCATAAAAATTGTGAAATTGGGCAAAAAGTACAATTTGATGTAGAGTCTCGGTTGGAGTAGTATAGTGTCGAGTACAACACTAGGGGCGCCATGAATTCGGTCAAATAAGTGTCCAATCTGTTAAAACTCAAGAGAAAACCTTGATCAATTACATCCCAGAGGAGAACTAAAGACAGAATCATAGGGAAAAATGTATATAACAACCAATATTTCCCAAAAGTATGCAAAAAAGACGGATATTTTTACATGCTAGTACTATTTTAGTCAATTAAATGCAAAAACTGTGATTGTTCCCCCTACTTGTAACGCATTGGCTGCACATTATTATACACGGTCAATGATGAGAAAGTGAAGCAAGTTTTGTCTGAGTCTCAGACGGAAAAAAGACAGACATATTGCATAGGTATAGAAACTACAAAGAGTGTATGCCTATTTTTTTTAATTAACCTTTACCTATTCCGAGCATATCAGTCTTTTTGTCTGCATTTGATGCCACTGAGAATTCAATCTGTCCTCAGTTTAAAAGAATTGCACTTTGATTTCTGTCAATGGCAGGCAATGAGTTAAGAGTATACAGAAAGAAAAAAAATGCAATATTCAATTTAATTTTATTACATTTATGCATTTTTTTATAATAATCGGACATAGGCCCTGTCATCATCATCAACAACAAAAAGCCTAATTGTCATCACACCCAGAAACTGCGTATGACGAAATTGGTAAAGTTATTAAAACAATTATGAATTTAAAATGTCATTTGTCACTATTCATCATTAGTGATTATCTGAGTGTTATAGGGGAAAGAGATTATTTTGATTGGTTTCATTTATCCCTATGATATTAGTTACTTTTTATTGTTCATAAAAGGATACAAAATAACTATTTTTTTTTAAATACATAAAGTATAGATGCTGTAACTATATTATGATCTGGCATCCACATTTTGAGTCATGCAGGCCATAATTACATACCAAAAATGTTAACATTGGTAAAATATTAATATGGTGTCCTGCATGACCCAAAATGTGATGTCCACCTTAAATGACCAAAATTTGTCAATTGACCTATAAAGATTTTACCGTTAGATTATAAATTGGATGGAGCTGGCTTTGGCTTTTTCCCAATAGTGAAAAATATCGGAATTGGGATCAATCGATATTTGCCCCCGCCCCTTATTTCATTTTTAAAACACAATGGTGATTCATGAAAAGCAATCACCAGTGTGGTGTTAACATCCAAACAAGGGCGTTTGGCCTGAGAATTGACGCTGACGGCGGGGAAGCCACGGCCACGGCCACCGCGCCAACCTTCCCCACCCTGTGTCCATGTGGCACATCCTCTTTAGATCCTCTCCACGTTGTAATTAGGGGCCGGCCGCTGCCGGGGAGGGCAGGCGTACAGTGGGAGCACATGTACAGTCATTTCAGGACGGGAGGGCGGGGGGCACTTTGGGGAGCAAACAAAATGACACAGGCTTGTGCCTCCCATTCGGGCTGGTTGGCGCTGTTTTTTTTTATTGTTTGCCTAGGCGGGGGCCTCGCAAGGAGGGGCCCGTCCTGTCTGTTTGTGCAACCTGTTAGGGAGCTTTTCACAGGACCTTTTACCCACGCGTTCACTTTTGAACCCTTTCATAATTTTTTTTTGCCATTGATGACGTTAGGCGTCCAATCCATTTTGGGAGGGGCGAGTAAATGTTTAAAATTGCAACATGAAAATTAAAAGTGCAATGAAATACTACAGAAAGTAACTTTAAAATGATACCAGACCATATTTTTGACACAAATTCATCAAAGTGATAGAAAAGGCTTGATAATGAAAGTATATCTCAATTTGTGTACTTACACTTGCACACTAATCAAATGTACTTTTGGTAAATTTAAAATATTTATATATTAGCAATAATTATCATTGTATTTTTTTGCATTTTAAAATACTTTTGTAATTACAAATACATTTGTAAATTAATAACTCCCTGCATGCCACTGATCTCAATAGACATCCAATTATTTAAACTAGGAAAACTGGTCGTAATGCCATTGACGGTGTTAGATGCCAAATTCATTTTGAGTGGGTGGGCACCCCTCCGCCCCTCCCAGTCAAAATAGATTGGCTGTCCAGCGCCATCAATAGCTGCTAATGAGTCGTACGTTTTTTTCACCACCTGTGCTTTCCTGAAACCAATTTAATTGTAAATGCAGACGTGTTGATGAAGTTAACAGTTAACAGATGTAACAAATGTATATCCAGTTGTCTTGTCATTGGACAGTTGCTCTTTTGTTGCACTTTTTCCCACGGGGTGTTTGCACAGGCCTGAGGGCTTGTATCCGGTTGAGCTACATCCTCTACGGACCTGTTAATCACTCCATCAATGGTCACGACATAGCAACCGTTTCCTAGCAACAAGACAATAAACTAAGCGCAAGGTGTGTAACTGCAGGTGAACTGAGGGAATCATTGACTATTCTTTTTTTCTCCGGTAGGAAATCATGGGAGTCATCCGGTTCAGGGACAAATTGTTGCCGCATTGTAAAAGAGGAAAAGCAACTGGAATTAATTTATAAGTAAAAGAGAGTTAGTATCAGCAGCTTTATTCTATTTGCTCATCGTTTCTCCAGAATGGATTGTTGGATACAATCCAACATAAATTCTTATTCTTTGTTATATTTATTATAAGTGCTTTTAAATGTTTAGGTTAGTTAGTAGTTTTTTTGGATACAGCTGCACTTTGTGTAACAAAAGTAATAGAGTAGTTGAAATATTCATTGAAATGTGTGTTTATTTTGAAAGGATGCACCATATTAAAAAAAATGTGTACTCTGACAATGTGCATAAAAGGTGACTATTTTTGTATAAAATAAAAGGATGAAATTGGGTGAGTGAATACGTATTTGCTCCATGGACATGTGAGATCTTGTTGAGGCTTCAGCGCACGGACTGTGGCTTCTTTCATTTAGAGTGTTTTTAAATATGTGCTGTCAAATACTGTAATCATAAAGCCCCAAGAGTATTTTTACAAAATGGCGGTTCTTGACTGACCGTGTTTGTTGTTGTTCTTGTAAAAGGACCATGTAGTTCTTCATCTATCATTTTTAAGCAACCTTTCCAACTCATTTGATGTTCTTATTGAATGTTTGAATGTCTTTTTTTTGGCATGGAACATTATTCTCTATAGTAACAAAGTTGGATATTTTGTTAAGGTGAAAAACAATATTTAAAAACATATGATTATAATTATATAATAATTTTGTACCCTGAAATTTGATTTTTGTATAATAATTTAAAACTATAGGATGGACCTTTTGTAGAAAGAGAAACATGGGTAGATGTTTTCAGTACTAATACAATGAAAAAAATCACAAAAAAGTATGCTGACATAAATGTTTTTATTGAATACATATGGAGGAACAGTAACGCAAAGTAGAGAAAGTGCATCTTCAATCTTTTTGTTAGTAAACTTTTTTTTCTCATGGTTTCCATCCAGAAAGGAGAAGATGGTCCACCACAGAGAAGAAGATCGCATCGGGATCCCTTTCCCCAACCACAGCAGCGATGTCCTTTGCAGCCTCAACGAGCAGCGTCGCGACGGTCTCCTCTGCGACGTGGTCCTCATCGTGCGTGACCAGGAATACCGAAGCCACCGCTCGGTGCTGGCCGCCTGCAGTCACTACTTCAAAAAGCTTTTCACCGTGGCCAACGGCGAGGACGGGCGCCACCACCACGCGGCTGCCCCGCCCCCTTCGGCGGCCATCTACGAAATTGACTTCGTGGCTCCAGAGTCGCTCAGGGCCATACTGGAGTTTGCCTACACCTCCACCCTGACGGTGACGGCGTCCAACGTGAGTGAGATCCTCAACGCGGCGCAGATGCTGGAGATCCCCTGCATCATCAACGTGTGCATGGAAATCATGGACAGCGGCGGGGAAGGGGGTGGGGGGTCCGAAGGCAGGGAGGAAGAGGAAGTAGAGGAAGACGAAGAGGAGGAAGACGGGTCCAGGAATGACGATCAGGAGTTTGACGACGACGGGTCGTGCGAGAGCAGGGGGGAACCTCTGGGGGTGGACGATTCGCCACCACCGGGTACTTCCGCTCACCAGGAGCGGTCGCCCCATGGCACGCATAGAAAGCAGGTAGACCTCTGTCGAGGGTCCGGCTAATATCGCCCACTGTGTTAAACGTGAAGCTAACAGTTTGTGTCGTTGCAGGAGAGCCTGGAGAACCGCTCCCTGAAGGACTTCTCCATCGAGTCGCTCCTCCAAGACGGCCTGTACCCCCGCATGTCGGCCCTAGACCGAAGGGCCAGCTTCTCCCCCCTTCTACCTGGCTTCTATCCCTCCATGTGGGCAGCTGACTTTCCAGCCTTTCCCCAGCATTTCCTGGATCCCGGGCTCCATCAGCACCCTCACGTGGGCAGCGGCTCTTCACGGGTACCCGCGGCTTACCCGACGACGCCCGACGCGACTTTGTCTGGGCCGCTCGATCTGGCCGTGAAACGAGAGGTTATCAAAGAGGAGATGAAAGAAGAAGCACTTCCTGGTCTGCTCCACGGAAATTTACTGAAGGATTTCGTCAGCAGGTCCGTACCTTCCTCGGGCCACGCCCTGGACGTGGTCAAGGACGAGGCCGACTTCCGCTCGTACCTGAGCTTCCTGAACTCGGCCTCTCACCTGGGGGCGCTCTTCCCTCCGTGGCAGCTGGAGGAAGAGCGAAAGATGAAGCCCAAATCTTCGCAGCAGTGTCCCATCTGTAACAAGATCATCCAGGGGGCCGGGAAGCTGCCGCGACACATGAGGACCCACACGGGCGAGAAACCCTACATGTGCACCATCTGCGAGGTGCGCTTCACTAGGTGAGTGAAGAGCTATTCTTTCCAATCTTTGGACTTGAAAGACAATGTCTCAGAATAAATTAGATGATAGAAAATGGATTCTTTTCAATCAACTGATTAGGGTGTCCTGTGGTTAATGGCTAGCCTCACAGTCCTGAGATCGAGGCTTCAATCCCTGGTGGGTTCTGGCCTTCCTGTGTGAAGTGTGCATCTTGTCCTCTTGCCTGCATGGGTTTTCTCCGGGTAGTCAGGTTTCCTCCCACATCCCAAAACCATACATAGCAGGCTGATTACACAATCCATCTCTCTGCTAAAAGTAGCCCTTCTATGACATTGACTTGATATCACAATTATCAAAACAAACCTAAAACATTTGACAACAGAAAGTTTTGAGGGTACCAACTGGGGTGGTTTTAAGACAACATATATATTCATATGGAGGAAACAATGTCAAAGCGCTTCAAGAACCCTAAAGGTAAAAAAGTGCTACGCAACTGAAAGGGCCCTTTACAATTTTACAACAGATAACTCATCTCAGACAAATCAGGTCAATCTTATTCTGTGCTAGCAACTTTCACACAGACAGCACAAATGGAAAAAGTTTGAGAAACCTTCTTAAAGGCACTTTTCATATCGCTCGATGTTCGGTCACTCGATTCCATGATGCCATCTGACGGTGCGTTTCACACAGTAATAAGGCAGAGGAAAAACCCATCGCTTTTCTCACCAGGTTTGACAGGCAGGTGAAAGGAGTTTCAGACTAAAGCCAGATATTGAAAAGTTGCCAAGGTGATCTAAAATATGAGAAACTGAGAAGAAGTCAGGCCTCACCAGTAAAAAATAATTCCTCAGATGCTGGAAAATTCACAAGGCAGCGGCCATTCCTTCCACACCACACAACAGCAACATTTTCTCAAATTTAGGGGTATACATCATAGGCTGGGTGAATACCAGGTTGCAGCCTCTACCTCCAATTCTGCAATAGTTAGCCTTTTTTCAAGCATGCACAAGTTGCTTGCTAATGTTTACCACTGTTTATTTCATCCCACCATGCAGACAGGACAAGCTGAAAATCCACATGAGGAAGCACACGGGTGAGCGGCCGTACATCTGCTTGCACTGCAACTCCAAGTTCGTGCACAACTACGACCTGAAGAACCACTTGCGAATCCACACCGGGGTGCGACCTTACCAGTGCGAGCACTGCTACAAGAGTTTCACGCGTTCCGACCACCTGCATCGTCACCTCAAGAGGCAGAGCTGCCGGGTGTCCCGCCCGCGGCGGGGCCGCAAGCCGACAACGTGGCGGTCCGCGCCCGGCGCCGGATATCTGTGCCCGCCCGACGCCGCGGCCGGGCCAGGGGTTTTGGAGGAGAACGGGTTCAAATCATTCCAGGACGGGGAGGAAAAAGACAGAGCTGAACGGCAGAGGGGGATGTTTGCCTTTGCCTTGGCGGGGGACGACATGTTGGAACGCTCGCCGTTTTACTCGCCCGCCTCGGACCCCTGGACAGTCAGACTGGAGTGTGCCCCACCCATCCCGGAGACAGCCACATAGGCATCGAGAGCACAATCAGTGAACTTCCGGAAATTTTAGTTTCTATTTTTATGACAAGATAAAAACCACAGATTCATGTTACGTTAAAAAAAAAAAAAAACTTTGGAAATGTTTACACGCATGTAGGAAGAGGTTGTTGTCATTGTAAACTATGAAAATCAGTCAAAACTGATAAGTTCACATATTTGAATATTGGATTCAGATTTTCTGAAAGCTAAAAACTGAAAGATAAATATTGAACTTTTTATGGATATACCCTAAAAGGGAATAGGCTATATGACACAGTCACCACCAGATCAATGTAATATTATTATGTCGGAATCAGGACTTATGGACAAAATGATACATACAATCATGTATTCAATGATAACAACCTGATTTCCGCTGCACTAATTGTACATAGCACAACAAACTGGCAAAAATCAAGCTTCTTCGATGCTATGTAAATGAGAAGCAGGTCATTTTGATAATAAAATTTCCTGCGTTTCAATAAGGACTCGTCTCAAAGACATTTGACTTGAAATATAGGTTAAAAAAAATACTATTTTTGTTTGGGTTTTTGTGCTATTTATGCCTATTTAAATGAATTCTCTTTGGCTACATTTTGGAAAATGTTTCATAAAGATAAGACGTGTTGAACCTGGTGTGAGATCTTTATTTCACCATATTCATAACATGATCACTAAACAGAAACTGTTTTGCAAGGCAATCCTTTTTTTTGAAAAGGAGAAAGTCTGACTGCAAAAAATAGAAAATACTCTTACTTACCTTTTTTCTATGATAAACATTCTGTGAATTTAAATGAATTTGAACGATTGGATTCGATTATAATATTGGGATGTCCACCTAATATGCAAGCAGCTGTTTTTCCATCTAGTGGAGAAAGGCTGGAACTAATAAATACACGACATAAAGAGATCAAGTTTTTGTAAAATTCTCAAGACACATTCATCTAACCCCATATACAACAACATAAATAGTGATTGAATAAATAAAATAAGATATTAATGGAAAGCATATGAAATGCAAGGTGCGCCTTATGAGTTAAAATAACATACTGACGCATTATTGTACTGGTTGGTCGCTCCCCCTTTCCACAGCATCCCAATGTAATATGTATTTCAGCCACTATGTGGCGCTAGAGTGCCAAATATTGTCCCTGTGCTCTATTATGTGGCTTGTTTGAAACTTGCAAGCGGTCCAAAAATGTTATTGTTTTTTCTAGATCTTTTGTTTAGAACATGTTTCCTGCTGGGGGCCCTTCGAGCACATTGTTCTTTTCCACTTCCTTCAAGGATGTGCAATTGTGGAACAACATAACATGCAACCAGATGCACACATTTTTTAAAACCAGTATTTAACAGTGGAATTAAAGAATAGACATTTAAAGAGATTTTTTCAATGATTGCCTTTAAACTTGGATCCTTTCAAATGTCTACATGCATTTAATTCAGTCAGATACACACACGGGGTTGCTTAGCAACGACGAAAGAGAAAATCTACACACCCTTTCGAGCCAAGAAACGACATCAGCGAGAACGTTTGTATTGTGATCGTAAAGGATCAGGTTCTCACTGTGGGTCAAATTATTTTAAGGCTTTCAAATTTCCAACTAAATGGAAAAAATATTCCAAAGGTGTATATTCTTTATCCTCTGCAGAAATGGCTAATATTAAGCAGCTTTACAAGCCATTTACAAATATGAAGAAGAAAAAATGATGAACAGCCGTTAGTAGACAGTGAGCAAGTCCATAAAGCCTTTTATGATCCTTTATAACTCATCTTCAGCCCCCTGCTTGTGTTTAATCACGTTACAATCATTTCCAGATCACTTACTCTGCATGGAAGTGATTTCCTGGCTAACTGACGAGCACCTTTATCGATTCCAAAGCAAACAGGAAGAGAACGGATTGTGTTTCAGTCAGTCAGCTCCAAGCCATGACAACAAAAATGAATACATCGAACGGAATACTTTTTGGTGTGGCCAGATGGCATGGAAAACCACATTTTTACTTCTGTGCAAAACAGAACAAACAGTAGAATCAACAAACTTTTTACAAGCACCAACGAAATGCTCTGATTCTAATATGAAGAAGGCAAGAACAATATGATTATTAGTGCGAACACACCGCATGTAATTAATTCGCATTGTGTCAAAGACTAATCGACTGCGATACACATTATTTTCCCAAGCTTTAGAGACAATAAGACTAATGAGACTTGGCTAATTGACATGCTAAACTTTTTGAGAGCAAACTTAAATTGGATTTATAATACTAAGTTAAAAACAAACTGTAATAAACATGATGCTGTGAATTCCAATGAGTTTGTCACGTAGTAGACGTCCAATCCATTTGAAGTAGGAGAGTGGCAGCGATTTTATTCGCCATTATCCTCCCATTTGAAATGAACAGACATTTGACGTGGTACATTAAGCGCTCACGCCAGATTAAAATGGCCTTTGTTCTATGAAACAAACAGAGCATTTTAGGTATGACTAATAAGTTTGACAGTAAGTGCAGTGCACAAACTTTGACCAACGTTTTGGGCCGTAAAGGAGTGGCGGAGACGGCTTTACGTCGATACAACTCGCACTAATGGATCTGAAGGAGAAAAGCATTGAAGCCTGCAAATAAGTACTCACTCGCATACGAAAGCACACTAAGCACACTCAAGGTAAAGAAAGTAAATTACTACAGGAGAATGCGCTTATTAGCTGATAACATCACATGGCATCATACTTGATGGTGTGCATTTATATATCCAGTATAAGGTAGTCATGTTACCATAACTGTTCATTGTGACGTTTATTTCAAACTACTGTGGCACCAATGAAGCACTAAAATAATTATCAATATCAGGGAGTACTAAGTGTTAGCACATGAACTTTTGGAGTGATATGCTAAAAGAGATGATTTCAAATGTACAACTTGTAATTTGACAGTAACTTTCAGCTGAGGAAGGCCATGTAGCAAAAATATTTACATATCATATCAGCCAAATTACATCCAGCCTGTTGGGACACCAGTTGTTAGAAGCATGACTTTCTCTTTTTCTAAGTTGGACAGTAACATAAAAAAATGCAAACGCACTCCTTCAGAATCCAAAATGTACCAGAATGACTTTTCCCCCCATATCGTGCCATTAAAAACAACAGCCGAGGCAACGTAAAAGGGACTTTCACACACAAGATGAGCTCTCCAGCATCAAATGACAGCTAAAGTTATCATATGACTTCTCAACATACGAGGGGCTCCCACTGACTTGTTCCAAAATATGACGACCACAAAGCCACACGATGTAGGCGGGGATTGCCTGCCTGACTCACTCACTCACTGGGGGACCGTTGGAAAAAAAAATGTAATGGGTGAAATTAAAGACACAGTCTCAGGGTGTAATTGCACATGCACCCCTTTATATGCCATCCATGCTCTCACTCTAATGATGGGTTAACCTAGGCCAACCTTCCCCGTCTCCCCTCTTCAAGCACTTTTGGACAAACACGTCATCCAATGTGCTTATTACACTGCAGACCCAGGTTCTTATCTTCTTATTATCATGCCATGGACACTTACCACTGCTTTACTAGAATCAATTATGCATGTCTTCATGATACAGATTACTCCATCTTTATATATACACAGTGCAGACTTAGATTTTTGTGCTTTTATATGGCATGTGAATAATTCATTTCATATGAGGAACTGTGCAGATAAGCTTGGAAGAGTGACTCTGCATATTCTCTACCTCGGTCACAGTCTGCAGAAGTTCCCCATCTCGTTGAAGACTTATTGTGTGTGGTTCCAGTTTTTGTCCAACTTTACATCTTTTTGAGTCTATCCGTTTTTGCTACCGAAACTCGTTTTGTGTTTTTGCTGCTTTTCTGTCTTAATGATTTGGTGATTCTTAATGATCCCATTGACTTTGATTTGCTTTGTACTTTGTGCTTTTTGCTTTTGCCTTGTTGTTCTGCGGCCTTTGACTGTACTGTCCAACTTATAACTATGCCTTTTCTTGCTACTGTCACAATGAAATTTCCCGAATACGGGATGAATAAAGTTATCCAATCCAATCCAAAGTATATCTTTATGCCTGTGAGGTGAGCGCAAAGCATGTTTCAGGCCTGTTGGCTTATCATGTCACTTGAGAGTAAACATTGGTGCCAATAAATGTTCATATACAAATACTAGCTCCTACTCTTGATAAAGAGAGAAAGAGGAAGCAATCGGCAAAACAATCTATTCTGTCCCAGTTGTTCCTATTTTTTCCTCATTTGAAATAATAATAAGGAAATTTCAAGATCAGCATTCTTTGGTGTATCAATTACGAAGGGAAGAGAGGGAAAAAAATGAATATCGACCTACAACACTCAACAACTAAGCCCGATTTTTATATGCTTTCTAAATTTGGAATAATGTTTAAAGTCCTTCAAGTGAATGGGCAGTGTAACTCAGGTTTTGATCATTTACTTGACAGTTGCAAGAAAGAGCAGCATATATCAGGATGCCAATAAGCAGGCTTCTTCCCATTATTGTAAACTAATTGGCGGCAATTCATGTGGCTCTTTTCACCCTTTTTGCTCTGAATTAAAAGGAGTTCAACTAGTAGACGTCCAATACATTTGAGCTGGAACGCTGCCAACGAATGTACATTGGTTTATCCGCTACCAGCCCTCCCACTTCGAATGGACTAGACGTCCATTACCCACGTAGCGACCAGTGAATTAAATGACCCCCCAGAAAAAATAGTTTCTTTCCCTACAAAGGGTTAAACAGAGTCTGCTCTGCGGTGTGGTCGCACAACTCAAATAAACTCCAACACACACACACACACAATATCAAATAGTGGCTGCAGCTGAGGAGTGGAAAAGTCCAGGAATGGTTTTCCCAGCTGTGAGGTCGCAGCTCAGCGAGAGCGAGAGCGAGCCGGGCTCAGCCAAGCTGCGCTGCACTACTCTCCTAATGAAGGGTTGCGGCCGGTAGGGCGACATCAAATGTCGTCAGCCTTAGTTGGGAATCAAACGTGCGAGACAGTGACGGCGCGAGCCGAGACGCTCTAAATGTCCACGCAGATGACAAGGCCAAACCCTTTAGTGAGGGTGGTCTCATTGGGGAAAAAAATAGAGCCCTCCACCCATCTCTCTCTGTGGTAGTCTATGAATACACAGCACACAACCACATATTGTGGCTTCCTGCTAGAAGATGGTTTCCTTCTTAGACCGCCGTCAATGTCGATGCAGATGTACGCCCCACACGGCAATTTTTTTCCTCAGAATTTTTCCCTGACCGCGTTTGTTAATCCTGTTCCATGATGGCTCCCAGATTTCTCTCCAAAAATGACTCGTTCATTCTCGTTGACTGCGGAACAATGCTATTACACCAATGTTCCTCTTGGTTAAGTCATTCATAATTGGCTCCCACATCAGGAAAAACTGAGATTTGTTTTAAGAACAGTGCTCAGCAGAACTACACCGAATTCAATGTTGCACTTCCATTTACGCTGATAGACATCCAGTCATGTGACTCTAATTTTAAATGCATTTGTCACTAATAGAGGTCAATTACCGTTGGGCCGATACCAACGGGAAGGGGGACCCCGATATGGCGCTAAAATGTAGGTATCGGCTAATCTGATAGTGAGAAATAATATTTTGACGGCTGTGTATGGATGCCAGTAACATTTTTATGTAACAGATGGGTGTACTGACAGACTAAATGAGGATGGAGTGCAAATAGATAGTAGTAAATAGATGAATTATGAATAAATATACAAACAGACCAATGACTGGATAAAGTATGGATGGTAATAACTAATGGGCACTTGGTGGACATGGAAATAATGCATGAATAATATATGTGTTATCTGGATAGATATTTTACGTAGATGAAAAAGTGGAATTTTTAGTTTGGACAAAAAAGGAGGCATAAGGTTAAAGAAAGACATGACATGTTTATTTTTAAATTCAAAAGAGCATCCAAAAGCTGAGAATAAGTTACAAAATGAATAGAAAAGAACGTCAACGTATGCAGTAGTGTCTTGAAGGAAGGAGGGAGGAGAAAATTAGGAGGAGGAGGAGGAGGGAACAGGGAAGAAGGGGTGTGACTTCTAGACTGACATCAACTCTTGAGTTTAGGGGAGGAAAAGGGCAATGATGTTATGCACTGTGCGGAGCGAGAGGGGATCGGGAAAGTTTGTCTGTTTGCGGGAATCCAAGTGAAAGTCAAATTTTAATGACATGGTTGCACTTCAGATTTGGAGCGACTGAAGCCTCGCAAGTCCTCCGGGTAAGTCCGTTCGACTACTTCCACCCTGTTTTATTGATCTTCGGCGAAAAACCAAACCTTCATAGCCTGCTGCATGCATTGAGCAATCGTAATGTGGAAAAAAAAAAGTAATTGAGCGGAAGCCTGACTTGTCTCCACAGAGGATCGAGCATCAGATCCCGGAAACCATCCGACTTCAAAATGATCGATCCTCACATCTACCTGCACTACAACTACACGGGCAAGCTGGGCCACCGGCCCAAAGTAGACACCGGAACGGGCATCCCGGACACCAAGACCCTCTTGTTCCTGGTGGTGTGTAGCTTTATCGTATTGGAGAACTTGACGGTGTTGGTGGCCATTTGGCGGAACCAGCGCTTCCACAATCGCATGTACTTCTTCATCGCCAACCTGGCGCTGTGCGACATGCTGGCCGGAGTGGCCTACCTGGTCAACCTGCTCCTGTCCGGCGACAAAACCCTTCACCTTTCTCCTGCTTTGTGGTTTGTGCGCGAGGGCAGCATGTTTGTGGCGCTGGGCGCCTCCATCTTCAGCCTCCTGGCCATCGCCATCGAGCGCCATCTGACCATGATCAAAATGAGACCCTACGACGCTAACAAGAACTACCGCGTCTTCCTGCTTATCGGCACGTGTTGGCTGATTGCGATCTCATTCGGGGCCATGCCCATCTTGGGTTGGAACTGCTTGGGCGACCTGGCCGACTGCTCCACCGTGCTGCCGCTGTATTCCAAGAAATACGTGGCCTTCTGCATCACCGTTTTCATGGCGTTGCTCTTGGCCATGTCGATACTCTACGCTCGCATCTACATCCTGGTTAAGTCCAGCAGTCGTAAGGTGAGCAAGCACAGCAACTCGGAGCACGCCATGTCGCTGCTACGCACCGTCATCATCGTGGTGGGCGTCTTCATCGCCTGTTGGACGCCCGTCTTCGTCTTGTTGCTGGTGGACGTGGCGTGCCAGCAGCGCAACCGCTGCCCCGTCCTCTACAAGGCTGACTGGTTCATCGCGTTGGCCGTGCTCAACTCGGCCATGAATCCGATCATATACACGCTGGCCAGCCGCGAGATGAGGCGGGCATTCCTGGGCTTAGCTTGCTGCCTTTGCTACTCACGCGAAGCGTCGGTGCAGGGCAGCGGGAACAGGCAGTGCATGGAGGCTAGCCGAAGCAAGTCGTGGAGTAGCCAGAACAACCCCAACCTGCAAGGGAGCAGGCAGGCGGTGCCCGACGCGGCGGAGGCGGATTCTGGCCTCGCAAAGGTGTCGCATGTTGCCGGGCCCAGCGCCATTGAAGATGACAACATTCTCCAAAATGGCGGGAACGAGTGAGAGAATAATGACGCTTGGAAGGGCGGTCCTAGCGAATAGTTGGAAAGACTTCAGTGTCCTTTTGTGAGTTGCATCTTTTCCAAATCGCGACGAGGCATTGCACCGTCTACAATTTGAACGTTGACAGTCCTTTGCTTAATCCTGAATGAGTTCTAGCACACAGAGACTGATTTTCTAGGAAAGCGACTGCAGCGCAAATCCGATTAAATATAACCTGTTGTCAAAAAATAGAAGGAAATTGCAGTCGAAGAGTTTGACAGAGCACCGGATAACCTCGGATCAGAATCAAGTCTTAATTTGCATTCTTGCCAAAGTGACTGCGACGTAATCGCGATAAATCAAACCGGGTACGGCCTATGACTGCGAGTTATCTAAAAGTGGGAAGATAAAAACTAACACGAATCAGAAAAGGGTGTAGTCGTATCCTTCAGTTTGTCATTGCAAGTCACGATTAATATTGTATTAAAATGTAAAAAAAAAAAGTGGACATAGGCATATCATAGGATTCAAGAAATTCAGTGTAAATGGATTTACATGGAGAATAGCCAACTGATCAACTGTCATTAAGTTTCAATGATTGTAGTCCTGAAGTAGAGTAATAGTGTGATTGTTTGAGACAATTGCAGCTTATTTATTACAGTCGTTTATGCACTAATTCTGACTTTGAACATCTCAACTGCATGCTTGAATGAAGGGAGCTGCAGAGTGGAAAGCCATATTGGTATATACATATAGTACTTATACATATTGGTATATACTGAATACTATATTGGTGCGAGGGTGTCACCTGCTGGCTGTTAAAGAAAGTACGTAGTCTGCTATAATGCACATTTCTGTAATAACTTTTTTGAAAATACCAGATCAACCTTATGTAAATAACTGCAAAAGCATGAAACTGCACTTTTGAGGCGCATGTGATTTTCTTATCTTATATGTGATCAATAGAAAGTGTACATTACCTTATATGGTCAGCAGAGCTTGTCAAGTGTCCCTTTTATGCGTCCAAAGCCCCCTTAAAAATCCAGGGAACATATAGTACTGGAAAACACGTCATCTCGTTGCGATCATACAGACTTTTCTGTAGAAGTTTTAAAAAAAATGTTACTACTTGCCATTGACGGTGATAGACGTCCAATCAATTTGAACTGTGAGGGCTTGCAGCGAATGATCGGTACTCTTAGTTCGAATGTATTGGACGTCTATTCGTGATAAACTAGTCATTTAAATTTCCAGCAGAATGATGAAAACAGTAGCATGATTGGACGCCTATTATCGTCGATTGAAAGATCTAACATGGACATTTTAACAATTGCACGCTTGCAAAGCTTAAGAAAACATAAAATGACATTGATCTTTTAAAATCTTGAGCTGATGTTACACAGTTAAAGTGTAAATGTAAATTATTATGCAATAACGATAGATTAAACGTACAGCGATGTTCAAAAGTCATCATTTTGTCATGTTTGTGTTTGACTTACACGTGTTTTCCTCTCCTGCGCATGGCATCTTGATTATAGTACTTTTTTTGTTTGTTTCCTCTTGTCCTCGTCAGGATTTTTCCGTTGTCTTAACCAATCAGAAACGAATTGTCCAGGTGTTCCTTAATTTCTTATCACATTGTTTGTATATTATCAAATATAAGATCAACAAACTACTATAAACTCTATAACTATGACTAAATTGAATGAATTATAATAATTTCAGACAATATCAAAGTTAAAAAGAATTGGCAAAAATTATATAGTATATAAAAAAAATTATATAGTATATATAATTATTCACAGCCGTATATAGCAATATAAATGCACTTTAACTGGGGTGTTGGTATTGATTGGTAATGTTGTCATAAGAGGCATTAACATGAATTTAATGGTACGTCAATCATCGTCAATGAGTTGTTGTTTTTAATTAAAAATATATGTAAATTAAGATTTAAAATAAAGAAAACTGGGATAAAAATTGCAGAAATAACTATTGTGCATTTCTTTCCAAGTAACTTTAAATGAGGAAAAAAAGCATACATATCAGCATCTAAAATAAATAAAAGAATTAAATACAAATGATAATATAATTAATAATATACTATATTACAGCAAGTTTGAGAATTTCTTTTCAGGATAAATATACTAAAGTGGAAAGCAGAGTTTCTACACATTCACGGTTTTATTGCCAACAGTCATACAGAATAATGTCAAACCCATACAACCAAAGGATTAAATCTGTAAACATCTAGACTGTCTTTTGATTTGATGTCCTTGATTCTCTTGCTTTCCCCATTTACTGCACTGTTCCAAAAATAGTGACCTCTTGTGTGATTCTAGTTCTAGTGTGGAGGGGGAAAGCTTAACGTTTACACTCCATGTATATAATAACAATAATAATAAGAGAGGGAGTGAGGAAAGGAGGTGTCGAGCAGCAACACGCAGCAGGGCCAAAAACACCAACTCCATAAATGGAGGACAGGCATGCTCCATATTGAACCTATTGCACTTTGAAGATAGAAGGGAGGAAAAACATCCAGTAGTTTGTACAAAGAAAAGGCACATTTTCATCAACGGAAACCCCTGCAAAAGAAAATTCCAATTGTTTGCCTTGAGAATCTTCTTGGAGTGAAGTCAAATGTGTTCAGATTTTCTGTCACAAGTGTGGCTTGATTTACAGAACCCTCATTCCACTTATTGGCGACCAATCCATTTGAAGTGGGAGGGCTGACAGCCGGAGGTTAGCCCTCCCATTTCTACTTGTGATAAACAATTTTAACTTCACAGCAGAAGGGTGGAAAAAGCCACTTGATGTGATGCAATGGGCTGAAAGAGATAAAAATCAATGCAAATGTGCATTTTCACTTAATAAAACAAAGTGTGCACATTTGACCCCAACCCACCACCACCACCACCCAAAAAAAAACCTACGCCAAAGATGGTTTTCCAGGTTTTCACAAACTTCAGTTAAATTGTTATATGACAAACACGTACTGTACACTCCCTTCTTGCAGCAAAATTACAGGCATTACATTGCACCGGTCTTCTCCGAGCCCATTGAAACGCATGCTGATTTTGGCTCGACTGCATTTGAGCGCACCTCTGTTCATTTGCCATTGAGGGCAAACTGCAAAATAATCAGGTGTTTGCTACTCAGGTGCAGAAATGTGGACCAGTTCTTAGATCATCTGTGCTGACACCAAGAGTTGGGCCCGCTTATTAAACGTGGTTTGGGGGAGATTGCAAATGACGTCTCATCCAAGGTTGGGATTGTGCTATTTACCTGTGACCTTTAACCCTTTATAGGGCAATTTGAAAAACTTTGATATGGTTATGATTTTTTTTAAATGAGTAATTGTATTCATCAAATGTTAAGAACAGACTAGAAATTTCTAGATGATGTCATTTCTGGGTGGGATGCTCTGTTCTGCTGTTCATTACAGTAAAAACTCAGATCAGTTCTTGCAAATTTCAGGCCATGTTCTACACATTTAGGTTAAATTTCAGGTCACTTTCTGTTGATTGAGAGGACATTCTGGGTATTATCCGGGTTCATGTTGACCTTTCTGCATTTTTGGGTCATTTCAAGTCGATTTTGGATCATTTCTGGGTTACTTACTGATTATTTCTGGCCACGTACTGTCAATTTTGATGCATTTACAAGGCAATTCCTAATGATCTATCTTCATTTTCACGTGTTTCTGATTTTTTGGGGGGCAATTTGGGGTCACAATATCTGGGTAGCTTCCTGTGTGTTATAAGCACTTATTGATTGGGTGAAATGTTCAGTTTACTTATTGATTTAGGGCATTGTCTGGGTGTTTTTTTTTGCATTAATCGCATTTAAATAAGTGCCCTATAAAGGGTGAAAATAGTCATCATAACTTGTGATAAGGTGACCAAAGCACTTGTAAAATCACTAACACCTACAAAAGAATCCAAATCATGCAAATCAGAACAGGATTATCTTTACAGTGTTGTCACAGTAACCTTTCCCTAAATAAAAGGGTCATGCAATCCAGTGAAACAAAGCAAAAAAAACAAGAGTTTTAGGGCCTCTCTGAAAACACAATATTCCAAATTAATAAAATAAATAACAACAGAATTCTCAATTTACGGAGAAAGTGTTCAATTTTGTGAGAATAAAGTTGCAATTTCACAAAATTAAAGCCTGAAATTATAAGCCTAGTGACATAGTGACAAAAGTCATCATCTTGTGAGGATAAAAAGTTAAGTTGCAAGTGAACATTTAAAAAAAATAAAAATAACATTTTAAGATTATTAATGTTACAACTTTTTCCTTTAATTTTTTTTTTTTTGGGGGGGGGGGTTCAGTGTGGCCCTTCCTCCTTTAAACCATTTGAAATAACTATTTCAAGCCACAGTCGAAAAGCACTCTGAAGGATAAACAGCATTTGTGTGGGGCTCTTATGTTTTGTTTTTTTGATCAGTTAAAATGTGGTTGTGCTTGACAGACGAAAAAGTAACATTTGTAACTTTCGTAATTTTAAATACTCTGGTCTATTTGTCGAAACTACAAGAACATATCGTTCCAAACACCAAATCAAGAGATTGTGTGTCTTATACGTCTTCGCAAAAATAGAACATTTCAGTGGTCACGATAAAATAACAGTTCTATAACAAATATTCTTTTTTTTTTTTGGAACTCACGTTGCACGAGCTGTTCAGACTTTTTTCCCCCCAGTGGCTTCCCTCACACTTCAAGTTTCTGAGACGGCAGGAAGTAGAGTTCAGAGCTTCCCGTTTGCCCCACAGCGGGCAGAGGGTCACTGCTTCCATACTACCGGCTGAAGAAGACACAGTTCACTACCGGCCGAAACGATTGGCAGGTTGTTGTCACGGTGGTAGCCAATCAGATGGCCAATGCTGTCAAAAACGTGATCTTTAGTCCGGACCTTTTAAACAAAAACAAAAAAGAAAAAAACAGTAAGAAACAGATTTTTGTGGGCCAGAAAATAGCAAGATGAACAAATCTAAAAGAAAAATGGATGAACGGAATAGACGAATTAAACTAGGGAACACATTTTTTGTTGAGGTCAATCAGAAAGCTGTTTTTTTTTTACTTTTTGGTGTGTAATCTAAAACGGAAATCAGTTTTTCCCTATCAGGTCAAGATTTAGACCTATGGGATCTATTTTTTATGTATTTCATGTGACTGTGCATTTTTTAAAATATATACTTATAGCATTTTTCAAATCAAATATTGACATATGATAAAATATGAAAGAAAAATGTGCATTCTTTATTTTAGACTATTATTTATGTTTTTTTAATAAACGCTAATTGTATAGTTTTGGAATCAACATGAGAATAAGCACAAAAATCTACCTCAAGAATCACCAAGAATTTTGGTCAATTCAAATCAAATATTGACATATGATAAAATATGAAAGAAAAAAATGTGCATTCTTTATTTTAGACTATTATTTATGTGTTTTTTTAATAAACTCTAACTGTATACAGTTTTGGAATCAACATGAGAATAAGCACAAAAATCTACCTCAAGAATCACCAAGAATTTTGGTCAATTCAAATCAAATATTGACATATGATAAAATATGAAAGAAAAAAATGTGCATTCTTTATTTTAGACTATTATTTATGTGTTTTTTTAATAAACTCTAACTGTATACAGTTTTGGAATCAACATGAGAATAAGCACAAAAATCAACCTCAAGAATAACCCCAAGAATTTTGGTCAAACATTAGTAGTCAGAGCCTCACCGTGCCCTCGGGGTCCACCAAAAGCAGATGTTTGGCCATTCCGTTGTGCATGCCGGTCAGTACGTAAGAGCCCGGGTTGGTGGCGCTCTTGCGCACCAGGAAGTCGCCGTCCTCGCGTAGTAGTTTTTCGGCGTCGCGTCGGCTCATCTTGTCACGGTACCACGCCTGGCCCTCCAGCTCCTCCTGCGCCCGAAAGGCGATGGAGCGCGCCAGTAACGGGCTGGAATTGTCCACCGAGGTGGCCTTGTGCAGGGCGGACACCTGCGAGGGCGCTTTGGGCTGCGACTGGATGGCGTCCTCGAAGGGTTCTGGTCACAGATGCTTGGGATGTGATAAGGCTGTCCTTTCTCTCTTAAAGAACCACAAAGGACTTACTCATGTCAAAAAGATCCGTCTGAGGGTTCTCCCTGGCAACGGCCGCCATGCTCTTGGTCACTTGCTCCGCCTCGGCTTGCAGCGCCGCCAAGACCTGCTCGTCTATCTGCTGAGTGTTCATGTATGTGGGCATCTCATCCGCTTTTGTCACCGGAGCTTTGTACTCGCTGGTTATATCCAAGGACCCTGGAGACAATAAGAGCAATAGGAAATAAAAAATATATGACTGAGATGACCACCAAGTGGTCTACCGGGCATCTTGTAATTGAACGCTACTAAATTCCAAGAATTATTGATAACTGATTACAAAGATGTAATATGTCATGTCTGTTGATATTGCATGTAAGCATGCATTCTTATAATAAAAATGTAAAAACAAAGTAAGCAATGTTTTTCTTCCAAGAAATTATTTGTGATTTTAAGACCTCATTGAGTCCTAGAGAGAATTCATGCGCACATTCTGTACAAGCTATAAATATTATTTTTGGATGACAGAAGGAAAAATAAGCAAAAATGTATAACCTGAAAAATAACCATTTTACTACCTTGTTGAATAAAGATAGACTTTCTCTCCTCTGACCAGTTTTCTCCACAATGTCGCCCTTGGTAATAGTTCTGCTCCGTCTAAAACAGACCATCTGCATTTTAGTATGAATGCAACTACCGGTCCTTGATTGTGGTTTTTAAGTCACCTGGTTTCCGTCTGAGGGCGCGTTCTGATTGGTCAGCCGCGTGTCAATGCAGCCTCCTGGGGGCGGCATCTTCCCGGGGATGTTGTTGTAGTACGGATGCTCCGCGGATTCTTCCTCCTCTTCCGTCCACGGCAAATCCTCCACGTTGAGGACCCTGCGTGCCAGTGAGCAATTTGAACTGGATTTCTCAGATTACACGCACAAACATTCGGGTAAAACACTCACCTGTCATGCGTGGAGGAAGGTTTGCTGGAAGGACACTGCAGGTACTGCTGGAAGCGAAGGTCAAAGGCTTGGCCAATGGTGCTGATGACGTCCTGGGCGAGACCATCCGAACACTCCAGGATGTGGCATGCTGAGGAAAGTCAAATAAACAAAGCAAAAGAGGCAAAAGATTATTTTTTATTACCTTGAAAGGTGCTATTCCAGATTTTTAAGGCAAATAGTATCATTCTAAAGCAGGGGTGTCAGACTCGGGTTGGTTCACGGGCCGCTTTAATGTCAACTTGATTTCAGGTGGGCCGGACCATTTTAGATATAATATTTAGATTTAATTTTATAAATGGATTAAAAGAACTGGATTAAAATCACTAAATATTCGGTTTTTATAGAGTTTTAGATTTTACAAAATTATTTTTGAACTAAAAACACAGAAAAAAATGATTAAAAAATTACAATAATTGATTTAAAAAGGGGGAAAATCAGGAAATTTAATATAAATCTATACTCTTCATCTTAATTTGATCCTAAAACAGAAAGTCACTCATGATTTACTTTCCCGGGCCACACAAAATGATGCGGCGGGCCAGATTTGGCCCCCGGGCCACCACTTTGACACATGTTCTAATCTAAAGCATAAGAAATAATCTTACCTTGAGTTGATCTGTCAAAAGCTATGTATTTTATACACGACTTAATATAATTAATTAATATAATATAATTATATTTTTGTTCTTTTTATTTTTTATTACTATGCATTATGTGTTGCAGTTTTCAATATTATTCTCATATATTTTTATTATGAATGAATACAATTCTAAATTGATTAAATGGCCCCTAATAACAGTATAAAAAGTTGCTTTTTTCTTATTTCATAGTATTTAACTCATTGCTTGACAACAATGCATGTCTAATTCATTCTCATCTTTCAGTGTCATTGAAGAATGATTGCCGCAAAACCTCCCAGTCAAAATTATTGGATGTCGAGTGCTGTCAACTCCTACCAATGAGTTGAATGAGTGCCCTGTAAAGGATTTAAATGTAATGAAATACCTCTTCTGTTAACAGGATCCTTCGCCACATAGGCCACAAAGTCATTTGTATCCTGAAACACCGAGAAAATTATTTGTTAAGAGAGATTTATTGTAACAAGCTGTGAATGATTTATTAAATGTATTAAATATTAGATGTAATAAATACTTACAGGGTCTCCACCAGATGCAAAAGAGATGGACTGCATGTGATGGTTGGCTATGATCTGCACAATTAAAAATATATTGCAGACTTTATTTCAGATAAAAAGATAATCCATTCTCAAATTAATTGATAGTGACAGGCCTGGTCAAGAGAACAGAAAAGTTGTTTTTTTATATCTTGGTGATGCAGTGATTCATGATCTAACATTAAAAAAAGAGGGCAGCAGGAAAATGGGGCGCTGCAGAAAATGGGAACTATGCAGAACAATATTGCTCTGCCTGAACTAACAGGCTAAGTTTGGTATGGTGAAAAAAAATGAAATAACATCACCATCTGAGTTTTATTTTGGTCTTGTACAGCTCTATTCTATATCATTTTTATGGGGATCAAGGAAATTTTAATTACTGATTTTAGCTGCTTATTTATTGGTCTTGGTTTATAAAAAAACAGCAATTTCCATCCATTTTGAAATTCACAATGCAGAAAATGCTCAAATATAAATGAATTGAGTTAATGTACAGTTCAGGTCTGAAAAAATGTGGATCAATGGTTTCTAAAAATAAATTCCAAAGTCTTGAAGATCACATTCTAAAATTTGCTTGCCACAAATAGCCGTCCAATCCATTTAACTGCCAACCCTCTCAGTTCAAACGGATTGCACACCTATCGCCATCAATTGCAGTCAATTGGTTAATATTATTGAATGACATATTTACTTGCATCCTGTACTTGCACATCTATCATTCTTAATGGTATACTAGTATATTATACTCCTACTTAGTACATTGATAAAAGGGTCTCTGAATGGGTGTGTTTGTGTGTACGAAAATATCAGAGTGGCTATAAATACCGAAGACATTACTGTCTTTTTTAACCGTACTTTGCCAAAAATAGCGTTTCAGCAGTTGTTGTTTTACACCTCACCTGTTTGCAGTCTGGTGTCATTAAGTTGAGGCTACTGGTGGAGATGTTTAGGTTGATGGACATCCCAGCAAACTGCAGATTGCTCTTCCCCAGGATGCTGGACAGAGCTTTGGATGGCGGCTATCACACAATAAAAATCGTTCAATTTCAATTAAAAAAAATGAAATTCCAATGAAATCACAGCCTGGCAGCACCTATTTGGAACACGTTGAAAGATAGAGCTCGTTCACAAATATATCAATAGAAGGCGTCAAATAGTAGAAGACGTCATTATGGTGGTTTGTCATTTCTTTCATCAACAATGCAAATAACATGAACGAAAATGGAAAAACTACAGATTGTATTTTTGTTGGAACAGGTGGACACTTGTTGAACAAGTATATACCATAGATATTAAGGCCCATGGTTCGTTTCACAGCCAGACTAGATATGTTGGCTTGGTGAGTCACCGAAAAAACACGTGAAAAGAATTGCAGTGCGCGATGTGGGCGTGCCAAGCCCCCGCAATAATGTGCATGTAATCGTGCATACATTTGCATCAACAGGCACACGGTGCCACAACGTCTCATCAATTCTTCAATCTCATTATGAGGGTGTGTTATCTTCCGTTCTCCAGCCAGGAAGGATGAGAGGAAGATGAACAACTTAATTTGTTGGTCTCTACAAAATTGTGCATTTAAAGAAGATACATCAAAATTTAGAAGTAAAATAACCCCTTCCCTGCCTTATTATTTCACTTCTTAACTGCTATATACTGACCCACTCATGTCCCACATACTGTCTCCTTGTTTTCAGTGTCCACCAAATCCTCAAATTTGCCCAAAATACACGTTTTCTGTCCAAATTTATGCATACCTTTCGCTTCCGTAGACCTCCTTTGGTCCCCGGAACGGCCTCCCAGACCAAGCTGATGGCTTCTCTGTCAAAGAAATAACAACCAAAAAAATATGTATTAGCTCTACCAGTAGGTGAAACCTCCATAAAGCAGAGGTTACATATTCCATTTTCTATGTCTGTTTGTGTTTTTGATCATTCAAGAACAAATAAAAGGTATTTTTTTTACCAAACTTGACATATATGTTTGTAATATAAAGTAGAAGGGATTAAAATTGAGGGTCATGGGGCTAAATTGATGTTGTTACTGTGCCCGCTCTAGCAAATAGGACAATGCTTTGAATTTGGCTGCTTAGGCGGGAGTCTGCTGAAAATGTTCTAATTATGAGAAAAATGATTCAAATATTCTGAGGTGGTGGAGGGGGAGGCTGATGAATGGATTAGTCATTGTTGGCCTTTCCTAGTCTTCATGTTCACATGCATGTTACGATGAAGTGACGTCAGAAAAGTGAACCCAGATTTACCTTGTTATTTGCGATCTTGTGGTGAAATCTAAAGATCTCATTGATCTCAGCACTTCAATGCAACCCAGATACTAGAAAGAAATAACAGAAAGATGTCACAAAAGAGCGTCATTAAATTTCAAAAGGCTTCAACGAGCATGCATAACAATCATTGTTTTTGGAACATTGGATGAAGGCTATAAACTATCTGTTGAAGACACATTAGAACATTTGCGACACTACATTGCCACCAGCGAAACCCCGTCGTAAACCGAAGACGTCATAAGAAATTGTACTTTGAACCAACTTAACACTAGAGCCGTAAAGTTGCAGTACAGTTTGAAAAAAAAAAGGATCTATGCTAACTTTGCCTCATAAGATCCCCTTGTAATGCTATTCATTAGTCGACACCTACTCACAGGGAGTACAGACCAGGAACACTTTGTACTGTTGATGAGCGCCGCTTTCATCACCAAGCATGCACAAAACACATTTCCCCAAGCCCTCCCTGCATCACTCATTTCCTGCCATTGACGACTATAGACATACAATTCGTTGAAATTGCGAGGACTGGCTATTAAAGATCATCTTTGAGTTTCAGCCAGACGTCACTGACAACCAAATTAGCAGTTAACAATGAAAATATAAAAATATTCTTCATTCTCCTTAATTTCAAGAGCAGCACAAAAATCCAAATAACCCGAACCCAAAATAATTTGCTATCAAATATTGCATCCAGTTACATTTCAGTATGAATACGTCAATACTTTTAGATATTTTTGACAACCCAACAAACCACAATGCAATTCCTTTTAATGTACTTCATTACTTAACTGCAGATAGCAGTTCATGTGTAATTGGGGTCATGGGTGAGCTACAGCTACAGACTATGTGGGTGAGGCAATGTACATCCAGGGTTGGTCATCAGCTAATCATAGTGTGGGAGCGAGAGGATTTATTTGTACAAATGCATTTACAACAAATCCATGTCTTTTGTGTCAATGCTAAAGGCAAGATCAATGTCCACTGGAAGTAATGGCACATGATGGGTGAGGGGGCGACCATGTGACGCTAATTTGAAGCGACGTTAAACTCAAAGGGCCTCCTGCGTAAAATGGACGAGTTCATTGATGCCGACTGGCCTAAATGTGGTTAACGTGAACTGACATGCAGACGCTTTGTCGGTGTTTGCTTATGTCGTATGTTGCTGTATGCAAAGCCCATATATTATGCTTTTTGGACGAACCAATAGTGTGATTAGTTTAAAGCAACTTCAGTTTTTTGCCTTTTAAAAGTATAAAATAACGCAACATATATACTATATATTAACGAGAGTTAAAAAGTATAATAGGTGTGCTTTAAAAGGAAACAGGTAAAAAAAGGGGGGGGGCTACATTTTCTATTCACTTCACACCTCAGCTTCATCAGTCCTGCCGGTGACTCATTTCCGGCATGATGACATTCACAGCGCAGCGCCGTGTGCTCCTTTCAAATGATGTATGTTGGCCATTGACATAAGATGCTCTTCCTTGGTTATTTTCTTTATTTTCTTACCCCTGCTGCTAAACTCACCCGGCCACAGCCCACTGGGGAATAAAGATATCAACAATGCTACCGAAGCACATAAGGAAGGTGCTAACGTATTAAAAGACAACACCCACAGATGACCTTCAAAAAGGAAGCTTTCCAGGCTGATGATCTTAGCCAACTAGGTCAACTGTAAAGTATTGATTCATGTAGATTTCAATGGCCATAACACAGCCAGGAACAAACATTAGAGCTATTTCTTAAAATACCATACACCATATTTTTCAGGCTATGAATCACACTACAGCACCCTAAAAAAAGTAGTGGGGAAAATGTCAAATACATATTTGAGTCGCACTGGAATAAAAGTTGCATTTTTGGGTGGTATTTTAATTTATCAGTGACCAAGATCAATCATTATACATACATTGTGGTAATAAGAATTAAATGACAACAAGCTGAGTAGGCTTGCTGTAATTTAACCTTTATTTAGATAACTAACGCCTAAACAACACGACAAAAAAGGACGAGTGTGTTACAGCACACTGCAGGCTGTGACCAAAAGCATGCATGGTCTCTGCGATCTAACTTATAGCTCTGCAACGAATTGATCAGTGCACATACAAAATTAAAAAAATATAAAACTGAAATCAAGATTCGAGGATTGATGGGAACTGGCCCGTGCTACATGGCTACCAAGTTTCTGGACGATCGGTTTCCGAAAGACGAAAGTGTAGGACTTCAAAGTTAGTGTCCACAAGAAGAAGAACAACAACAACTGACATGTCACAGGCCCAGCCAAACTATTAAAAACATGATATATATATTGTTATCTCTAGATTTAAATGGATGGATGTGAATGTAATTGGTTGTCTTTCCCAAAGTGTGTTTTGAATGGTGACCAATCCTGGTCTATCCTAAGATTTGGAACTCAACAGAATCAGGCTCCAAGAAATCCATATGATGTTAGTGTGAATGGTTGTCTGTCTTCACGGGTGTCTGACGACTACCTGGGGACCAATCGTGAGTGCAGTTTGACACCAAAGACAGCAGTTGAACAAAAACAGATGTCAATTAACTAACGACGGTAGTCAAATCTAGTAGTGTCAAAGATATTCAAATTCACAACAAGGGACTAACATTCAAGACTTACCTTAACAATATACGTCACTCCTGGACCTGAGATCTTCTCACTGGAATGCAACCACCCTCTGAAGGGTTTGCCCAGCGGTCCAGAGTTCCAGTCCTCCCTACCGGGTGGAAGCTCATCCAGCCCTCTCTTCTTGTTCACGCTGGCGGCACTCTCCGTCGTCGGGAGGCAGGGCACCGCCGTCGCCGAAGCTCCCGGGTTTGACCCCGGGCTTCCTCCACCTTGCAGCTTGGCCACCGCCAGGTCCTTAACCGCCGAGGGCAGACCCTTGATGCCGAGCAAGCTGCCCGAGTTGGTGAACTTCAGGTTGGACACCTTGTTGATGAGGGTGCACAAGGGCGTACCGCCATCGTCCGGGTGGTCTTGGCCGACGGCGGCCACGGGGCCGGCGGGAGCGTTGGAGGCGGCCGAGGGTTGAACGTCGGCGGGGGGCGCGTAAGGCGGTTCGGGGCTGGCCGATAACTTGGGGTTCATGGACAGGCCGTGGACGATGTCATCGACGGACGTCACCGACTCATTCCTGAAGCGGTTGTATTTGGTGCGGTGAAGCATACCCTACGCCTCTGCTCTGTCGTGGCGCCTCAAGCGACACGCACCGCCCGCCTCCTTGCCGCGACGATTACCCTTTCCTTTAACATGGCAGCAACAGACGTAGCGGTGGTAGGCCCCTCTTTCGAGCCCTGATGGGCAAAATCTGGCGCTTCAATCCGCTCAGGAATGGGAAAACAAGGTAAATCCATGGAAACAAGGCAGGGGAGGTTGTTGTTGTGGTTTCCAGTGGTGATGCTTCAACTGCTGCTCGCAGCAGCAGCAGCGATGATGCCTTCTGTAAAAGAGGCAAAAATCCAGAAATCGAAGGGAAGGTGATGGCGACGGAATCGATATGGCTGTTGCCTTCTTGCCTATAGCTGCTGCCAGCTCAGAGCTGGAGCATGACTCACTGATGTGAGAAAACCTTCTCAACAAAAGGGTTGCTGAACACTGCAAATCACTTCCTGTTGGAGGGAGGGCGGAAGGCAGGGAAGGGGAGGAAAAACTCCCACTCACAGCACTCTAGAAACAATCACTTAATAAACTCCTCGACTTGTTTAATGTATTTCATTTTCTATTATTTATACGAGTGCCTTTGTGGTTGTTGTAGTCAAAAATATTTTTTTTCCATGGAATATTCTGAGGTAGGTTAATCATCTTGTTGAGAATTTTAGTTTTAATTCATCATCAGACACATTTATGCGATAGCTCAAATTTGGTAATAAAGAAATCTTAGATAATTAGTGACTTTACCGAAAAAGATAATTTGACTCAACTACATTTGTCAGCCATTTTAAAGAAAAACTAAGACACCTACCACTAAATAGCAAGACGGACCCTATAATAATGTCAAATCTTGGATATTAAACGAGACAATTAGAGCAAAGCGGATGATACCACCCAAATAAACCCGCCCTGGGCGTCATCTTTCCCAGGCGAGGATGAGTCAGTGAAGGAGGAGGGAAAAAAAGCGCAAGCGGCAGTCTCCTTGATGGTGGAGCATCCACAGTCGCCGTGGCAGCAGGGAAGAAAGCGCGCAGCCCCACGTTCACACACGCAAACACACACTATTCATGTAAAAAATGTCCTCTAGCCTTCTAGAATGGCAGCGGCGCTCATTCATGAGCAGCTTCTCGCTCACTCTGCTGCATTTCGCACTGCAGTCTCCCTCCCCGACAAGGCAAATATAGAAGGCAGGAGGGAGGAAAAAAAACCCTGCCCTTCCCTTCTTCACACAAGGAAAGAAGATGAAGAGCAGAAAAAGAGAAAAAAGGATGAAGGGGACCAAAAAGGAAGGTTTATAGTCCTGGCTGTGAATGAAATAGCCGGCTGGCATACCAACGTTTCTGTGAATGAAAGCAAGGCCGCTCTGCTCGGCTCGGCTCCGCTGCTGCTGCTGCTGCAAGGCAATCCCTCTGGACGGCTGCTGCCATCCAATGAGCAGCCGGCTGGATGACTCATTCAGGGGAGGCTTGCAGGATAGTGGAAGAGACCATTGCTGGGAGTGCAGGTGAGAATGCTCGTTTTCACTTAAAAAAAGACAGGAAAAATAAAGTCATTCATCAGCTTACAAGGCGTTATCTTCTTAATTCATTGGCTGCCATTGACAGCCATTGACAACCTGGATTCGCTGCCATCTACTATTGTCATGATGCTAAAATTGCCAACTCAATATTGATAATCACCCAAAATTATTTTTGGACAATTAAATGTTTTTTCAATTTGTTTAATTTTAATTTATTACGTTTTAATGAAGTTTCTCCATTGATGGTCATTTTTTTTGAAAAATAAACCTTTGAATTGATGTCAGAGTCAAATATGCAGGTTTGAAAATCCTAAACCCAGTGATATACAAAGCAAAAATCCAAATCATACGTCTTCGTGGTTTTGTTTCAATTTCTTCCTTACAAAATGTGTAACAGCATGTAAATCATGTTTTATCCACTTAATATTTGTTAGTATAAATATCGTAGTCAAAAATGAATGTGCTGATTGGCCAGGAGGATATTTTTGTTATCTGTGATCTATTGCTTTCCCCAAAGTACTTGTATGTATTTCACAAAAAAATTAAAACCCCTTATAGAAAAGTTCAACAGTATAACTTGTATGTTAGTATATGCAATTATTACAGCCAAATGTAGAGGGAAGAAAATTGTAGTGTTGAGATTGAAGTCGAAATACAACGAGATGAAAGTATATTACAAGACTACATTAATTTTATGACTTGTTTTAGGTTACATCATGTACGCAAAGACAGCAAAATACACCCAGGACCCCTTTGCGTCGTACTATTTCATTTAATTCCGTTTTTTGACCAAAGATTTAAATGTTTTGCGGCATTCCACTCACCTGATCCATCACAAAACAGCCATGCGATATTTCTGGCCATGTGACAATAATTATCCAATTACAATGCTCCAACCAATCTGCCTCGTTTGTCCTTAATATAAATAAATAGCATTTTGCCTTTGTGATTGACAAGTAGTATATACATGTTTACTGTGTGTACAAGTAGGTAGTATTGGAAATATAAACTAATACTACTACTAGTTTGTTGCATCTAGTTGTTGTTCTTTATTTGGACACAAGGAGACGCTAGAATAGTGATAGAACAACATCGCCGTTGCACAAAGGGGAAAACCAGTACAAATACCAAGCACACCCTTTTGACCTCATCAAAGACACATGCATGTTGCAAAAACACGAGAAAAGCAGGGGAAATGTAGCAGGTATCAAAGTTTAATCAAAGCGACAAGTTTAAACGCCAAAACTTGACAAAGCAGCATTTGCATAAATACGGTGGGCAAGGGCTACCATGTCATACATTTTTAGAGTCCCTGCACATTGCTTTAAAAAAAATCTTTTTGTCTCGCTTCCCTCAAAGTCCTCTGAGTTTTTGGGTTCTGAGAAATAAAAAGACAGGTACCGGGACCTATTCCATCTCCTATTGTGAAGGGATGCTTCGTCTCATTTTGGCAGTGCTCATTGGCCATTACAGTTTTCCTGCGGTGTGGATAAAGAAAAGGTCAAATAGGCATTAAACAATAAATGCACAGCAGTAGAAAAAACATTTATATAAGTTAAATATATAACATTTATGGCATGAGACGTTTTTATTTCATTTTTCATTTTGTTTCAATTCATTTTAACTAGGAGGCCCTGCAACCATTCGAATGAGTTCTTCCACTTGAAATGGATTGGACGTATATTGCAGTGAATGGCTTTAGCTAATGATAACTTTTGAAATGTTGTCCATTGTATTGAGCACTGTCCCCCAAAAAGTTAATTCAGGATTTGATTAGAAAATCTAGTAACAAATGATGCTGTTAAGGGGCAGGTTAAGCGTCAGGTTAGAAAATGACACTTTCACCTACCCAAGACTTTTCCCATCTTTTAAGCAGCTGTTCATGTTGGGTGAGCGCACTCCTCCATTGGTTCAAATCCCTGGACGGAATGCCCCCCTCATCTGTCGAACAGCCAACAATCACACCAGCCGTGACACATAAGAATCAGAAACCCTCTCATGGGCCCTCTTGGGCTAAAAGGTACCTCCGACAGCAAGGCGGAGGTCCACGTGCGACGCGTCGCTCGCCGTGCCGGCCCGGACCACGCAGCCAAAACGGGCGTCCCGGTGCAGCGGACCGGCCCGCATCTGGCTGCTCACTAGTACCGTTTTCCCAGCAAGCACGAGGCGGTTTTCTGTTACGGGCATATCCGTGGCGCGCCCGTCTATAAGCCAGTCAATGTGCATGTCGCTAGGACCTAAGGGACACAAGGGGACTTTTCATGTGGACCGCTGACTTGTGTAAGCCCACCTAAAATATGTTAAGGAAATGCTTATTTTGTGGGTTTGGGGGCCTCAGTCATATTTTCCGCACCGGGCTCAGATCAGATTTGTTCCGCCACTGACTGATACCTTTCTAAGTGGTAGCATTGCAAATAAAGTGAAATAAAGACTTTTATTTGCTCTCAAGAAAATTACCCGAAAAAGTCATTGACCCACATTTTGGGGGAATTGGACTTGAGGTTTCACTAAATTCTGTACATCATTGCCATTTACAGCTTGTAATAAAGAAATATTGTAATAGCCTCCAAATTCTCTTCATCCTGAAATCTGTGTTGTTACTTTACACAAAGAGACAAAATGCAAGCAAGCCATTTCTATAAACATTTGACACCATTTATTTCATCCCCCCTACCTACCCAATGACCCGTTATTTACATGTTTTTTTTCTCGTATATACACACAAATATAATCACAAGCAGGCACAAAAATGGCCCAGTTGACATGGCGTAATGCATGACAGTGAGCCTACCGTGGATTTAAAAAAAATAAAAATAAAAAACACACACACACCTCACCACATCATTGACATTCTAAGTCATAATGTCAGCTTTTTCTTCCAATGCCGCCATATTCAAAGTTAGATGGCTCAAACCAGGCCACAATGTTAGTCAGGCCATGCAGGGGAAAGTCCAGTCAAAATGAGCAGGGTTAATGGTTTTTAGGGTGGGAGGCCGTCACTCACCCAGGGCCAGGCAGAAGAGCAGGAAGGCTTCGTGGGCATGAAGCCCCCAAGCCTGGTCCTTGAGAAGGGGGGGCAACAGCCTCACTTCTGCCTCGCCAGCCTCACCGCAAGGTTTGGTGGAGCAAGAGGAGGAAGTGAAAGTAGAGGAAGGGAATACAGATGAAGATGCTGTGAAGGAAGGAGGGGAATCGTGGTGGGAAAAAGGGAGGAAAAATGAGAATTGAGGAATGTGTGAAAGAAGATATATGCAAGAGACAAGATGGGGGGAAAGCAATAAATAAGACAACTACTGAGATAATAATTCACCTTAAAACGCAATTTCCGCTTTATTTCTGAGAACAGGATGGTAAACCTATTCCAAAAGAATATCTATATTTTACTGATCTGTCACCATTCTCGTCACGTGACAATATTGTTGGAAAAGAAATAAAAGGAGGTAATAAGTGGCTTGGAAAAAAATTCACTTTGTGTATAGTATAGTTATACACAATAGAGGTGTTGCTGTCTTAAGTTAGCATTAAATTTTTATGCTCCATCGCCATGTTTTAGAAAATCTTAAATAACCTTTTACTTTCTATGCCTTGGCACATTTGTATTTAAAAAATATTTTAAGGCAAATTTTAAAAGCAGACTGGACTGGACCTGGACTAGGCAAGGGGAGACATTTCTTTTCATTCTGCTCCATGAACAAACTCTCACCTTAGAAACTTTCACTTTAAGTTGAAATCTTTCACTGCCATTGAAGGCAATGGAGATCAATTGAGCAAATGGGAATGTTGTGAAGGGAAAATCTGACAGAAAATGATTGCAATTTTTCTCTCAACATATCATAATTGTTTGCTTGATTTGGCCAGTAGATTTTAAATTGTCCAACTCGCTCCGTATTCTGCACTCCCAGAGTAGGTAGGCTATGACATGCAAAGGAAAAATCTTCCCTGAGAATTCTTGCGATTCATCTGCCCAGATGCAGGAAAAAAAGCGAAAGAAAACTGAGATCTTTTCGGAAAACATCTATATAACTTACCAATTTGGTAAACAATGTTTCCAATTTGGAATTCACGAAAAAACCTAAAGCGGGGTATATACACAACTTTGGCTACACTGCAATGAATCAGCAAGATTAATTAAGGCAATGTTAGCCAAATATGAAGTTCTTGGTGGACACAGATTGTATAAAAAAAGTTTTGATCAAGTGAGGAAACGGCAACGTCCTTGCATTTGAGCGAAGGGACCAAACGTGTAATTTGCAATATTTCAAAAATACTCCAGCCTAAATTTCTGGTACTTTTCCCACCATTTTCAATCTGAGTGTATACCCCGCTGAAGAGGGCGCAACGGAACATACAAAAAGAAACACAACGTAATGTTAGCAATAAGGCTCGTCGGCGTCAGCGAATTGAATGGACTGGGAGTCGCAGTCTACGTCGAAGGGCTTCTGCGCAGACGGACTTTCGTCACCGAAACCGTGAGATGGCACGCGCCCGTTGCCGCACTCGGGCTCCGTCTCGTAGCCGGTATCACGCAGAGCGCGTGGGTTCTGGCCATTGTTCTGCGGGGGCCACGCCTTTGCGGCGATTTTATCCGGTGCGGCCGAGGGGTCCGTGAGGCCCGCTTCGCAGGCGCTGTACTCGGGCCGGGCGGCCTCGCTTTTCTTGTGCGTTCCCAACAAGGCGGCCCGCAAGCGTAAGCACGGAGGAGGGAGGTATTGCATGTAGCAATTGTACGCCACGGCGGCCAAAAAGAGGAAGAAGAAGAGCAAGAAGAGGAAGAGGAGGGCCGTGCCGTTGGTGCGCTGTAAATACTCCGCTTCCGTGGGGACGCGCAGCTCAGGGGGGGGATCGGTGCTGCTACTCGGCGTTAGTGACGAGCGGGGCGGGGATGTGAGCTGCACGCCGGTGGTGAAATTTTGCGGGGCGCGGGCTGATGTTAGCACGCCGTCCGCGACGACTTTACCTTCCACGCCGTGCGTGATCTCTCGGTTCTGGAAAGTGGTGGAAGAGTGCGGGACGTCCAGAGTCAAGACGTATCCCGCCAAGAGGCGGGTGAAGTTCTTCCCTACGGCCCTGGCGAACTCCACCGACCAGCACTCGTAGTGGCCCTGGTCTTCGGCGGCCACGCTGTAGATGAGCAAGCCGTTCTCTCGGATGAAGTGGAAGCGTGAGGCCTCGGTGAGGAGGGAGCCGTTAAATCTCCACGTCAAGTGGGCCGCGTTTGAGTGAAGCGGGCACGGCAGCTCAGCGGAGCTTCCGGGCTTCACGGAAACATGCCGGTAGTCCTTCAAGGGTAAAACTGGAGCTGTGGGTGGGGTCAAATAGAAAGTGATTAGTACTTTATCACAACATAGTTGTCTTTTAGGGAACATTACCTTTGGGGCATTTGTCTGCATCACCACTAAGGTTCTGAATAAGCCTCCTGGAAGAGAAAAATCAAATGCTGAATGGAAAAAAAATGTAAGTGACAGTGATTCTTATCCTGGGTGTGTCTTTATGTTGAGTCACCTGAGCTGCTGACTGGGTATATCAGCGATTTTGACGCAGTGAGATGTATGAGGGTCCCAGGCACAGTATGGGTCTCGGGCCAGTATGCAGTCATCACAAGACTGGTATCGGTTACAGAAGGCGGTGGGTGACTGAACCACGCCGGAGTCGGAACCAGCGTAGAGTGATCGTGTCTGTGGGGAGAAGATTTTTTTTAGATACTCAAATGCAGTTCAGCAAGGATATTTGTTGGTGTTTAACAAATGGTGTAATACTGACATGGGAGGACAATAGCAAGTTTTTGATTGGCTCAGAGTTCTTCAGCATCTGGATTTCCTCCACCATGTGAACCTCACTTCCAAGGACCACTGACTTGTGTAGGACCCCCTTATCTAAAATAGAGTTGTTGTTGAAATCTATTCTTTTGCTTGTGTGGATGAATACAATTTAAATGCATTAGATTTTGAGTATGTTGTTTGGGTTTTGTACCTGTTCCAGTAAATATGACATCGTAGACACTCTCGTCGAGGGCGCGGACGCGCTCCACGACGACTTGCGTGTAGTTGACATCCTTGGTAATGAGACGGGGTCTGTTGCCGATGGGAAGTACGGGGTCTTCTAAAAGTGGATGGTCTTTGACAAATTGCAGGGTTTTGTCAGGGAGGTGCAGCGAGCTGTTGATGTTCTGCTGCCGCATTTGACCATTAATGCACTGCCGGAAAACACAGTGATTTTTAAAATCGGCAGGATATACGATGTAAAATCATGCTGTGTAATTAAAACAACTAGGAGATATTTTAAATTGTGTCTATGATGTGTGAACTTACTGCTCCCGGGCGTGGTGAGGGCATAATGCCATTATAGCGGACCCACTTGGTGTGAGACTGCTCCACAGTGGCTTTCTGCATGTACTTGCCCTTGGAGAAGACCTCATCCACAGCAGACATGTTGTAGGCACACACCGCCGAAAGGCCAACATTTCCCCTTTGGAGACATGAAACAATACAGTTTTAACAAGTACCGAATAGTCAGAGGCATCGTGTGAAACTCAAGCCTTATAATTTGCAACAACAACAAAGATCTGAACCAATATAACAGACCATTGGGAGGTGAAGACCCCATAGATGACTGTGTCCGCCAAGCGGGCGCCTTTCAGGATGAAGACATCGTGCACCACATTGAAGACAAAGTTGAGTTCTGGCATGGAGCAGACCAGCTTCGCTTTCAGAAATGACGTCCACTTCTTCTGCAGTGTCCTCTGTCCTCCCTGGTCGCCCTATTTCGAGAAAAGGACAACATGGATGACATCGGGGCAAGATTATCGGAAAGCCGGGAAGAAGGACGTGCTCACTTTGCAAACGCGCGCCACCCTGGGAATGAGCAGATTGCCGAAGAACTCATACTCAACCGACACTTCGGTAAAGAAGTAATAAATTTTGTCGTCCTCGCCATCTGCTGGGTTCTCCTCTTCCCTGATTACATCAGCGAATACAAAACTTGGTTCTGTAGAGAAAATGAGGTAAATGCATTAGATAATAATTTGAGTGCATGGATGACACCTCAAATACATTATATAGTCTTTGAGTTCTATTGACGATGATAAACGTCAAAAACGTTATTGGTAACTCGCCATTGAGCCATGATGTGGAGTATTCCGTCCTCAACAGGTATGACAATGGAGAGTATCTGGAAATAATGGGCTCGCTACCCAGGAAGTTATAAGCAGTCCCCGAGTAGAGCTCTCCATCTGATGAAAAAATGTACTGTTAAATGGTATTTAATTTTCTTGGGAAGATTATTGTTCACAAATTAACATAAAAGTGGCGTTAACTCACCAACCATGACTGTGGTGAAGCTTTGGGAGGGATCAAAGGAGCATTTCCCTCTGCCATCTTCTGCTCGACCCTCTAATGAAAAGTTAGCCACAGTCTACAGAAAAAAAATCTTTATATAGTATTCAATCAAATCAAAATTTTTGAAAAATGTAACTTTCAAGTGTCATTGAAGGCCATAAAGATTCTAATTTCTCATTAAAATGGTCTAATATTCAACAAGAAATGATACAATATAATTGAATGAATTAATATATAATTATATTTTTTTAATAAAACCTCACCAGATAATCACACTTGGGTTGAAAGGCATGAGTCCCGCAGACGTAGAGTCGCTGGTCGTCCACTACCTGCAGCACTCGAATGTAGTTCAGGCAATCGGTCTGAACAACAAAAGCCAGTGAACAATATGTATAAACATTTAATTCAATACTCTATACATCTATACTACCCTCTTATCAACATTCGCTCACTCACCTCCTTTGATTTTCCTTTCAGGGTGCACATGGCTATGGGTGTCTCACCAACTTGCCACAGAACCTTTAACAGAGCAGTCAGGATTACCTTATATTTCTATTGCTGATGAATTTCCTTCATACCTTCTTGTTTCGAACGGTCACATTCCTCTTGCTCAGCTCAAAGATGGCCTCCCGGGCGCCCACATAGAGTGCATCCCGATCTTCACTCAGTAGCAGCGTGGAGTAGTTGAAGATACCCGGCTCCGAAAACTTCATCAGCTCCGGATCTAAGCACAGTGATAAAAAAAAATTGGTCAGGTTGAACAATTAAGTTTTGCTTTGGTCAAAAAGGTAAGCTTTATCTCGCACTGTTTGTTCCCCTTGTCTGTCATGAACAACCCCATTTCTCTGAGGACTCATTACACATAGACGGCATGAATACAGTTTCTATTCTCTGAAAAGGAAGCTCCAAAAGACAGACCCTGACCCAATACAGTATCACAATGAGTAAAGATAAATACATATTTGACAACTGCCAACAATGGGTTTAAACAGGATAAACCGTCATTTTACAGGAACTTGCAGGCTGAACTATAAATTAACCAAACAAATAATACAATAAAGGTCAGAACTTAAAATATACGCACGACAGTATCAGACAAATGAATTTGGAATAGGAAGACGAAATCCTAACATTATTTTAAAAATATTGAACAAGGAATAAATACAGAAACAACATTTTCTTCAATTTCTAAAAGGGAAGACAAACAAAACAACCTGACACAATGTCAAATGCTAATCTTTTTTGTCTAGTCAAACACTAGATTACCACAATATTGAATGGAAATTGTTTATTTTTTAAATTTGTGGTTAATATATAATATCACAATTTAAAACATTTAAAAAGACTTACTTTTGTCTTTCCAAGAGGTTCGAGGGACAGCATGGGGTCCATGGGTAGACACCTCCAGGAGCAGTCCGAGGAACACGCCTAGCACGCCAAACCCCATGTTGGATTCCGCCAACTTCGGAATGGTGGTGTTTCCTCTGTAAGACACGGACGGTGGAGAATGAGCAAGCCAAATTCTATTTCACAATTTAGACGAGATGAAGGAGGAGGAAAAGCTTCTCATGCTGTGCTGACAGAATATGGGAACTCCACAAAAATACACTTCCCTCATAATGAAATTTGATGACTGGTTCAACCTCGTGTCACTTAGTGTTACTCGTATCATGTTGCAAAAGGAATTGAAAATGTTACTGTACAATGGTGTCCATGTAATACTTCAGATTTTAAATTCCGATATGACAACACTATGTGCAAAACAGCAGTAGAGCACACAACAATAACTCAAAATGTAGCATGTTTCTGAGCACAAAAAAAGTAAATAAGGCTACAAAATACTTGTATTAGGAAAAAGGAGATGTATTTAAAAGATTGTAATGTTATGAAAAAATCATGCAGCAATTTAAATTTGAACTTTTCCATCTAAGAAGTATTTTCTAAATGTCATAAAATGTCTTTCTCTTTCGCTTGCTACTGGTATACAACCAGTATTTAACACTTGCTTGCATTTCAAGTCAGTTTGAGGTCATTTGAAAATCTAGGGGGGTGTAGAGCGACTTTAAAGATTAGGCAGAAATATTAAAACAAATCTCTAAATCTGTTCTCAATCCCTCTTGTGCCACACGCAGAGTGAAGACCAACTTGTACAATTTAAACCTGCGTGTCAAGTTTTACGATAGTCTGACAAGTCAAGGAAAGACGTGAGATTAACAACGGTTGGAATGACATTATGCTTCAAAGTGATTAATGGACATAATTCAATTCAAAGTGTTTCCCTTGACTTGATCCAATCATGTGATGGTGCGCTGCATAGGTTGAATTTTGTGAATTAAAACTAAATTAGAGTTTAATTTTTCCATTCTGTTTATACGAGTATACATCAACAAACAACCCAAACACACAGAGTTTGGGTACCTATTCACAATAAAAAGGCTAAAACGATCTTGACAAAAGCCGGTTATTCTTGTTTTTCCACAACACCCTCAAAGATTTTTTGACCAAACGGGTCAGTCAGGCGGTCTGGTTTTCTTGTGAGAATCGGACAAAGGTTTTAACCAGTACGTAATTTAATAACATGGCTTTTTTCACCCTTCTACTGTGAATTTAAATTGTCACGAGTATACTGGGATACAGCAAATGAACCATTTTCTATTAGCTGAACCTCCCAGTTCAAATTAATTGGACGTCTATTGCTGTCAATGGCAGGCATAAGCGATGTTTTAACAGCACAGAAAGAACTCACACTGCTTTATTGCAGTTAAATTCATATTTAGCAGTTTATGATACAAAATATGATATCTGTGAAATAGTATTTTGGGTACAAAACACTTGATCTAAACCACATCAAGTGTATATCACTTAAAAATTGTACTTTGTTATATAAAAGCCTGTGTTTTAAAATGATATCAAAGCTTTTCTTTGTTCTTCTATAAGAACAATGGAGAACAAATAAGGTATTGTCCCATGGGCCTAATAGGAGCACAAAGACTAATTCTAAATATAGGTTGGTCATTATTTTTAATAACAAGGGTGTTGATGGCGGGAGGATACACAAACAATCAATCATTCCTATTGGGAAAATGGAGCGGGCTGGGGTTGTTGATTGATTCTTGATTGACTAGTAAATGAGAACAAATTGCCATAGGAGTTTTGACCTCTCAAACATTGAGGTCACCAACCAAAGTTGGTCATTTCAGGCAAAAACTCTGTAATAAGAATGGGGGAGGAAGGGGGATTGCTCCAAGTGCACAAGGACCAATTGTTTACTGAAGATGGCCTCCACTCATTCCACCGCCAGACCCCCCCTGACCCCCCAGCCCATTCCTCTACATCAACACTGCAGAGTAGCAAACAATGAACAGAGAGGCAGGAGACAACACAACCGAAGTAGAGAGTCAGTTGGGCTTAGCAGCACGTTTAAACATTGCACAAGAAAAAAGTCCTTTAAAATTGATGGTCGTGAAAAAGACCGGAAACACGACCTGAACTTGTAATAACGTTCTCTTGTCTTTGACCTGCCACCTAACCTCGCTAGCACTCTGCATGCGTCCCATTTGGGTCAAGGCTTAACAAAAGCCTTATACGCTCATTGGAGTGCTCTGTGGGTTACAGTAGCAGAAAGAGCAAAACTGGCAACCACGCTGCGCCCGCTGACAGATTTAGAGAAGCTGCCATACCGGGAGTGGTTATTCAAGACGGTAACCATGCTGGCAGGCTTCTTTGAGTCCTTTGTGTTGCCTTCTCGGCTACTTGAACTTCACAAGGAGGCGGACACCTGCGCTGGGCCGCGGGGTTCCCAGTACTTCGCTGGTGACCGAGCGTTGATGTTGGGTGGATGCCCACTTGGGCCGAAGAGGGTCGAGTATGTAGCGTTGGCTCACATGAAAACCGTGGCGAAATGATATCGGATTATCTACAAATACTGCCAGGAAGGCCTTACAATTATAGGGTGAGATAGTCGATTAACTCCAAATGAGCATTAAGGTTAGTAAAATGGAGTAGGAAATATCTTGTCTGGGCTTGAAGACTGTGCGTTCCAATAATAAGGTGCAATTTAGACATGTCTAAATTTTCTTTTCGTGGTTCTGTCTTGAACAACTGGTCTCATTGCCGAAATGAATACTATACTAATTGAACAATCTACCAAGAATCCAATCGAAGAATCATCACAAATATTAATCGGCATATTCCATTGTGTGTACAATTTTGATGTTTAAAAACAACAAAATGAGTTGTTTCAGTGTTCCAGATAAAAGTTTTTTTTTAAATTACAAACCAGTCTACACAAAAGCATGCGCACCGCTGAATACTTTCTCGGATTAATGTGCGCCGTTTGTCTTTTTCTCATGCCTCTCTAGTTCAAATCTATTGTGCCATGACGAGGAAACGCTGACTACACTTTTAGATGTTTACTAAGATTAAATCTCATGAGATAAGATTAAGAGATTATCAAACATTTTACATGACTCTATGCTTTATTTTGTTGTGTTGGCAAAAAAAGCCCCATCCCATAATAAAAGATGCTATCTTCCCACATTTTAAATGCAATGCAAACAAGACTCTGGGCATCCAGAGAGCCAGAGCAACAGAATTGGACATTCACCCGTTGCCAAACTCTGAGCTCTTGCTGGCGCATTCATCAATGTTTCAAAATCAATGACACAGAAACAAACTACTTTTTATACTTTGGGAGAGATTTTGTGGTTGCAAAATAGCGTTTTCAGATTAGATGCTGTGAATTTTAATGAGTTTATCAACAGTGGTACTTTGAGAAATCGGAGGGATTATCAATTTCCAATGCACCAATTTTATGAACGGGATTTGAAAAATAAAGTAGGGAATCACATATGGCTGTCTTCCCTTTAGCTGCCCACAGGGGGTCTGGCGCAATCCCGACATTTGTGAGGACTCATCGGATAATACCGGGCCAGCAGTTAAATAAGTATGATCATTTAAAAAAAAAAAGCACTACACTACATGAGGTTAGGCGAGGACCGAAAAAAACACGTGCTAAAAAGGGACAGACAGTTTAGCATTAAATGCAAGTTGGACTATAAAATCGCAATTGAATGTGGTACACCAAACTAACTGGTGGGGAGTCATCTTAAAACAAGGGGACTTATGGATTCACCCAGCATGATGAACAGATTCTGTCAGTCCAGCTGAGTCTTTAACAATCCCAATATCTGGGTTTAACCAGCGTTACAACTCCAGCTGGCAATCATTTATTCATATCATTATTAAAGCATTCATACTATTCCTGCACGGCTGCGGAAACGCGGTTTTTGGTTGTTTCAAGGACTGCCTCGTCGCAATTAGTTGTGGAAACAGTGCAATTTATGAGCAGCTCATAAAAAGATCAAAATGTACTGGCATGACCTCCGGTGGTTGGCCAGCCGATGAGGGATGACACATCAGTCTGGAGGCATTATTCACTGTAACCTCACTAGATGACAGGTGGACGGCTGGAGGAGTATATTATTAGATACAGTCGAATGCCTTAAAGATTGAAAATATGGCTTGAATGTCAGACAAATTCCATCTTTCATATCACTTCACTAAACCGCTTTTAAACTGAATTCAAAGAACAGTTGGTAGAGTTATTGCTTGTGACCAATGTTTGTTGAGATGTTAAGACTTTAACTGATTAATTGCAATCAATTGACTACAAATCATCACGGGTGCAGATTTTATACTGTGTTTGTTTTTACTTAATTTTACCCACATAAATTATGCTAAGGTTTTAGAATAAGTAATGTGTACTGTGTATTTTGTAACAATTTAAATGTGGGGCTGCCCCATTGAAAAGTCCTAAAATGTCCATTTATCTTTGGATCTTCTGGGTTTTTGACCAGATATTTGTGTTTTAACTTTTTTATTTTGAAATGCAATGCAATATTACTGTGTGTAACTCTTTCTAAACACTCAAAATTACTTAAAACATTAGCCAGACTCTGCATTGGTTTGTTTTACTAGAGGCTCAGAATAAAATCTGCACAATTTGCAAGGTACAAATCATACTCCACATTTTTCCCTCCACGATCCAGGAAATACGGGGAAGCAAAAACAAACTATTCTTGGTTATATTAAACTGTGTGGCTCAATGATCAATGACTGGCTTGAAAAGGATAAGAGCTTTTGTGAAGGAGACACTACACAGAGGATATAAAATGGAAGCCATCATATATAATTACTAGCTGTAGTCCACGGCGGAGCTAGCATGTCAACCTAAAGTAGCCACAGCAAAGGCAAATAAGGGGTCAGGTCCTACAGAGGGTATATTTAGTAGACCGATGGTGAGCTTTTAAAAAAAACGCCCTTTTTTTTAGTCATGTAGCGGAGAAGGATCTAAAAAGTGAACATATGCATGAGTGATGTGTGTGGCCAGGCTTTCAGTGCTACTTTAACAGGACAAAATGTTCCTCTGTAATCTTTCATCTAATTAAAAAAAAAACTAAAGTTGTGACCAACAAAGCATGGATACTAAGATTCGTGATCTAAATAAATGCAATTAAATGCATAAAAACGGCAGGATAGGCAATGTAGTCTAAAAAGAACATTTCTAATCTTTTTCCAACCCCGTATTTAAAATCTATGCAAAGAAAAAAACCATATGTCAGGGAATAATCTAATGAATAATTGGTTTCTAGATTTAATTTTTAATATTTTTTTAATAAGGAGCAGTAAAACAAAACAAAAAATTACTAAAATAGTTTTATTGCGCAGACATAAATGGTGGTAAAAGATCCAAGTTAAAGTCTAAAAAGGCAGTTGAGCGATGTGTAAAAGCGCAATGTCAGAACCTAAACACCAAACAATAACCCCTGACCTACAGTAATGATTGTTTTGACAAGTGTGTCTCAAGGCACCTGCTCTAAAACTTTAACATACACCGACCCTAAACAACTGAGTACAAAACTGAGGTCGCCACACAGTGGGATTAAGCCACAAAAGCTGTGCAAAGTACGCAATGTCACGACTCTAACCCTAAAACGTCAAAAGGCATTAAATTCCAACAGAATTGGCAATTTGGCATAGGAGCCATATGACTCCAACTTAAGTTACTTAACTGTGTAGCACCTGGTGTTGCACAAACAACCAAAAAAGTTAACTAAACCAAATGAAAAGTGAATCCCATATATTTGAAAGAGAGGAAATCTGTCAAATACTCTGAAGGATTTGCTTCAAAATACCAACCCAATGTTATGCTATGCACCTTTAAGGGTCCTGACTGTGTAATGTATAAAATGAGGAAATACAGCCATGTCACATGGAAGCCACACACTCATTCACAGACAAGTCATTCTCTAGATGTCGTTTTCCTTTAGGCCACTATAATGACAGCCAGGGCTCTAGGGCACATTATGCCAGCCTATTTTGGGAAGCCGTGAAAGGCTTGTTTGAAAGCCTTGAGGTCTCAAGAGTGTGACTGGTAGTCCAATCTGTGGTTATGTTTTGTTTTCTAAGTAGTCCCGAGCAGGTGACTTCACTCACCATAGCTCAGGGGCCATTTCTTTTTTTATTTCATAAGTTGGAGAAAAGTCATGAGTCGTTACTTTTACCTCTCTGTCTTTTCTTCATCTTAAATCAATCCAGTTGTTTTTTTTTAATTGCATGACGGGCTGGAGCAAATGCTCTAACCATCTGTTACGCCCCTGTTGTAGTGCACAATTAAATCTCTCAAATGAACTCTCCCACCAGTCACTAGAAAGAGTAGAAAACATCTCTAAACATGATGCTACATCTCATCCTCTCTGCTTCCTGTTGGCACTCATTTCCATCCCTCTTCATTCGCCTAACAGTCTTTAGAGGGCACCAATTTCACGGTGGTAAATTCTGGAAACGAATGGACAAATACATCCCTTTGGAGTCGTGTGAAAACTCACTAAATCACCCACAAAGGCTCCCAGAACACCAAGAGGGTGTCCTCCTGAATTTGGAAAACTAGAGGGGGAACACACACACACACACACACACACACAAACCCACAAACACACTTTCTTCACAAGGGGATGAATAACAGTGAGGCAAGCAAGACAGCAGGATTCTCATGATCTGTTGATACTTAAAGATGCAATGAAAGAGATTTTTAAATATATATAAATACATAAAAATTAGACGGCTCGATTCCCGCTGGTGGCGGTATGGTCGTTTGTCTCTCTTTGTGCCCTATGACTGATGGGCGACCAGTCTAGGGTGTAGTCTGCCTTTCGCCCAACGACAACTCGGTTAAGCTCCAGCAACCCCCGCAACCCTTTCAAGGATGTGCGGTATGGAAGATGAATGCAAAATTAATACATAAAAAGTAAGATAAAGAATAGTAAAGTAGATAGAGAATCCAAAGCTAAAAACCAAAGTCTCATTGATAGAATTTGAATCATAAATTCATTCCTTAAAGACAAGCGTTTTTTTATAAGTTGCTCTACTTCAAGTGTCATGTCACAACACTAACCTAAACCAGTTTCCACTCAGTAGATCAGACGAGGTTTCTAAACCTGTAGCAGCAGGATGCTTGTAAAAAGAGGAACTAGACACCATGTGTTGTAATGTGTAGTTCCCACAGAGCAGTGAAAATCTATACCTGTGAGTATAGTTGTTGATCAATTCATACAGGTATGTGTTATTCAGCGAATGTTAATAATTACTGTAACCTTTACACAATTTCTCTTACCCAATCTGCATTTCCTTTTTTTGGAATTCCAGTTTTTATTGTATTTGGTAAAAAAAAATAAAAAATTAGAGTTTTGTTGTTGTTTGCCAAAAGGGAAATCAAGCAACCAGTAATTTTACTATTTTGTTCTTGGGGGGCTCACAGCACAAATAGGAGGGGAGAAATGTGTAATGAAGACAGAGGTTTTGCACTTTCCTTATGTGACACGTGATCAACATTTAACTTTTTTTTAACCCTTTATGGGGCGAGTGACATTCATTAATTCACCCCAGTCAAACTAGATTGGACGTCTATAGCTGTCATTAATTTTTTGTTTTAAAAAAAACCTAACTTTTAGTTTTAGTAAATATATAAGGCAGAAAATTACCAGGTTATTGTAAGATCTATTTCAGCTGTGGGGTTTCAATTCAATTTTCAACCATCTGAGTAAATTCAGTAACAGTTGATAGTTGATTCATGCATGGTTTTCTCTTGGGGAAAGCATTGGCAAAAGCTTTTTTTTTAAACTGAAGAGTGGCAGAGTATCTTTGAGACAACTCAAAAAAGCTGGCTGCTTTGCCCAAAACCATCAGTATCACGTATCAAATAACAACCAATCACAGAGCACAAAGGGAAAAAGTGGGTTTCATCACAGAGCCCAGGTGTAGCTCGGTAAAAGGTAGTAAAAACAAACAAAAAAGAGAGCAAAGCCCCAAGGTGATTACAGGAACAAGGGCGGAGTAAAGGGCGGTTTGGAGGGGGATGGTCAGACAAGCATGCAACATTCGTGTTGGAGCGTGCAAGCACATGAGCAGCTCGGTTACGGTCCGCACTGCACCAGGGGAAAACAACAGGGAGTGAGAAGTAAATCTGACCTGTGGTTCCTTACAAGATGTGATGTTCTTCCTCTGGGGAGGATTATAAAATCCTCAAGCTAGGCGAAACGGGCAAGAAGAGAGAGATCAGACAGGATAATTACGAAGAGTGTGAGTGTAGTGCACAACGTTGAAAAGGGCCAGTGGTCCAAACAATGAAAAATTATACCATTCGGCTTCTAAAAAAATATATACAAAATTAAAATATTTAACAAGCCTATCCAAATTCAATTTAGATTTTCAAACAGTAGACCAAACATGCTCTTCTTTATCAATTTCAAGCAGTTCTGAGAACTTGCTACTTAAAGGAACATGGTAAAGTCCAAAACAAAAAGCATAAAGAAGAACACTCCATCCTCATGGAAGCAGCACATCATTAAAATAAATGATATTTGTCAATAAGTGTGGCAGAATGATACACAATATTTTCAAAAACTCAAAGACTCTTTTAGTATTAAAATTTCAAATTCCAGGACTTTCTGAATGACATTTGTACGTTGATCTAAGAATTGCCTTAAACCTAAAGTTCCACAGCATTTCAGTGGAACTCACACAGAATATACTTTAAATCATTGTTCGTACACGTCATTAAATTAAACCCACGCAAGTCACAGCAAAACAATGAGCTAAAAAAGTCCAATGTTTTGATGTAGAGGAGACTTAGAAACATGTAACAGATGGTTGGGCGTTGATTCATGTCCTTCCCAGTGTTTGCCATCCGACTGCTTCCCTGAGTCAGAAGAAAACCCTCACAAAAGGCACGAATACCTTCTCCTTTGCATAAGTTTCTATTGCCACAGTCTTATGTGGAATTACATTTTTGCCCTTTTCACAGTCTTTTTTTCACTTAGAAAAACTAGCAAAAAGAAAGCAAATAAATGAACAAAGAGAAGTGAATGCAGGACATGAAAAAAACGCCAACGAACATGTAGATTTATTTGCAATATTACACAATATTGTATAGTCCCATTTGTCTCAAGAGGAAGGATTTTTAAAAACATGACTAATAAGGAGAAATGCAGCATTACAAAGGAATGCAAAGTGGTTGTCCCTCAGTTTCCAGTAATGCTAAATGTCATCAATTGGTTACCTATGCACTCTTGCTGATCAAGGCTCTCCACCTACATCGATTGAATAAACTTACCTTAAAATACCAAGAACAGGGCTTATCAAACTTTTTGGATTCCTCTATGTAAACATAAATAACAAGAGAGCAAGGTCAGCTCGCTTAAGTTATCCTATGCAGCACTTCAGTGTGCACTCCAGGCTTCAGTCTATTGTTGATGCTCACACAAAGAAGCTAAACACAATTGCAAATGAACACAAACAAAACATACAACACGTCCCTGCCTCCTGGTCTCCTCTGACAGCTTCGATTGAGATGTGCGAGATGATGACATTGGTGCAAGATTGATGAGGTCTGGGTCAAAGGCTACAACCCCTAGGACATAGTTAGGAAGCGCTTAGTCTGTTACTCGCTCAACTCCAACAAAAAAACACTGACAGCAAATTCAGAGAGTTTTCCTGCGTGATTCAGACAAGGTCACCTCTTCACAAATCTATATCGTGAGATGGTTGCGAGCCCTTTGGTGACACCGAGGTCTGGACAGGGCACAGAATGGAAGCAACGAGGTCAGAAGCACGGACTTGAATGAGGACTCCACACAATCAAAAGTAATTTATCAAATGTTTCCCACTCCGGGAACTTAAAAAGTAGGAAACATACTGACAGATGACGTATTTAGGTCACACCAGTTTGACACCCGATTTCCCACTCGAGACAATAGCGTTCTCTGTTCCCAAGCACTCAAGTGTCCACTTCGTTTTAATCAGTTTTTTTTCATTTTCAAATTCAATTTGCAATTGATTGCATGTCTATCGTTGTCAATCCTAACCAATGAGTTAGGGAGACAATAAGAAGAAAAGACGCAATTTATATTTCATTAGCTATTTCACTCCCTCTATTTGGGCTGTCAGCCCTCATGTAAAATCTACCCAAAGAAACAGACCATTTCTCAGGGAATAATCTAATGAATAATTGGTTTCGAGATGTATGATTACGGTTATACTATTTTTAATTGGTATTGAAATATTACGGTCTTATCTTGGTAGCTAAATGATATCCTAAAACTATTTAAAACCTAAAGAGCTGAAACTGCTTAAGGCAGGTGACTGTGGTAAATCAGGCTTGGATTTTACTGAAATCCTAACCGCATGCAGCATCCTAATTGCAAACCACGACCAACTGTTGGGCGTCTCAAGCTAACCACAGCGCTAACAAATACATCTGCAACCAATTTTTATGGTTTTCAGCCATAGCAATTCCCAGTTAAATAATAAAAATGTTTTATTATTTTAGATTTTAGTACAGTGGAACTTCAGTACTTGGGATTCTGAACTGTGAAACAGATGAATTTTATCCAATTTCTCATAGAGTAAAGGTTCATCAAATGTTGTTGAACAGATTTCATTCAGTGGGTCCATTGTAGTTGCAAACCTGGCTTGTCTACAAAAAACACATTGGGATCTTGACTCACGCAGAAAACAAAGCACATGCCTATACAGCAGACATTCCCTGCAATGGTGGTCTTTCCAGGAAGTCAACACACCACCCTCATCCCCAAATTTTCACACATTATTCTTTCCGCAATCAACCCCCTCAATCTATCACGCATGTTCTGTGACACAGCTATCAGCGGAAATCACTGCAGGTGGGGGAGCTAAACAAAATGATAGAGACTGTGAAAGACTGGGAAAGAACATACAGGTTTAGGTATTAAAAAAATAAAAAGGGGGAAAAAACAACTAAGTCGACTTGGATGAGATTCTCCATTACTAAGCAAATATTTACCTATTGAGTTTAACGCTCTACTTCATTGTTTTAGTGGGGACTTATGGAGAAAGGATCAAATCTTGTGAAATCCTCTTCTAGAGAGGGAATTGGGTGGTTGCCTTGAAGAGGATTATATGCCAAATCTTAGTACATCTGGAGCTGGAATCCAGTGCTAGTCGATGCACAAAAGATGCACAGTAGTGCAAGAAATGCTGAAATATCAACGAGGTCAACTCTGTTTGGAGGTTGAAAAGGAGGCTCTGGAGACAAGCCAGTTAGGATCTGGGAATAGCAAATGGAATGCCTGAATCCAAGAGGAATGTGGACCGATATCCAACACTGAACAAATCTTCGTTTCAAGGAAATAAGGGGACATTTGTTTGGCCCGTTTTATCCAAACTGAAAAGCAAATAAGTGGCATCTTCTGCTTTTCTTTGTATGAATGTTAAGCAGCCACTTGTTGAAGAGGTCGGGTTTGTTCTCTGTAGGCGCGGGGACCTCCTCCAACTTTTCCCCTTACTTCCCTTTGCCGTAACATTTACCATTCTTCATTGGTGAACAATCATAGAACAACACAGACTAGCAACAGGCAGACAATAAAAAGAGGACAGCCCCTCCCCCTCCTTTTCGATCCCACTGGTTGCCTGGTTACCTTTCATCCGAGCCGGACAGTGAGCCAACAACATCATTGCCTACTACTGTTTAAACTTTCATTTCATATTGACAAATGAAATATTGGTTCCTCCAGTTTTCAAACATGTTTGTTTTTAGTTTTAAATACATGTTCATTCAACATCTTTCGTCAAATGAATATTAAACGATGTTGCCGCTGTCCAAGGTCCTCGTTTATTCCTACTGTTAAAAAGATTTTCCCTGTTTGACAAATGAAAACATGTTTAAATAGATTTTGTCCTATTCGGTCAGGCATGTTTGCAAAATCCCTTTCAGCTGACTGACCTCTTGAACATACTTCACTTATTAGAGGTCTTGACGGCCTATTTTCTTAGTTTACCATGCACTAATTCTCTAACCAACATGGAGAGAGATAGAGAGAAAACATTCACAAAAGAAAACATTTTTTGAGACATTAGTGATGAGGAAATTACATGTGGACATGTTACTTTCACATTGAATAAACAGATCAAAATGAGCAATGCCAGACACTCGCATGAGGATGAAACACCACTTACTTACTCGGTTAGCGTGTAAGGGTTCATTAAAACGTCTTGGCTCTTCCTCCCTTGCACAATTAAAATTGGTTGGGAGTGAAGTTCCGGACCCTCAAAAGGCCAATCTGGCAAGAATAACAAACAGAAAAGAGAGTTGGTTTATAGCAGGAAATGTCTTTCCATGTTTGGTGTTAAAAAAAATTCCAGATGATTACTGTATACTGCTGGCAAAAATGACCATCAAGGCTGGAGTGTATGTCAAACTTAGCAGACATGCTTCAGTAGCTTGCAATTGCCCTAACGAGGCCTGCACTCTCCGAGACGAGTTTTGTGGGATACTGTTACCGTGGAGACCGAAGCAGGCCGCCACCCCCATTCAACCAGCTAGCTAAACAGAGACAAGTAATCCTTGGAGAGCACACAGAGTAAATGCTGCCCAAAAAAATATTGCAATGCAATGATGCCACGCAGATAACATTGCAAAAAAACTTAAAATAAATTAAAACCAACATACACAAAAATTGAATATACTACAACATGCCATCTTCTGTCATATGATTCAATTCATACTACAATATGAACTTTAGTCCCTTTCTCCCAAGGCTTACATTATCTGGGATTTTGAAAAAGTGATAGGGATGATTCTTTCTCTTAGTTTACCCAAAAAAGGAGGCAAGTGTCATATCAAGAAAAATTATATATATATATATATAAAGTGGATTTATGAGTTGAAGAGGATAATTTAATGTGACGCCAAAAAAAAAATACAAATCAGGCTTTAGCTCTTCATCTCATCTGCTTTGGAAGGGATTACATTAGCCACATTGGATTCCTAGATTGATACACTATCTGAGTTAACATCCTGCAATAACAGTGAGTCTTGCCTGACAAAATGGGATTTAAACCCCAGTAAGCAGATAAATGTTGGGATACAAATTTTTCAAGCGCCTGATACTAAAAAGAATAAAATAAAAATAAATGTTTTACAACATTATTTTAAATGGACAGTAAGTGCATAATCTACAACAGATTATCCAAACCATAATGGATATTTTGACTGAATGGCTGATCATCCTCAATGGGCAGTCGCTTTAGCTGTATCATGCAAAAATCTTCTTTTGGCGAAAATATGTTTAAAAAAAAAACAGGGAATTTTGATTTTATTTTTTTTCAATCAGTAAAATGTTCAATGCCTTTGTCAACCAATGAAATAGATCCACTTGCTGAACCCATCTTCTCAAGGCTGAGTTTAGTGCTACTAGCATCGAAACCAATTAACCTGCAGTGACCGGAAAAGGATTGGCAATAAAAAAAGATTAAAAAATATTCGCTCCAGATAAAAATGGCAAACACTATACAAAATACTCCCCAAAAGCTTATATCTTAAACACCCAGGGGTCACCAATAAAGCTATTTATTTCCCCTTCAATCCAACAAAAACTGTCATCACTTATCACTGGAAAGTGCAAAGCACCACCGTACTGAATTATTTACCTCAGACCGGGTGAAGGTAAAAATAACCTGAAACGTGCAAGCCTCCACAGCACAAAATACAGTTTCTGTGGCAATAACACATTGACACAAGTCTTACCATGACGACTGTGGTAGAAGATCCTGCAAGGGGAAAAATTTTCCTTCTCAGATTTGCAGGTGCATGACAGAGAAGGGGGCCAGAATATATATTTTGTTCTTTTAGTCATCCAAATATGACTGTCACCTCCACTCACATTGCTCTCCGTCATCCGCCATGTAAAAAGGGCGGAGGGAATGGCGCTCATCTGCTGTTGTGCAGGAGTGGTCTCATCTCTGGAAAACCTCAATGCACACAATCGTCTCAAGAAGGAGGAGGACGAGAGTTAGAGACGGGGGAGGGGGCTTATGGTAGTGTGTCTATTGTGACAGGAGTCGCTTTCTTCGGTCCTTTTAATGCTCAAAGGAGTGGCCAGGGAAGCTATATTTATGTCATCCCAAAAATGTTTTTTTCTATACGAATAGTCAGTGAAATTATGACAACTCATTGACGGCAATGGACATAAAATATGTTCTAACTTAGAAGAGTAGCAGTATTTATACAATAATAAAATATATATATATACATGTTGTCTCTGCATTTTTATGCAATCTCTCATGATGAAAATTTACTGAATTCAGAGTTGTTAAATGAGAGCGTTAATGACCAAAACGCTGCGGGCCGACTTCTGTAGTCATTAAGACTTTTCCTGCTTAACCACAAGCCAATCATTCCAATGGACAAAATTAACTGACCCATTCTGTGAATGCTCTTAATAATATACTTGGTAAGATATTTGTTGTTTACCAATATGACAAAATAGTTTGTGGCACTTGAAAGATTATACATTTCATACAATGATACCACAAAATATATCAGGTTTTATATTGTTACGGTATAAAATCATATGGCAATATAAGATTTATTAAACATTGCACAGCTCTATGCTATCCAATCCTGTAGCTGCAACTAACAAACTGCATGACATATTAACTGTGAAAAAATATAGCTTGAGCCCTTTTATGTTACCACAAAAAGTGGCCAGTAACAGTCAAACATGTGGCTTTTACACACATCAAATGCCATTACAGGCATGTCGCCTTGTGTTATGGAGGCAGATGGTACCCCTTGCTGCCAATTGCAAATAACTGCAGCCTGGGGGAGGTAAAGGGGATGGGGTTGTTGTGGCTGGAGAGTGTTAGGTGGGAGGGGGTGGCGTGGGCTGGCCCAGATGTCTGATATTTAGAAACAAACGCGCACCACACACCTCAACTTTAAAGCACCAGACCTGCACCCTGACCTGACCCTGCAGGGCTGGAACAATGAGGGTGGTCGCGAGCTGTATGTCAAAAGTCCACATGTCGGCAACACTGTTGGAGGTTATAAATCCAAGTAGAGCAGTTTGGTGACTAAAGTGAGTGAAATCAGATAAAAATTGTAGTCTTTCAAGGCTACTTGAAGAATAAAAGTTATGTAAAAGGACAGCAATGAATCAACAAACATCTGTTTTTGCTTTGGAAAATATTGGTGAACATTTCCTCTTATTTTTTGCATGTCAACTTTTTCAGTGCCAATGAGCAGAAAAAAACTATTAAATTGTTCCAATGATGAAATTTCCACTAATTACCTCATTGAAGTCATTCACATCTAATATACGTGAGGAGACTTTTACAAGAAGGGAGAGTGACCATTGACATTTTCACATGGAGGGCGAGCAGTGATCTTTTACTTGCAGCCTCCCCAGCCATTCTTTATAAATGCCACATACTGATGCTGTTTTATAAGGAAATAAGGGCAGAGTTTAGGCAGAGAGGTATTGGGACACACTTAACTTGCGCATACCAATATATCCTGCCTGACATACAAAACAGGCACCATTCCTTGTTGGAAAACAAAAAGCCTCCAGAGACGATCAGGTTATAGCTAACAAGAAAGAGTTTAGTGTGTCCTTTAAATTTAGCTCACATGAATATGTAAAGCACAAACGATGGTCTGTGATCAATGAAGAAATTGAATAAACATGACTCTGTCTTGAGGGAAAAAAAATGTCAATATAGGGTGTAGCATAGTAATTGTGAAGCAAATTCAAAACCAAAATAATGTCAATTTATTAAGTGATTTAAAAATATATATATAAAATATTACATTTTTACTGTCCAATACAGAAATTGATTCTAGGTTTATAACTGGGTTCCATTCTTATGGCACCAATAGAACCCAGACATTAATGGAATAGTATAGTCATAATAATGGTAAATACTTTATGTTTACCTGGATGTCAAATAGACAGTTCACAGCACACCACGTCTTAGAAAGTAGACTGAGGTGACACGCTGGGGTCGGCTGCGTCCCATAAACCTTAGTCTATTGTTAAATTTGAAAGAACAGCCTCAAAATGTATGTGTGTCAAAAGCAGAAACCTCCCAATGACCTTTGGGTGCCAGAACGGCTTTTTGAGGGAGTGCAAGAAGTCTGAAAAAGTTTTCTGCTCACCACTTATGATGCTGGTTTATTAGCTTTGCATTCACGAGAAGTAAATATTTGACACATTAACCTACTTTGTACTGGTATTGTTTGTCTTTGTGGCAAGTTTATGTTGTTTGGGAAGTTTGCTTACACAAATTGCGAAAAGTAAACATGCATAAGAAAAACACAAAATGTCATCACTGTAAAATAGCAATGAAGGCCAAATTTAACATAGAATTTCAAGTGCAAATATAATGTTATGCTTGAAAATTGCACTTTAAGTTTTGATGTGGTATTGCATTTTGACTTAGAAAAAAAGATCAGGTTGTCAGATCGTGACATTCGGGCACCAAAAGAACTTCTTAGTGGTTACGGCATTTTTTTTTTCAGTCTTAGAACATCAGTTGCCATTGACGGCAATAGACGTCCAATCCATTCTGATATTAAATCTTCATTCGCATTCGTTTAAAGGAATTTGACCTCTATCTATTGACAATGGCATGCAATCAAGTCAAAATCTGTCCTGAAAACGCATTTTCATCACGTGGATTCAAGTATTTCAAACGGGAACACGGCGATCTGCATTTAAAAAAAACAGCGTGTGAACTAAAATGACAATGGTATTTTTTTTGCTTCTCCGTACGGGAGCAACAAGTGCACAACTCTGGGAAACTCAACAGCAGTTAGCTTGGCGAGCTAGCACGAGAGAAAAAACATGTATTAAAGTAACTTTTCACTGAATTGAAACTCACCGAGTACGCTTGCTTTTTCTGTTCCTTTTGTGGTCCTCTCAGTGCAGGCGACGGGTTACAGAACCTGCATGATGGCTGAAACCAGACTGATTCCAGTGTGTCTCGCTCCGGGCTCTCATAGCGACACGAAAGGGGGGACGCGGGAGGGGATAGGCGAAAGGGGGAGGGAAGGAGAGAATAGAGATGTTGGTCAAATGGTCAACACAAGGCTCCTGAATTTCTTATGCATTTATTGGAGTGCAGAGTTAGGGTATTTATTCTCCAGGGTGATGTGGGATAGGAGTGAAAGTCATTCTTAAATCAGTGACAAAGAACTGATAGGATTTGAAAAGGGAGGGCAGGCAAGAGTAGGGTATGACAGAGCCACTCTTGGTTAGTTTGAAGAAATTAATATCAAGATAACTGGATCAGGATTCAATGAGAAGGCAGGGGGATCCCTTAAAATTTTGCCTCAGGATTTGGATGGGTTTCTTTGGGACTGGCTTGAGCTGGAGTTAAAATCCACTCGCAATTAAAATACCAAGCATCCCGCCCTCGAGACTTTAAATCTGACCTTGCATGGAATTCCTCTTATTCGCACTACAGTAGTTCATTCATAGATACATCATGACTTCATGAGTATGTGACTTGGAGCATAAAAAAATCCATTCTGGGTGTTGTGAATGCAAACTTTTGCAAATTTGATAAAATAGCATGGAAGTTTAAGAAATACACTATTAAAAGTATTAATGCAAAGTCATCTTGAAGGTAGTAAATGGTGACTTTTGTGAGAAAAAGTTTACCCAGCATTTTTCTTAAATGAGTAGCGGTTGTGCAGCAGACAGAATGACTCTTGTGAGTTCGAGAGGGTCTTTTTTTAGTGGGCCTTGAATACAATAACATCTTTATAGTTGAGATTGAAAAAAAAGTCTACCTCTGTGGCCTCTTTGTGGCTTGTGAAACAACAAATTATTCAAAATTGGATTGCCGCATTCGTCTGTGAAATTAACTTCCAGATGCTCCGGAAAAATTGACAGGGGTCATGTAACGATCTTGTCGTTTTTTTATTTCAACAAAGTTTTTGCACAAATGAAGTTTTTGATCGTTTGCGAGTGATTTAAGGGTTAAAAACAGATGAAATAAAACAGCTGACTTTATCTTCACTCAGTTGCTGACATGTGCTGTTAAGAGGAAACAGGTGACTATAGAATGTGTGCCAAAGTATCGGTGGCGTGGAGATGATTTGTTGCAACTTGAGATGGACTGCAGCTTTTTAAAAGATATACTACACGCACAGTAGTGTGTTAACATATTAGGCCTCTGTTTGCTTTGTTGTTTTAACGACGCTTTTCACAGCAGTCAGTCAATTGTAAAGAACAGGCCATATGCATCAGTCCATGCTTTTTACCACACACGTATTTAACTCACTTGTCACCAATGATCATTTTTCAGTGCCCATGATGGTGATAGATGCACAATCCATTTGCTCTGATGACATTAAAAAAATATTGATTCATTGTAAAAATTGATTAATCTCATTATTAGTCGGCATCAGACCTGGACTGAGAGCGGGTGGAGAATTCCACATGCAATAATTGGCCTCCTGGCTTGCTCCTCTCGCTCGCAGATTAATTGCAAAATTCCATTAATTGCCAAAAATTAGATGAATCTTTCAGATTCAAGAAAATCACTGATCAATCGCAATTTTTCTATCAAATTAATCAATGAATCCAAAGATATTATAAAAAAAATTCCCCCCAAAATGCACAATGGACGGAGCATCATGCAGCAAGGTGTAGATTTCCACTAGTCTAAGTATATACGATCTCTATGCCTGAGCTTTTGAAACACACCGGCTGAGTATATTTAGCGTCTCAGGCTGGTGGTATCCATGCAGGCTAGGCAGACTGTGCCATTATTTTCATTCCAGATGGAAGTCTGGGTCGGCGCCTGCTGATCCTGGATCAGTCTCGAGAAGATGCTGAGTAATGAAATCGCTAAGATTATAATGCAAAAGTTACACGTCGTGGTTGAATGTCCACCTTTACTAATGATGCAAACAGCAAAACACAGGTAAAAATACACTGTAATCACTTTCGTTGCTGAAATAATGCTCATGTATTGATGTTTTGGTCAAGATACCCTAAGCATCAATAATGTTATTCCACTTTCCAGACTCTGCATCCTTTCTTGCACAAATGATCCAATTTTTAAGGGCCGCCTCATGCAAATCATGGTGAGTTCCCCAAAACATTTGTGTCCTGTGAACCCCTTCTAGGTTGGTGAATGTGACCACATACGCCAGTGCATGTGCATGGAAATCTACGCATACCCATTGTATATGCTTCCGCGTTCGGATGGGAGAAAATTGATGTCGTCTAGCTTTTCTCATCATGTGACCCTTGCTGAACCTGTAATTGAGCTTCTCAAATATCTTTATATGCCACCTTTCCTGTTGAGCGGATACCAGTTATGGCATGTAAGTGAAATATTTAGATTTTTTACCTGAGGCTTTGTCATCTCAGATTTACACTACATATTTAAGTCTTATTATCAGTATTAGCTTTCTATGGAAAACCCCATAATAGGATCTTGTTTAATGGGCAGGTATTACAAGGAATGAGGTCCGCCCCATCACATCGCGATGGGATAAAACAGTACCACCTAGTGGCAATTTCCGAATTAGCACTACACAGTTAGGAGCTTTAAATTTCGTTATACTTTTGTTTTAAATGGTTAAATGAGATGGAATATCTAGACCAGGATAGAACACCGACGATAAAAAAAGATAGAATTAATATAGTGGAAGGTTTGTCTCACACATTTGTCGACTGCGGACTCTAGTGGATAGGATTTGCAATTGCAAGCTCACGTCAACATATTGCATACGATTATAGTAGAATTACAAAAAAGCAAGATCAAAGTAATTATGCGTTTATGTGTTGTCAAGCCATTTGTAACATACACAGAAAAAGGTGTATCTGGGTGTGCCTATTTCTGTGTCATTTCACGTTACCAATAAATAACTCCAGTGAGTGCGTCTTTACCTACATGCGATTAGGCGGGGCTGTACTCTCATCGTCCAATCAGGCGTCCTAGAAAAATCACATGACTTGTCTTGACAAATGAGAAGCTGAAATTGAAGACTTGGGCCGCACCCAAACGATGGGAGACGGGGAGGAGCCAAACTATAGGGAAGAACAACTTAACGCAGGGGGTGAGGCTAAAATTTCACCGTTATCAATAGATTTTGTGGGCAAAAATAGCGGAATCGCCCGCCTGAAAACCTTCAACAGACAACGGTTCCATTTCACCTCGTCTACGAGACGGTAAGCTTCTAATGGATGGCTTTTCCTTTTGCTCACCGCAACATGGCTCCTGGATTGTTTTGTACGTGTATGTTTCCAGTGGACGCGATCAAGCTAACGTTGTTTTGCTAAAGTGTCTCTGCTAGGTCAATGGAGACTGCAGGGAAGTGGGTGTGCACCTTTTTTTTGGTAACACTGTGAAAGAGCAACTTGATTTCATATAAAAGTACTCGGATCATCTTTATATGAAGGAAAATATAGTAATATGTGTGTGGATCCTTTTTAACCCATTATATCTTTAGCTAAGGCGGGCCCTCGGAAGCAATAATATGCTTTTGTAACAGCATCTTGGCTCGGTGCCGAAAGTTTTGGCGTTCTTTGCAATACATATCGCTGTAGTACATGTATTCTGATAATAAATAATAAAGATAATAAGATCTTTGTTTCAATGAGGACGTTTAGTGTCTGATCGTGTTGAAAAAATAGGTGCAATGCGTTTGTAAGTGTTAAATTCCCTGTCGATAATGCTCACGATTGAAAATTGTAAATACTACATTTTTAGCAACGCCTTTAAATAATCCGACAATTTGGTTTATAAATAAGACATTTATAAAAATCGGAAAAATGATCCAAAATATTCCCCTAATTTCTGATATGCAATGAACCAAATGAATTGTGCATTTTCTGAAATGTCAGTTTTAAATGTCACATTTGATTTTAGAGATTGCAATTAATTAGTATAATCCAATTAAAAAGAAAAGAAAAAGGTTGCATGACTTAATAAATAAAAAAAGTGTTGCATGACATAATCATCATTATATGAATTTGGCAGTTAACTTTACACTCCTTGTCTGTGCTCCCAATTTCACAATCATCCTCCTAGAAGTTGGTTGTTTACCTGCACCGTGATGTGCATTATGGCATGCAACGGCTGGATAAAAAGCACAGCTGCTGTGTAACACGCCAACACCAGACTATGCCTGGCCCTTCCTCTGCTGTCAGACTAAATTAGTGTGACTCCTTAGTTGTACACTTCACCAGTGATGACCAATTTTTGCTGTGATACTTTTTTTCTCGCTTCAACATCACGACTTATCGTTATAAACTCCAACAATGTTATGGCAGATGTATCAGCTACAGCTTTTCATTAGAGTTTTATTGCCATTAAATGTCTTTCATGTCTAGAAAGTAAGGAAATCATGTATCCGTCCTATTTGAGCTTGTTTTTTTGTCATACAAGTCAGCTGTGTTTGCCTTTTTAACACCAGCTATATTGCTGTGATCTTAGCCCACAGCTGCTATTGCATAACAGTAATCTTTACAAGACCGTCCCGTTTCCATGGAAACATGTTGCATCTCCATAGTGATGACACTCTCAAATAGGTCTGGAGGTATGCCATGTCCCCCCCTAGCTCCATCCCCTGCGCCCACGTTTCCGAAGCGGGATGTTGAGTTGTGAGATGACACATCCTGCCTGTGGCGTGGGTGGGAGAAAGCTTCCTTTATATTCTGACAGGGTAGTTGCATACAGTTTGTATTAGGGATTTTTGTTCATCCTTTCTACTGGACTATTACTACTACTAATACTATTGCTGCGAAGGATAATCCAAATGTTCCAGATTTCCACAAACAGGGGTACTGCCTTTTATTCCAGCATGCTGTGTATGACGCAGCATATTTTCGATGCCGATAGGCTGTCATGACGTAACATTGCTTAATATGTAGCAGATGTAGGATTTTTTTTTTAATCTCTCCAAATTGGCAGATAAACAAATTTCTGTCACGGGTTAACCTGAGTTGAAATACGAATTTACTTTATATGTAATCATGCCGTGGGAATTGGAAGTTGCTTCCCATTTGAACGCACCGTTAGAATGTTAGATACATTGAATGTAAAAAATAAATTGCCAGTCTTCTGTTGACATTAAATGAGTGAGTCAGGATAAAAAGAATAGGATTATTTTGCTCTAGGGAAGCCTTGTCATGGATCATTCTGTATTATTGATCCTCTGCTGTCTACCAAGCTCATTACCCTTGCACGCTTGCACTGGCATAAATCAGAGTCCTCGGTCAAAAACCCACCGGATCTTTTGGATTCTTTTCATTTATCCTTAGAATCATTTAAAAATTCTTGCAATCAATTTAAAATTCTACAAATTTACCACATTGCTACTCGTCCATTGTTTGTACTACTTGTAATACATACAATATTTGTCTTGCATCTCTACAGGAGGCCAGGCTAGGATGAACGGGGACTCAGGTGCCGGCGTGGTGACAGCCCACCCTCCCGCCACAGCCCCACACAAAGAGCGCTACTTTGACCGGGGCGTGGATGAGAGCAGCCCCGAGTACCAGCGCGAGAGAAACATGGCGCCCGCCCTGCGCCAGGACTTTAACATGATGGAGCAGAAGAAAAGGGTCTCCATGATATTGCAAAGTCCGGTCTGTACAAGATTAACAGTACTATTTGCAAAATATACATATTCGATTGTATCCAACAGTCGTCCGTCACTGAGTTATTGGTAATAAGATAGTTTTCAATAGTTGCGGGAAAAAGGAGGGATTTGTTCAAAACATGTTTCGATTGGTAGCTTAGATGTTTGTAACACTGTAAACTGGCATTTTAACTATGCCAGCATAAAAATCGACAGCCTTCCAAATAAATCACATGGTGATTCCGCAATAGCACTGTGAGTATGATAAAATGAATTTTCCACACACAAAAACATCCTGTTTTAAGAACGGACTATTGTGATGTGTAAAATGCTCCTGTTGTGTTTCAATGACTGCCATATGTCACACATAATTAAGCGTCCAATGAATTGATAAGGTTATGGGGTTATTTGTTGATCATACATTTCATTGCGGAACATTGCTTCGTGACCAATAATTCAATACAGTGTCAAAATTACAATGCAAATTATTATGGTTTTTAAATATATAGTATGTAATGAGGTAAAATATTTTATCTTGCCATTGCTGTGATGGCAGAATAAAGTATTTCCAATGGTTTCACTTTGTAGGTGTTCTGCGATGAGCTGGAGTCCATGATCCAAGATCAACTTAAGAAGGGCAAGACACCCACCAGCCTGCTGGCGCTTCAGCAGATTGCTGACTTTATGACCACAAGCTTGCCTTCCATGTATCCAGCTGCACCGCAGGGGGGCATGGCAGCTCTCAACATGAGTAAGTCTGGATTTTCTTACTTTGGTTCTTTGGCCTTTTTACAAATATGACTTGCATCGCATGTCCCTATTTGTGCTGTCAGCCCCCAAATACAAAGTATTAGCTTGAAAAAGAAACACACTCTTTCCCATGAAATAAGACATTGAATAAATGGTTGCTAAATTTTCCTTTTAGCAAAAAACTGTAAAACAACAAACACCATTTTTTTTCAACCCTCAATTTATTTCATTACAATTGATGTATCGCCCAGTTGTGATTGGCTGATAATAGCTGTATGTAATGTCTCTAGTGCAAATTAGTGCTCCACTCTTAACCCTTTTTCTTCCTGCAGGTTTGGGTATGGTGACTCCGGTGAATGATTTGCGTGGTTCGGATTCCATCTCTTATGACAAAGGCGAGAAGCTTCTCAGATGCAAGCTAGCTGCCTTCTACCGGCTCACCGACCTGCTTGGCTGGTCGCAACTCATCTACAACCATCTCACAGTAAGATGATTTCTAGCAAAATGTCAAGAAGAATGAGTCTAATGTAATGTAATGGGTCTTACTTCTTCCCTTTGTTTCAGGTAAGAGTGAGCTTAGACGAAGAGCGTTTCCTGATCGTCCCTTTTGGGCTCCTCTACAGTGAGGTTACTGCATCCAGTTTGGTGAGTGCGTATGACTGCTTCTTCTGCTTTTTTGTCTTCTATATGTTGAATTTTATGTCCTTCAGGTCAAGGTTGATCTCTCGGGTGACATTGTGGATCGGGGAAGTACCAACCTCGGCATCAACGCGGCTGGCTTCAACCTACACTCCGCCCTCTATAGCGCACGGCCAGATGTGAAATGCATCGTCCATGTACACACGGCTGCAGGCGCAGCAGTAAGTCAGAAATCAACACGGTACAGATGTTTATTTTTGGGATGGTGACCTGATGCTGTCCAAAACTTATTTTTTTATTCCTGCCATCAAGCTTCTGATATTCTAGACAGCTCAACATAAGCTTCCTATTTAAATCCAATTCCAGGTTTCGGCTATGAAATGCGGACTGCTACCCATCTCACCTGAGGCGCTTGCCCTTGGTGAGGTGACCTACCATGACTACAGAGGCATAGTCGTGAATGAGGAGGAACGTGTTATCATCCAGAAGAATTTGGGCAAAAACTCCAAGGTACCATCTCAATTTGTGTACACTGTAATCTGTATTATTCTTTCGGTTTCATTTTTATACACTTTCCTTGTCCTTACCTTATTTCAGGTGCTCATCTTGAGGAATCATGGTTTGGTGTGTGTGGGCGAAACCGTCGAGGAAGCATTCTATTACATCCACAATTTAGTCAACGCCTGTGAGATTCAGGTGGGAGAATTTTTTTTTTCGCTTAATAGATTGTTTCACTTTGGTTCATTTCTTGTTACGTTATATTTTCCTCTTTTTTTCTATTGTTTATAGTGGCGTTTACTATAAATTTTGGATCATTTCAAGTCATGTCATATCTACGTCATGATTTGGGTTTTTTCCCCCACCAGGTGCGAACGCTGGCCAGCGCTGGAGGCCCAGATAACTTGGTGATGCTAGACCCAGGCAAGTACAAGTCCCGTCCTCGCGTTCCCGAGCCTGCTGGCGATGTGTCCTCGTCCCAACCCAAGTGGTTAGTAGGGGAACAAGAGTTTGAGTCTCTCATGCGAATGCTCGACAACCTGGTAAGTAAACCTAAGACGTGGTTGTCTTGATTTTTACAGGATAAACACGTTCTCACTATTGTTTGGTTCCCATTAGGGCTATAGGACCGGTTACCCATACCGTTGTCCAGCATTGAGAGACAGAGGTAAAAAGTACAGTGACGTGGAGAACCTTCACTCCGCTGGTTACTCGTACGGCGAGGACAGTGACTCGGGCGCACGCTCCCCAATGAAACACAGCTTCCAGCGCGGCCAGCGCGACAAGACCCGCTGGCTCAATGCCGGCGGTCGGCCCGACGAGCTGGGTGAAGATGGGCCCGATGGCAGCAGTCCCAAGTCGAAGCCTAAGGTGTGGACGAATATAACACACGATCACGTCAAACCGTTGCTGCAGTCGCTCTCGTCTGGTGTCTGCGTGCCAAGCTGTATAACCAACTGCTTGGTCTGTGCCTACCTTATTGTTCATAGTATTACCTATGTGTGTATAAGTAACTATGTTGCTGAGGTAGCTGGTCACTGTCACTGGGAAAGGTCTGTTGGCTTATTGCAAACTAAAAAATGGTCTCAAAGAGATAGATAGAATAATATTTTAATGAAAAAAGAAAAATACATCCATTTAAGGTAAGCTTTTTTTCCAGATAGTTGATTAACTCAAAAACCGCATACTTGGAGAACTCATTTTCCAATTAGTTTTTTTCCATTTAGGTGACTATATAAAGAATTTGACGCATCAATTTCCCAACTGTTTTGTTTTCGTGAAGATTTGGGTGATGTCAAAAAAAGATGTCTAGTCCATTTGACCTGGTAGAGCGAGAAGTGGATGAACATTCGTTCTATTGATGATAATGGCGGCCAATGGGATTAGTTTACATAATTTATGAAAATATCAATCCTAATATTGATTCATGTTTAAGCCTACAATTTTAATTTTATATGAGCTTTCTAGCTTTCTGAAATCAATTTGCATCTTAGCAGTGAGTCTTATTGTTCTCCTCACAGTTCTTTTATGCATCACGATTGCTGACCAGCTGCCCCACTTGCATGTCCCACTGCATGTGTGGGTAGTCAAATGTTGTTTTGGTGGTGTTATTGTTTGTCGAGGTTGTTTTTCCCAGAGGAGCGAGAAGCAGGTGGGCCTCACCGCTCTACTATACCTTTTTGTTTTATATTTGTTCATTAAGGTAGAGGAGTAAATTGTTTGCAAAAAGAAAAAACAACAGGCGAATGCACTTTTTCTTTTTGAAATATGCAGCTTGAATTTATTATTTGCTCATTTGGAAAAAAAGAGGAAAATTGCTATTGCTTATTTAGTTTCTTATAATCTTTAAAACTGCATGATTGGCAGCTGAGAAAACCGTAATCTGACCTGACCTTTAAAAAATGAATTATGTCCTGTTGGAAAATTAGGAGATGTTGTGTTGTGAGGCTCTTCCTCAGTGAGTATATAACATGTCTATGTGTCCATCTCCATGCTATATCCAACTTCCTTCCCCATTCAACTCAAATACGTATTTACAAAGTCATGCTTTCAGCAGTCTCAATTTTTAATAAGAACTCATTCCTGCATGAAAAATAGATTTTTGTTTTCCCCCCTATCTTGTTCTTCATTCTTCCCTCTTGCTGAAATTGATTGTTTCAGTCGAATCATGCTGCGCATTACCAGGTTTTCCACGCCAACTGGGTGGAACATATAGCAAGCAACCAAGATTCAACTTTAATGATTAAGAACAGTATTAAATAACCGTATCAAAATCAAGATAACATTCAGAAACTGGTGCTGGGTAAATACAAACATGATACAGTTAAATATCAAAATGCACTGATTAAAAAACACACAAACATGTAACTGATTTCAAATATAATTCGTGCAGGGAAAAGTTTGGCATTCGTTTGCCTTGTAGATGGCAACTAATTGGGTCTAGTTATGTGGGGAGTAAAATGATAATTTCCCTTTCAAAGTGGGATTTTTTTTTCTTAACTCATTTGTCCATGTTGATGTTGTCCTGTAATCATCCTTGAAAATGGATTTGGTGATGCCAGCTCACCTCTCACTACCCACACTATTCGCTTCGTAAGCCTCATCATCTCACGCCTGCTACTCACTCTATTCCTCTCTTCATCCTCATACTGGGATTTTAACACTGCTGTTTTTTGTTTAAATTTATTTTCCCTTTTGATTTCATTTAAAATATCAATGATGAAGGAAGACAGCTTTATGCAAATTATAAACCACACATTTAGGTCAATTTAAGGTATTTTATTTTAACTTATAGTCCCATATGTCACTGGTTTAAATATCCCCACATCACTACAAATGTGTAGAAAAGTAGCTTAAAAAATAGGTACATACTCTTTATAGTTACTCTACATGTTTAACGTGTCCTTTTTCCGTCTGAAACTCAGTCTGGGTACGCAAACGCTTTTTTTCTCCAATCGCCATGCATAGCACAGTGGGTAGCCAATGCATGAGGACTTGGTAGGACAAATACTCCTCATTTGATTGGCTAAAAAGTAGTGCCATTTAAGAAAAATTGCCAGTGGCTGTTCCACCTTAAACTTTTTTGATCTATTCTAAAATTCAATCATAATTCGATTGTGTTTAACTGTAAGGAGAAACACAAAATACTTTTTCATCATTGACTTAGTAATTCAAAACCTTTTTATGTCAACCCATTTTTCTGTTTTTTCGGTTTAGCATGGTTCTCTTAATTATGTTAAACCCTGCATAAAATAAGTTTGTTTTTTTATCATTTCCGTTCAGTTCTCGGCTTCTTCTGCTTCTCTTTTGTGTTGACTTTGTTTTGTGGCGTTTGCAGTGGACTAAAGAAGAAGGAATGCGACAGGCCGCTGCGGCCAATCAGTTTATCCCGCTGAACACCAATCCCAAAGAAGTGCTAGAAATGAGGAACAAGGTAACTTCCGATTCTGTTCCTGTTCATATCTGATTATGTTTTTTTATGACAAGCACTTGTATTTTTTTTTCCTCTTCTTTATTATTTCTGCGTCGTTGAAGATCCGTGAGCAGAATCTGCAGGACATTAAGACCGCAGGACCTCAGTCTCAGGTTCTGTGTGCTGGATCGGTGGTGGAACGCAACTTTCAACAGGTCGGTGCTGCAATGTCACTTCTGTCCTGACCTGGAAAGGGATTTGGTCTTCTAAACCGAACGTGACTATTAGTCGCATGAAAAAAGTGTGACTTATAGTGCGTAAAACACAGTATATAAAGCAAGTTAAAAAAACATTATCTCCATTAATTCCCACAAAACCTTTGCATAGTTTTGATCAGAAAAGACCCTTCAAATTTATAGGCCATCAGAACTGCACAGGCAAAGTGCGATGCATGCCTTATAGTCATGTCACACCCCGTGTTTTGGATTTTAGCTCAATGACGATGACTTTCACATTTTTCCATCACTCACCACTTCCTTTGTCTCATCAATTATCGTCTCAATGTTCTTATCCTTTCGCCCTAAACTGGAATTAGTTAGTCACTTTTCGACAACATCGTTCATTTGTCAATGGCGGCCAATGAGAGAATTAATTTGATTTGGGCTAAGAATGAGAAAATTATATAATACAAATAAAATAGTCACGTTTCCACTCAGTTGGCTAGATATGATTAATTTTTGACTGACCACTAGCCAATGAAAAAGAACATTAATTGACCCCTACAAAGGGCAACATACCTAAAGTCCATTTTAAAATACCAGTCCGTATTTTGTCTCTGCAGCTCCATATATACTGAAAATACAAAACTAATGTAAACAAATTCCTCCACGTGGGCCTTAATCCAGATTTAATTTAAGTGTAATTGTTTCATTGAACAAAACATCACCTCGAGCCTAATTTTTGGAAGGAACCATTTCACATTGTCTTTGCTTTCCTTTGTGCTGACAAATATTTTTGATATAATCAAGACTTTAACACCAACCGCAGAAAGACATTGGTGGCAATGTGGTAAAAATCTATGCTTTCCAGGTCAGATTCCCTCCCAAAAACCAACAATAAGTGAACACTGTTACCTATATTTCATTATAATTTTATTAATTTTTGAATGAGCTTTGGCAAGCTTGAGGGAATGCTTGGCATAAAAATTCAAGGTTTTATGTGCATGCAAATTGTCGTATTTTTGGGTCATTTTTCAGCCACCAGGAAACAAGTAAGAGCAGGATGTGAGGGAAGAGAAACTATCTTAATGTAGTTATTTATGTTGCTATTACCAGTCACTTTCATAAGAGTAAATGCTGCTTTGACGCATGACTTCACTTTGCACGTGAATTGTGCTTTTCTGCATGTTTGCTTCAGTGTTTTCCCCTGAAATCATAAATGCACTGTTCTAATTGTAGATTTAAAAAAAGTTAAATCGCTGTCTTTTGATTAAAAGAAAAAAAAAGAAGAAGAAAAACACTTTTCCCTACCTCACCGCCTTTGCATGCGTGTGTAAAGGTTCCCAGCTGCTAATATGAGTCTGCTGCCCCTCCTATCTCCTTCCACCCTCACTGGGCTTACTATTGCAGGATGCCCCTCTGTCTGACTGTACAGACACTATTGACGGCCTCGATGCCTCCGAGGGGTCCTATAGTCCTGCTAGATCTATTAGAAAGGTATTTTCAGCTCCTGTCACTCACAAAGTCTATAGCCTTATTTGCATGATGTCTAAAAAGGAGCCTCTTGTCTAGTCGACTTCATTCCCCTGTCCTATGTCTGTGTTAACTATGCTGAACCGTGACCTCAAAGCAATGTAGGAAATGCTATTTATATAAATCAAAACATAGGAACATGGTGGTGAATGCCAGGTATGGTTAAATGATATTGCACCGAGTTGCCTTCCAAGTTCTTTTATCTTTGGTACTACTCCTGAAGGTGGAAAATCTTAAGGTCAAAAAAGGTGGAAGATGGTAGAGTTGTGAATTAAAAGGGGCATTTTCCAGACTCTGTTGAAGGCCGGACAGAATAAAGGCATTAGCTAGTTAATGCGAATGGAAAATTGACATATATACCAAGAAAATATGGCACTCGATTGTGGGCATTTAGTAAAATGTTACGATCTTAACTTATTGTTTGCTTTTTATGGCAATAGACGTCCAATTCATTGTGAATTCAATGCCAGCCGTCCCAGTTCAATGATTTTGATGTCCATCACTGTCAATGACAGTGAATGAGTTAATATAGGTATAGCAGGAGTAGGACATAATTTTCCTGCTATGTTCTCATTGTATAATAGAAATAAAGCTTTGCGTGCACTTAACTGCGTCCTTTTCTTGTTAAGGAAAATGTTTGATTTCATCTATTGTTTTCCCCCATTTTATCTTTGTCCCAAAGGGGGAACTTGTGACTGCATCTAAGGCCATCATTGAGAAGGAGTACCAGCCCAAGGTGATCGTCAGCAAACAGGGTCCCAACCCTTTCAACAAATTCACCGACCAAGAGCTGGACGAATATCGTCGAGAGGTAGAGCTGAAGCAGAAAGGACCTGAAGGTAAATGTTTACTGCCTCCTTGCTCCCTTCCCTAATCGGTGAGACTAGTGTCGGTGACCTCAAGAGTAATCCCAATAAATTGTTACAAGTAGTTTGGGGACTTAGTGTATTGTCGTAATGATGACATTATGGCTAGAGCAGAAACTTTGTATCTAATTTTATCAATCAAAGGTAAGGTTTTGTATTTCAGTAATTTGGTCTAATAGTTGCTTGCGGGAGTTTATGTACTCAACTGCAGACACGGATTGTTCACACCATTATTTTAATCCTGGATGGTTCCACTTCTGAAGATCCATTGTGTTTTATCTGGAATCATGGGTAATGTTTTCTCACATACCCTGCCAACGTGGATTTACAGTGCAGGAACAGGACTGTAAGGCTGAACTTTCCTCCAAGTTGGAAAGTTTATCCCTGGTTGAAGCCCCCGATTCCCTTCCTGTGCCCTCTGGAACTGGCACAGGCTCAGCCTCAGAGCAGGGTCCCCCGCCCTTCAGCCTCACGGATGAGGTCCACCCAGACTCCCCCCACAAGGAGTTCCATTGCGCCGTGCTGCGAGCCCTCAGCAAGGAGCCGCCGGAGGCAAAACAGGCTGAAGGTACATGTGGTGAAGCGGAGGTGGCCATCCTTGCCCTTTCCTGTTAACCCCTCTCTGGGCGGGTTCTGAGTCTGCTGCTCCCCCTCCCTGCCCCCAATCCCCTCGCTCTGATGTCAAAGACATCCGAGAATTCTGCAGATTGGAGCGAGGAGACGAGGACGCCCGGGTGCTCGCTCCTCGCATCCAAAAGTCTCATTTTGCTGTGGTGTGCTGTGCTGTGCTTAACCTTTCCAATCAAAACAGCCCTTGATTGAGCTGATATGATAATGTTTCTTCCTAATAACCTTTCCTCTATTGGAATCTGTTGGGGTCCACTTTTTCCTGCGCCTTCAAAACTGATTAAAACCTTGACAAAATTGTCGGTCCCCTTAAAGAAGACACCCAAAGGCTAAAGTCAATTTATGTAGAGTTTGCAATTTTTCCTTGTGGGGAAAAAAACACTCAAAAACTAAAAGCCCATACTTTGTGATATTTGAAAACATGTTTAATATTAGCTAGCTGATTGTATCTGGTGTACAGCATATTAACAAGATTTGCTCCCGGCACCCTTTTGTCGCAAAAATTGGTTACATATGTTCTCGCGCTGCTTTGGCACATCCAGCACAAGTTTTTTTTTTTTTAACCTGTATTGCTACAGTGAAATCTCAAGACTGCTAGGGCATTATGGCAAACAATGAGAAGCCGCTTTGTTTCATCAGTTATGCTCAAGTTGTCTTGAGACTTGGTTTTGTTTTGACCCTGCTTTGCTCCAACCAACAGAAAATGTCTTGATTCTATGATAAATTCAATCAAATCACCATTCTTGATAAAAATGTTCTCGATTCCGAGAAAGCTGGATTTTAAAAAAATATAACGTGAAGGGCACATTTTTGTCCAGGCTGATTTCATTAGTTTGATGTACAATGTGAATATATTTTGGGGGCTCTTTTGGGCAGCAAAAAATGAAGCAATGACTAATTAGGTTTATTGCTTTCGGCAGCTTTATCTATTTATTTTTGCAGTGGAAAATGTGGGTTTTTCTTTCTATTTTGTGCATGCATTTATTTGTTTGGTTCTGTGGGATGCCGTGCCAATGACGATGGGAGACGTCCAATCATGTGGCTCTTTTAATCCTTATTCTCTCAATTTAAATTACAATTTTGGGTATGGTATCGCCCTCAATGGCAGTGAAGGGGGCGTGTCGACTGAAATGTAATATGAAGTCCGCTTTCATGAGATCACTTTGGAAGTCAATTACTTTCTCTTACCAGATCAAGAACAAATAGCAGAACCCGAGGAGGAAGCTAAAGACCCAAAGGCTATCAGTACACCACCCAGCACTCCAGTAAAAGCAGACGAAGGTAAGGTTTACGGGATGGATGTCAACTCTGCCGGTCTTCCGGCGAGCAGTTTATAATCTTCAATGCATCCTTGTGGCTGTTGTAATGTTTTAATGGCATTCCTATTGTTCTGTGTTTGTGTAATAAGAGACCAAAAGGCATGATGAGTATGGAGGAAATAATAGCAATGATTCAAACTATAAACAGTCATAAATTTCAGTCACAATCTTCTTACATTAGCTTTCCGTTTTAGCTGATTGAGGTTGTAGGTAAATGTATACATTTATTGCTTTCTTTCTCTTTAGTGGGAATTTTTTTTACCTGTAAGAACACAAAATTAATGTGAACTGTATTTATGTTTTGATTTAAAACAATGACAATACAGTAATACCTTGAGATACAAGCCTAATGCGTTCCGGGACCGAGCTCGTATGTCGATTTACTCGTATCTCAAATCAACGTTTCCCATAGAAATAAACTAAATACAAAATAATTCATTCCCACCCTCTGAAAATTGCTCCAAAACATAAATTAAATTAGTGTTACCATCATAAAATGATTACAGCTTGTATGCCTTTGGTCTTTATTACAGTTGGATTACACCTACAAAACCACAGCATCTGAACTCATTTTGCAAAATGAATTTATAATTCCATATTTTAAGTCAAAATGAGACATATGCTGTGCAGCTTTAACGTCGGGTGTCATCCAACACATGAACTATTTGCTCTATAACATTTTTTCCTTTTGATCTCCCACCTCCATTGTCCATCTCGTCGGGGTTCATAAAGAATGGCGAGCCAGCCGCCATTCTTTTTTTTCCTCCCCCGCCCAAATTTGATTTGATTTTTAATTTCCAACACTGTGCCTGTGGTTTGATCTGCATAGACATTTGTTTCTACTTGTGCTTCTTTTCTTCTTTGTGGCTGCGATTTCAATCAGGAGATGGAAATGCAAAAGAGTACCTGTTACCATAGTAAGTACGTACAGTTCCATGAGCCTCCCCATCTAATGATCCACTTCCAAACCACGTCCATGCTCGTCTTTTAGCATTCAACTCCTCTTGCATGGCTGTACAGCTAGCGTAATGTGGACTAATGAACTTTTCACTCTTAATGTCTCTCCTGTTTTCTCCTAAACGTGGATGAGGTTTGTTTCAGAGCTCAGTAGTCTATTAAAAAGCACTTGAATAAACAACAAAACTAAAGAAAAAAACATGTAGTGACTTTTAATACACTGCTGTTTTATTATAAATATATATTGTATGCTCTAATTGGAGTAATAAAGTAGCAAATGCTCATGAAGCAACCCTCACCATCCACCTTTTTGTTGTATGCTAACCTTGTTCCTTGCCAATGGCGCACTGTCAAAAAATAACCGTATTTTTCTTATCAAATCCTGAATATTTATTTTTTATATATATATATATTTTTTTATGTTTCAGATGTGTCCTTCAACAGGTACATAAGTGCCTTTTTTGAGCGTGTGTATGGCTTTTCTATGTTGACTTTTGTGACATCGTCCCTGGAATTGCTGCTTCAAGGCTAAAGCTGCTGGCTTTTTTTGTGAAATGTATATGTGCGGGTCTGAAGAGAGGAATGGTGATGGTTGCGTAGTAGACTGTCACAGATAAGACTAACATTCAAAGTGGTTGTTTTTGGTAGCTGTGTGAGCTTACCAATTGTTTGGCTCATTTTAGGATTAATTATCCTCCTGTGACCATTTTAATCTTTAGAGATCATTCTGAAATTTGGGGACAAAAAAAAATTATATCTTATGATAGATACAGTGTCTGTATATTCGTTTCTGTTTGGCTTGAACGAGTTGTTTTAAGAGTTTTAGGTCTCAGGAGGTTAAGATTTTTGCCGTGTAGTGTTGTGACCTCACTTGCGTGGTTTTTCTATACTTGGGAACTGAAAGCACCCCCAGAATGTCAATAGCAGAATAAAATATGTATTTTCTTGTTTATATACACAGGGTGGAAATGATCAAAGGAATGGCACTTGTTAAGATTTTGCTGTTTAAATGAAGGTAAAACCAATCGATAGAAAGCGTACTCTGATTTTTTTCTTGCTTTTTGGCACGTTATTTAATTGTATTTACTCAACCGGGCATCTCTTTTTGGCACAACGGTGTTTTCTCTGCGTCTTTTAGTTGTTTTCTGGCTCTTCAAAATATTTTTCTTGCAACACCTAAACTAAAGAAACAAATTGGTGAACCAGTAGTACGATTTCCTTCTTACAAAAAGCAACAAGAAAAGTTAATTGGTTGTTGTTTTTCTTTTTCTTTTTTTCGTTTATTGCAAATGATCTAAAAATAAGGTTAATTCATTACTTATCCAGACCTCAGTTTAAGACAACTTCTGATTATGACCTCCAAAGTTGGACATTTGACAGGTTGGATTTTGTGTTGTTGTTGTTGTTGTTATGTAAACGGAATGGTGACAGATGGACAAGTTGGACATTGGGAAGCTTTTCGGGCAGGATTACTCTCCTTCTGACAGTGGAAAGTCTTTCCTTTCGTTCTATGTTAGCGCATTTATACAGAAGTGCCACTGGGCAAGACTGTTGGCTTTTTCAGGCAATATAAAAAGGGGCTGTTTTTTTCCACCGACTTGGCGGCGTGTGAGCGCAAAAGCGTTAACTCCTTGTCTTTAACTGTCCCCACTTTTCCCCGACAGAGACCTTGCCAGAACCGACATTTAAGGACGACAGCGATGCCGCCACCATGAAACAGACCTTGCCCGACTTAACCCCAGACGACCCATCCGACGCCCCGGCGCTTCCAGTCGAGGACTCCGAAGCCGACCCCACCCCTGCAGCGGCGGAACCCGTCGACGATGGCGAGGAAACCGCCGCCGCTGGCGACGAAGCCGCCGCTGGCGACGAAGCCGCCGCTGGCGACGAAGCCGCCGCCGACGAAGCCACCGCCGCAGAGGGGGAAGGCGACGAGTCTCCCAGCAAGTCTCCCTCCAAAAAGAAAAAGAAGTTCCGTACTCCTTCCTTCTTGAAAAAGAACAAAAAGAAGCCTGAATCTTAAATAGAAGCTTCCTCACGCTATTTTCTTTTATTTTAACACCACTTGTCGCTGGCTTCTTAACCTTTTAATCTTCCTTTAGCGTGTGCCAATTTTGTATATGGTGTAAAAAAAAAAGAACAACAAAAAGACATCATTTGGGATTAGAATGCGATGCCTCCTATTTTTGTCCACTGTGCTGACCTCTTTGAAATGCATGCCTAGTAAGAAGTACAAATTGCAAAGCAAAGTCAATTGTAACCGCAAGAATGTATTGGGATTGTGTAACAATTTAAGAATAGTGTCTTTTAAGAACAGAAGAGTGAATACTGGAAGAAAAATCCTCAATGTTCGAAATGCAAAATGTGACTAATTTAGTGACCGCGGCTAACGTATACAAGATAATTAACGTGTCGGTTATGGGCTTTACTCCAGTGGTTGAGTTATTATGAAGGAATGTGTACAAAGATAGACATTGTTTTTTTTTTTAAATATTACTTGTTTTAGCATTTATATGTTTGAGTGCCATTGATGGTGCTAGACGTCCAAATTGTTCACCCCTACCAGGCAAAAGGAATTGGATGTCCACCGCCGTCAATGGCAGCTGATGAGTTGTTATGCTGCGTAAAAAAAGCCATAGTCAGTGAATCACTGTTTTTATTGTTTTATCTTTAACCACGCAACATTTTTTTGTATTTCTTTTCCTTTTTAAGTCATGTATGTGCCGTAGAATTAAACATCCTGTTACAACTCTGCCATCTTTTAATAAAGTTACACTAAATTAAAAGGCCATACTATAAATTGTCTTTAAGTGAAAAAAGCCTTACTATACATGGTCTTTTTTTCAAAGAAAAAAAAGCCTTACTACATACATGGTCTTTTTCTTTGAAAAAAGCCTTACTATATATGATCTTTTTTTTAAAAATCACATTCTGTTGGGTTTTTGTGTGGAGGCGTGTGTATGTGTGCTCACGTTTTCCCCTCCTCCCGTAGCCAGCTGTGTTGAGTTTAATTGTTAAGCCTTTTGTGTCTATATAAAGAGCGTGTTTGGTGACAGCTTTGGAGTCATGCTACCTTTACCTTGTGTGGCCCATCCAGTAAGTCATGTTTTTTTTTTTTGCTTTCGCTAACTTTTTTTTCATGCATCTTGGGTTCAACTTCGCTGCAGCCGACTTTAAACATGCCAACATGGTCTTTTTTTCCAAAGAAAAAAGCCTTACTATACATGGTCATTTCTTAAGAAAAAAGCCTTACTATACATGGTCATTTCTTAAGAAAAAAATCCTTACTATACATGGTCATTTTAAAGGAAAATGCCTTACTATACATGGTATTTTTCTTTAAAAAGCCTTACTATACATGGACATTTTTGAGAAAAAAGCCTTACTATGCATGGTCATTCTAAACGAAAACGCCTTACTATACATGGTCATTTTTAAGAAAAAAGCCTTACTATACATGGCCATTTTTTTCTAAATAAAGCTTTACTATACATGGTCGTTTTTTAACAAAAAAGCCTTACTATACTATGTAGTTTTTTAAAAGAAAAAAGCCTTACTATACTGTGTCGTTTTTTTAAAAAGAGCCTTACTATACTATGTTGTTTTTTTAGGGGGAAAAGCCTTATTATACATGCTCTTTATTTTTAAGAAAAATAGCTTTATTATGGTTGGTGCGGGCAGGCGTGGGCTTTTTTAAAACTCTTATTTTTCATGGTCATTTAAAAATAAAGTCTTACTATATACATGTTCAATATTTCAAAAAAAAAAAGGCCTTATTTATTCATGGTCTTTTTTGTTTTGTTTAACAAACAAATGCCTTACTATAGATGTTCTTTTTTGCCTTAATATAGCCCAAATATACATTTCTATATTGATTTTTTTTGTTGGTCTGTTCAAAAGTTGACACTTAGAATGTGTTGTTTTAGACATCTAGTGCATTCACTGGGAGTCAATGAGATAAATGAGTGCCCTTAAAAGGATATTAATTCCTTCATGAAAGGGTTAATAATAAAAATAAACAGTCCCAAATGAGTATTTTTTATTAACACAAGTCACAAAATGTAGCAGGTGATGGATCTTATTGACTGTTTCACTATTATTCATATTTATGTGCCATCTGTCATGGTCTGTCGTCTCTAAGTGGTTCCTTCTCTTAGCAAAATCTGAAATTAAAACAACAACAAAACGGAAATGATTCATCTGCTTTGAATAGTTATTTAACAATTCCTCCTCACCGGAGCAGCTTCTTCATTTGTGTTGGCAGCAGGCCGGCGCCAGTTGGCCTTGGACAGAATCCCGAAGACCAAGGTACTGAAGACCACGATCAGGATGCCCAACGTGTTGCCAAAGATTGCCTCGGCAGGCAGGGAGCTGTACGAGCTGCCCGCTACACCATTGCTAAAAATAGCAGGAAAAAAAATCAGAATTTTAGCTTGTTATTATATATTATTTCTTATTTATTTTTATATCCATAGCACATTGCGACTGTACATATGGTGAAAAAAATAGGTCAAATAATTAGGTTAGATTAGGACTTTCTTTTAGTAATATTCCATAAAATGTTCTAAATGTGCCTTTTTTTCCTCTGAATATTAATGAACTTATTTTGTAAATTGCATAATGCTGCAAAATAGGTCTCACAGTGCAAAAAACAGCGCTTCGTTGATTCCGCTAATGCAGGCGGCCAGAGTGAGCATCAGCACCGCTTGCCCAGTCCAAACGTGAAGCCCCTTCATGGTGCGCCCCAAAAGAGGAGCAGAGCAAGGCAGCAAGAAACTGAGCAGGCCCAGGAACCACTGTGGGTCAAAGTAACATTCAAGCCATCTAAAGTCAACTTGTCCGATTGCCGGTCTCCCACCTGCCAGGCGAAGGTCACGACGGCCGACATTCCCACCCAGCTGTGCAGGGAATACATGGGGGGAATGTTAAGAGTGTCGTGCACATGGAAGGCGGCGTGCAGGCCGACGGCCGCGAGCGCCAGGGCAGCCAGCATCAGTCCCGCGTGGAGCAGCTTCCAAGGACGCTTCTCATGAGACCACCCCCAAGGCACTCGGAACAGGACGGCAGCTGCCTGGCGTACAGAGGTGTTTTATTGGGGGGTCCATACAACGGCCAATGGGTCGACTGTGCCCTTCTTTTTTTTTTTTTAAGAAAAATCCATGCCCTCAAAAGCTCAGTTGGGTTTGACTTCATTTCAATACATATTGCCATCTATTGCCTTCATGGAAAGCAAACGTACTACTATTTTTTTACACATACTTTCTAGATATGCTTTTTTATTTTTTAAAGTTTTTGGTAGCTAAGCAGAATTACGTTTAGTTCCAAATTTTTGAAAGGCACTATGACCCTAAAATAGCTCTGCAGGTCATCTTGAAACTGGAGAACATTTTAGAAATGTTATTATTGAAACTGGAATGTTGCTATTAAAATTTCCACCGATTCTGAAACAGTTGCAAGTGCTGTAAACTCCTCGAAATGAAGAACGACAACTCACCCAGGCCATAAAGGACCAGCATGCCGGCGATCATGAGGACCGGATGCCAGTTGAACTGAGCCTCCGTTCCATCCCAGGCGAATCCACCATGCCAATGCCAGTTCCAGAAGACCACCATGACCAGGCACAGAAGGCCTAAGCTTACGCACAGACCGCAGGCCATGTAGAAAGACCCTCGAGCTCCCATCGTACAGCGTCCACTCCGTCGCTTCGTCACTTGGACTCTGCGATAGTGGCGCGGACAAAGGATTGACTTTGGTTCATAAAATGTCAATGTGATGGGCGGTCAGGAGGGAGGTCAGCATCATACTACTTCCTGATTGATTTTTCTCACAGTTACACTATATTAAAGCTTGCTGAGTCACCTAGGCAGAAAATGAGAGAGCTTGCTAATATTATGTTGGGGGAAGAGAATTTTGGAGAATTAGACATTCTCTCAAAATTCTACTCTAGGTAATAGTGAGCAATTTTGCTCCATAATGCCAACTCCTGCAATCCTGGTGAGGATGAGATGAGACACAAACTGTTTTATAGCATCAAGACCACCCGACTATTCTACGTCATCTTCAAAACATGGGAATTGAGTTGGGAGGACAAACCACCTCGTGGAGCGTGGTAAGCAAGCCACCGTCTTTTCCACATTAATAGGGCTGGACAATATGGGTGTGGTTACGCCTATTGTCAATGCAGCTGCGTAAATTAAGCACATGCAGCGTTTTGCCCCTTTCGAACAGCCTTTCCATGTTGACGGTCGACTGACTAGCACGCCAATGAGGTAAGGTGTTGAGCAATTTACTGGCCTAAGTGCATTTTTATCACGCTAACGGGAGATTTTTTAGGAATCAATTGAGCCAAAAACGGTCAAAATCTGTTATTTTAATGCCAGGTTGTACACATCGTCGGCTGACCGGAACACAATTGTTTTGCTGAAAAAAATGACTAAGTCTTTCTTTAAATGAAAAAAGAATCATACATTGACTGAACTACTTATTGTAGTGATCAGTCAAACGACAGCGGGATTCGAACCCCAGCTGCCCACATGGTAGTCAGAAGAACAAACCTCTAGGCCACGAATTGGCCACACTTCACACTGTCATTATTGGAAGATCTTGACTACAAATATATAGAAACAACTAAGGGAAAATGTTTCCCAACCGGGATTCGAACCCCACCTGTCCACATGGCAGACAGGTGAGTAAACCTCTACACCACAAATTGTCCACACTACACATTGTCATTATTGGAAGATCTTGACTACAAATATATAGAAACAACTAAGGGAAAATGTTTCCCGACTGGGATTTGAACCCCACCTGTCCACATGGCAGACAGGTGAGCTAACCTCTACGCCACAAATTGGCCACACTTCACTTTGCCATTATTGGAAAGCAGCAGCGGTCCGTGAATTTCCTAGCGACGCTTTCAGCGAATCAATCCAACCCTCAACTATTTTATGACTATAAAACCTCTACTGCAGGTACAGCTTGCGACACATTAAATAATCATCAATAATAACCTCATACAATTCAAATATTATTTAGGAATATAGCCATATTTTACTCACCAAAAATCATTTTTACCTGTCCACAATATCCATCCTCCTTTCTTTCCTCCTTCTTTTCTAGTCTGTGATTCAGATATTTCTTAGGCCAGCAGAGAAGGCCTTGAAGACCCTGACGGCACACTACTCTGCCAAGTATCATTTAAATGTCTAGAAGTAAAAAACAAACACTAAAGTGCATGTCATCACAATGTTCATAATGTGCAATACTGTATTTTAAAGGATTAAAGCCCAACCAAAAAGTATTGACAGCTCCCCCCACTAACTAATGCACGTTATGATGAAAACAATGTGTTTTTTAAGTATGAATGCCCAATCAACGCGTATTTACAGCCCCGCCTCCGCCCCACCCACACTGACTAATGCATGTTATTATGAAAACAATGTATTTTTTTTGTAAGTATTAAAGTCCAACCAAAAAGCATTTACAGCCCCCCTCCCCCCCACACACACACTAAAGCACGTTATTATGAAAGCAATTTATATGTTTTGTGTGTCTATTTTTAATAGGCGTGGCCGAGGTCACAGTTCAAATAGCCGACGTCAAACGCCAAATTGTTGATGAGCCGGGAGGCAACACGGGCGTGCACTGCAGAGCAGCTCAAAAGTGACGATTTGCCGAAGAAAGCCTGACAAACTTCTCACAGGACGATGCAGCACATTTGGTACGTTGTCATTTGGGGATTTCGAAGCCCCAGTTCTCGTCTTAAGAGTGATAAGAGCATGATTCGTTGACGAAATGTAGCCCCATGTGTGTGCAGACAGCAAAATGTTTGCAAACAAATTGGCTACATTGCGTTACCGATCGCTCTTTGTTTAAAAAGAAATCATTCCATTGTGTGTTTCAGTCCCTCAACGAGCACAGACTGCTGGGAAACATCAAGAATGTGGCCAAAACGACCAGAAAGGGGCATCTTGTCGACGCCATAACAAAGTGAGTCATATTTAAATAGTTCCGGTTTTCTCTATCCGTGTAAGATTTAAACGTCAGCGTTCAGTATTCAAAGCTTTGCGCAATTGGCTCGTTTTTCATCATGATACGTTCAACTTTTGAATGAAAACGCTAACTAGTTTGGTGTTTTTTTAATAGCAAAAACCTGTGGATAAGTCACCCACACAAATGCCATTAGTGGATGTGTAAGGAATAAACAGTAATCCCTCGATTATCGCGGTTAATGTAGACCAGACATGGCTGCGATAAATGTATAGTAGGGTCATCCCAATTGAATTTTAAAAAGATATTATAGTGGCAAGTGAAGGAGTAGCTTCCACTTGTGAGTTTCAATGGCTTTTCACATCTTTCTGAATTTACAAAAAAATCTGCCATGTAGTGGAACTGTGCACTTAGATAAATTATATACTTTTACCCGCTTAAAGACCTCAGGGCTTGGACCTTTTCATGTTTAGTTTTAAATGTAGTTTTGACAAAACATGTGACATTTATTCAACAATAGTGTAGGTGTCATTTTTTTTAAGAATGAATGGATTTGAAATGATTGACTGAAACTCGAGGCAGAAGTAGGATTTATTTTATTCCACAGCCATTGACATGAACTCTGGTCCTTGAGGGCCCCTGTCCAGTATGTTTTCCATATTTCCCACCACATGATCAAGATCATGATTATTTGTTCTTGGAAAATAGACTGGATAGGGGCCCTCAAAGACTCAGATCATTTTGAGTCTCTCTGCAGCAGACAAAAAGAAAACCTGACCATCAGAGTAGTATGTCTAATATTGCCTTTTGCAGTGTCCAAATAATGGGTACCCTTTTGATGTTTTATAGAAAAGCTAAACAGGAATTTTTTTGGTCAAATTTTGACTTACTTAGGCCCTAGTCTGTAACTTAATCTATTGTGCCTTGACCCCTTTTTTGTTTTCCAGAATTCCTGCCTATGTTGGGATAGGCTGACACCCCCCCCCCCCCATTTCTTGGTGCTGGGTGTTTCGTGAGAACCAATCTGAGGTTTTTCAAAATAAAAGGTAAGACCTTGCGAATGTTTTTTTACTTAACTTTGGGTAGTGACCCCCTTTTTTTTGTTTTCCAGAATTCCACCCTAGGGGACCTGGTTTCCTGCCTATGTACAGATAGGCTGACGCACCCCCTCATTTCTCGGTGCTGGGGGTTACGCCAGAACCTATCTCCAAACTTTTTCAAAATAAAAGGTAAGACCTTGTGAATGGTTTTTTATTTAACTTTGTGTATTGACCCCTTTTTTTTGTTTTCCAGAATTCCACCCAAGGGGACAAGGTTTCCTGCCTATGTACAGATAGGCTGACGCACCCCCTCATTTCTCGGTGCTGGGGGTTACGCCAGAACCTATCTCCAAACTTTTTCAAAATAAAAGGTAAGACCTTGTGAATGTTTTTTTACTTAACTTTGTGTATTGACCCCTTTTTTTTTTTTTTTCAGAAATTCACCTGGTGCCCAGGGGAGTGTCTTCGTCCATTTGAAAATGGATGAAGGCAAACCAGATTTTTCAAAATGCTGGACGGCCTGGGCGAACCAATCTATGAGTTTTTTCAAAATAAAAGAACTTGCAAAGTATATTGGTGTTATGCCAGAGCCTATCTTGTAACTCTTTCAAAATAAAAGATCTTGCAAAGTATACATGTCTTTTTATTAACAGGAAAACATTTTAACTCTTGCTCTTAAGAGTTGCCACATCATATTGAAGTGTTGATTGGTTTGGCCAGTCTTTTCTCCACCTGCAGATGAAGACAACATGGTTATAGATTAACAAAAACACACTTTGAAAAATAAAAACACTTATATGAAAAACTTAGAAAAAAATACTAAAATGTGGGAGACTAAACATTTATAAAATTAGAAGAATGAACACTTAGGAAACAAAATCTGGGGGACTAAACAGAAAATAAAATTAGGAATAGGGAACCAAATATGGAATTAACACTTAGAAGAAAATATAAAAATCTGGGGGAATAAACATGGAATTAACACTTGGGAAATAAAATCTAGGGAACTAAACATGGGGAATAAATATGGAATTAACACTTAGAAGAAAATCTGGGGGACTAAACAGAAAATAAAATTAGGAATAGGGAATAAACACTTAGGAAATAAAATCTGGGGGAATAAACATGGAATTAACACTTAGAAGAAAATATGAAGAAAATCTGGGGGACTAAACAGAAAATAAAATTAGGAATAGGGAATAAACACTTAGGAAATAAAATCTGGGGGAATAAACACTTAGAAGAAAATATGAAGAAAATCTGGGGGACTAAACAGAAAATAAAATTAGGAATAGGGAATAAACACTTAGGAAATAAAATCTGGGGGAATAAACATGGAATTAACACTTAGAAGAAAATATAAATAAAATCTGGGAGACTAAACAGAAAATAATATTAGGAATACGGAATAAACACTTAAGAAATAAAATTAGGAAGAAAAACTGGGGGAATAAACACTTGGAATTCTTGCTCCAACATTAAATGAAACCCTTCTTACCTTAGTCAAAGAGCTGTGGAAATGAATGGCCAGTGAGACATCAGCATGATGATTTAGGCTTTTATTTAATTTGGATTTTCAAAAGTACAGAGACACCATATGATGCAAGAGAGACATCTTCAAGTGGGCAACCTGCGAGGAAGATCTCTCAGGCCTGTTGCGTGCAACAACAAAAAAAGCAAAAGTTAACATATATAGAGCCTGGAGATTCAACAGATAGGCTTAGTTGTTTTTTGGGGAATTAATTTTATCTTGATGCTAAACATGGAAAACTTGATTTAACCAGGTATTCGGGGGTTGCCAAACAATTACAGGATACAGAAATCTAACAAGAAATTTAATAAACGATCAAGATAAAGAATGAAAATAAGTTAGTGAGTGCTATTTTCCCTTTTCCAGGCAAGGCGATTAAATATACAGACTGACGTTAACAGCTAGGATAAAGTTGGCTTAACAGTTTTGTAGAAGTGATTTTTTTTTGTAAAAACAGAACAATTACAAATCGGAAAAGGGTGTTTAGCACTCGCAATGAAAACTAGCATTACATACAACACATCTAGACTGAGCATTTACCCAGCAAACTGTCGGTTGATGTCTCGGCGTTGTTTGATTAAATTTAAAGTCTTGCTACACGACTCAATAATGGAGAGAAAACAGACAACATACTTTTTAAGTCAAATCGTGACGCTAACGCTAATGCTAACTAGTACCATACAGCACAGAGCCGGTGAGGAAAAGAGGCGCAAACTTAAATTGTCGACGGTGTGCTAAACCTGGCATTAAACTAAGATGTTTGTTGGCGTTTTGAGCTCAAATGATTGCTGAAAAATCTCCCGATAGCGTGATAAAAACGCATTTAGGGCAGTGAATTGCTCTTCTCCTTACCTTGTTGGCGTGCTCTCATCGACAGTCAGCGTGTGAATGGCGTTCCAAAAGGAACGGTTACTGCGCATGCGCATTATTAACTCAGCTACGTTGACGATAGGCGTAACCACGCCCATATTGTCCCGCCACATTGAAAGTGGAAAAGATACACAGAAAATCAATATATAGATTTTCTGTGTATCTTTTCCACGATCAAAATATCTGAATCACAGACTAATGTTAATTATATTTTGAAAATATAATTAACATTAGTCTGTGATTCAGATATTTTTTTGGCCAGTAGATGTCTTGCAAGCCCTGACGGTCCACCACTGACTGATAAGCAGTGTGCTCAGTCACATAGCCCAAAAAAATGCAACCATCCTAATATGTTGAGTTTTTACATTCTCTGAAGATGCAACTATATCTAAAAAGGGACCAATTTTACAGCCATTTAAGATGAACGTAGCATGATTTCAGTTCCCTAATTGATCCAATTGCATTTTTAGTCATCTGGCGCTTAGAAAGTCTTTGGCCAAGAGTCAATTTTGCATTTTGTGCCCACCCCCCAAACTGACAAAGCCTTATTGTCTGCTTTCCATTCCAGTTTTAGTTGGCTCCTTGGCACACTCCCCCGTCATCATCGAATCTGAATTCCTATAGCTAATGAGCAAAGCAGCTTCGCCGTTTCCCAGAAGCGAAGAATCACGAGGCTGTTCATCATCTGACTTCTCCGGTGGGAACGGGAACAAAAGTGACACTGAAGCTAATTTATTGTTTTTTTGTTTGCAGGCTTTTGGGTCGCCCGGACAATGACTGCTTTTGACCACAAAAATAGCAGGATACATGCTCGTTAAGTTTTATGAAGCTTTGATAATGACGAATTTGATCAGGCAAAAGTCTTGGAAATCGCAATATTTGCAAAGAACAGTACGCATATTTAAATAATAATTTAATAATTTTTAAAAAGTCAACCAACATCCTAGGCTCTTGTTTATTTCAGTGCAATTAGATACACAAGAGCAGGATGAAATTAAAAGTAATAAAATCAATGATTTAAATGAGTTCCCTGTAAGTGTTAAAAAATAATAAAATACATTCATAACTCGTGCATAAGACAATTTACCTCACTGAACTCAGGCAAATTCAGTCTTCTTAGAAAATATGTAATATACAAAAAGAAAAACCCATCGCCACAAAATACAATTGTTTATTTTTATCACGGAATTGAAAGCAATTCAAATGATCCAACAAGTGAATCGCTGTACAAAATATTTCTCCAAATGTACATCATTTTCCATAACTTACATCTCAACGACATCTTCCATCAACGTATCTTTTAACTTCTGCCTCTTCTCTCCTACAATAATCTATATCGTGTTACAACTACGACAAACAGTCTCAAACAACAAAAAACGTCAGGTGACCAAGCCTTGAAATCGATGCAGGCCATTGGATGACAGCGCCAGCACTGAGCATCGCGATACAGTAGGATACGTGCACACACAAAACGCACGCTAACAAACAAAAATAGAGTGGGATGATAAAGTTTTAAGTCGAATAAAGAAAAAAAAAAAGAACGAAAAGGTTTCCTTCATTAATGCTAAGCGGGACAAAAGGTTCCGTACCTGCCGCCCAAGTCGCCGCTGTTATTTTTTAATTGGCCCAAATCATGATTTATTCCTATTCCCAATTTGGAGAAATGTATATATTACCAGCAGGATCCACAAGCCTAGGTTATCCATATTGATAAGTCTGATTAAAAAGAAATGCGCTCACCTCAGGGTTGAAATGTAACAATAGTGTTCTGCCTCTACGAGGGTATAAATAAGAATTAGGGGTTAAAAATAAATAGAAAATAAATAAAAAGGTGAAAAGAGAGTTCATGTAGCTGTCATACATTTTGGAAATGTTAGTCATCTGTTATGTACAAATTCCTTTTCTGGACTGACTTAGGGTAGCACATTTAGAGACCTAAAAAAAAATCTGAATCTTTCATTCAATAATTATTGAGCATTTTTTTGACTTGTTCTCGTTTAGATAAAATTAGATAAAATTTAATACTGTAATTATAATTGTGGTTTAGTCAATAGAATTTAAATGGAAAAGTATTATTCCAAAAATATATTGCATTGCTTTGAGTAAATGTTGTTAGCCAGAATTAAAATGTTATCTAAAATCGGAATTTTGCATTATTTGTAAGCAATTAAACAATTAAGGAGTGAATTTTTTGTTGTTCTGCAAAAGTTGTGATTTTATGATATTAATTATAATTTCTGAAGAAAAATACATGTTTTTTTTAAGTTAAGTCAAATGTTAATGTTTTGAATGGTATATAAAGGATTTTATGGGACTAAAAATCTCATATATTTTTTTGAAATAAAGGTTTTAAAAAATCCTGACTGCAGGAAATGAGTTACTTCAAGTCTTAATTGAAGTCAGAGTTTTAGAACGGAATCTGATGACCCTAAAAAAGTTGATCTACGTGAGCATTTCTTTGCCTGCAGAGGATACCAAAGCCAATTTCGAGCACCCTTCAAATTTCAATGGAACAAAAAGCCAGACAACACTGATAGGAGCCAACAATGAGGAAAAAAAACACCCCCAAAATTCTTAGTGACAAACAAACAGCTACCATAGCGACATTGTCCCAATGGCCGTGTCTATAAAAACGTCGTTTGCGCCGGACCAGTGTATGTGCTAGCCAGCAGATGGCGCAGAGTACGTGCATTGTCCATTCTTCCGTTCTGTTCTTTCATTTCCTTCGAGCAGCTCGACTTGACCGTTTTGCAAAAAATAAGAAGAAAAAATTGTCGCTTACGAGTCTCGGAAAGAAAAACTACTGGCTCTGGAAACGAGGAGGTAAGTCCGACAAGGGGACGACCCCTCCCTCAGGCGGCGGACTCGTGCTTGTAGTAGCCTCGCCTGAGCGCCTCAGAGGCGATGATCTCGGCCGAACGCCGCTGGTCCAATTCCAGCAGGGCATGCAGCAGGTGATTGATGTCGGCCTTCAGGCCCTGGCGCTGCATCCAGTTCTTGAGCAGCTCGTAGACTTTGTCGCAGGCCGCGCCGCTCTCCGCCTGCCGGATGTGGTTGTCGCTCACGCCGATCATACGGAAGAACTTGTTGTGAATCCGCACGTCCAGATATTTGTCAAATAGGTCGAAGCTCTTCTTCAGCGACTTCTCAGACTCTGCAGCAGATGCAGAATTGAAGTGGTCAGAATGTAATTACGGTAGTAATTAAAAAGGCTTCCTTTTATTATTCCAACCAATTACTTTGTACTAACCCTATTTGTTTTAAACCGTGAGGCCTGGTTTTGAATCCCCATCTTTAAATTTGCAATTGATGGTGCAAGATGTCCAATGCATTTTGAGTGTGGGGGTGCGAATAAATATTGACTCCAGTTTAAATAAATTGGACGTCTATTTCCATCAGTGACAAGCACTTTGCTCTCTTCCGACATGGGCACGAAATGGGCTTTTCTGTATAAGTGTCTTTCATTTTTCTTACCATGCAGCGGCAGCAGGCGGTATTGCAGGGGATCCTCCTGTGGACAGAACAGAGTGCGTTAAGTTTAAAAAAAAGAAATGATATATGGGGAAAAACATCTTTTCCAATGGACACGCACCATGGCGCCGACGCTGATCCTGCATGTAGCGGGGCTCTGCTGTGGGCTGTTTCCGGACGAGGCGGCGGCGGGCAGCGCCGACAGGCTGGTCTGCGACGAGCTGGTGGTGTTGGGCAAGCTGTCGCCCAATCCGCGGTCCTCGTCCTCCGGGGTCGGAGACGCCTTGATGCCCGTCTGCGTCTCTTGCAGGAGTGGACGCGACTCTGGGCGAGATTCGTCGCCCTCCAGGGTGGCGTTGCGGCTGCTCTGACACTCCACTGACGCGGGGGCGCTCTCGTCCTATCGAGAAAGAAACAGAAGTAGAATTCACGAATTGTTTACTAGTAGTGATGCCGTTTTGGATAACGGCGGATGGAGATATTGTACCAATACATTTTTGTCAAACACTACATTATTGCATGTACTCAGTTGAATGTAAAGTAATTGTGACATTTGTGTGTGTGTGTGTGTCCAAATATATAGAATAAATAAAGAAAATGAAGTTACTTATTCATGTAATGTGTGTAGTATTTATTTATGAGAACAAAAGTGTGTATTTTTTTAATGGCTGAAACATTTTATTTTGTGATAAAGATTTTAGTTATAATCATTTTTCCCAATGTATGAGAAGTTGTTTTAGCTTTTTTTTTTAAACCCCAGAATAAAGTGGCTTGACTTTGCTTTTTAACGGTTGTTTTCTAACTAGCTTTGCCCTTCATGTACCCTTTCACTTAGCTAACCCTCATGTAAAGTTGACGGTAAGGAACAGCTGTTTTGATACCTTACACCAGGGTTCAACTACCCCCCCCAAACATTCAGCACCCCAGCCATACAGTATCTAGTGTAATTACACTTAAAAGAACTATATTTATTGACATGTACTGTGTTTTTAGGGCATCGAAAGCAAATGATTTGTCAGGCCATCTATCAATCATACATAACATACAAACATTTGACTTTTGGCAATGATCGTACGATCGCTCCCTTTCAAAATGGATTGGACGTCAAAACGCCGTCATGGGCAGCCAATGAATTAATACCAACAGAATAAGCAAATACTGAATACGCACATGTAAATGATCAGAACAACTAGTACTTGTACCTTCATTTTACTTACGATTGGAATTTTGATGATTTCGCCGTTGTCACAGTGACTCTTAGCACCTGTCAAAAATAAAAAAAACAGCATACATGAATAAAGCGACACTGTCACACACACCGGGCTGGCTGTACTCACACGTTCCGGCGAAGGAGCAGCGCTTGATGGCGAACCACCACACGGCGAGCCCGGCGATTCCGGCGGCGAGCAGTAAGATGCAGATCAGAACGGGAACCCCTGCGATGCAAATGAGTGAGCCAAAGAAAACCAAAGAGACGAGCGGCCAAACGGAGAGGCGGCATTACATATGTCTGCCGGCGAGGCGGGCGTGGGCAGAATCGGGGCCTGCGGCGACCGGGTTGGAGACTGGTAACGCTTCCGGCATACCGTGTTGGAGAAATGCGTGCACTTTTTCACTTCCTCTTCACCCGCTTTACACCTAAACAGACGATCAGCCGGTCAATCAATGAAATGAATTGAGCGGCCAGGATGGGTTGATTTATTGGGTTTTTGAGACTCACGTGGCGCAGCGCTTGCACACCTCGCAGGCTTGATCAGGCAAGCAGAAGGTTCCGGGTCGACATTGACACCTGGTGTCTGACGTGGTGGTGCAGGACGCCGTCTCCATCTCGTCTGTCGGCCAGAAAGACACTTGTTTTAAAATCAAGAGAACGTGAGGAGGTTTCAAGTACACAAGCCAGTATTCACCTGATATAGTCCTCCCATAGCATTTTGAGGTCATCTGATATAACATTTTTGTGTAGTTTTGAATGAACTATTTGTTGTATTATCCAAACTTTCTCAGTTATTATAACATTATATATTCCTTTGATTCAATTAGCATTCATGTCTGTGTTTTAGGTGTGGGACTTGATTACCAAAAAAGCCTTATTAACTAGCCATTTGTAATCAATTAACCTTGAGTAGTGGAATTTTAACCTCACAATAATATTTGCCCTCAAAATAAATTTTTGAAATATGTCGTAAACTGGATTAAATTGTGAATATTTGAGGAATTTGTTTCATCAGATTTACAGATGAACAATGAGAAATGAATAGAAAATATGATGACTAAATTTGAAAAGAACATAAAAAGCCACTGTGGGATGATTTTTCTTCCATTGTAGTATTGATGAATGATTAAAAAAATCTAACATATATATGTATTAAAATGACAAAAATACAAAACTTCCTCAAGATTGTAATTCATTCATAAAAAGAAACACATTGAGAGATTTCTCACTATGGCCAATGGCGCCCATTACTCTTTCAACTTGCTTGTTGTTGAACTTGAAATTGTTTAGCTTTACTGGTATCATCGCTTTACCCGGACAAAGAACTGCATTGTCCGGAATGCCAACTGCGATTAAAACTTCGTTTTATCTTTATGATGGATAATCGCAATTAACACATTAAAGTTACGCCCCTTCTTTAAGCAGCATCAAAACAACCGTGATTATTTTGCTCACAGTAAAGCTTAATCTTTCACCTCTAAAAACAAAGACACGCTTTGTCCTTCTTCAAAGATATTTTCCCAGGTAAGTGAAAAGAGGACACGAGATCATCAGGGTGTGGAGACATTCAGAGGCACGGACAAAAAGGAGCGATTATAACCCAAAGAGCGAGCTGGCGTAACCCGACTCCTTTTCAAGAGGGACACAAAAAAACCACGCCCTGACCAGTCCAGGTAAGCCCCCCTCCTGGGACGCTCCCTCATTGAACGGCGGCAACAAAACCACAAAAGACACGCCCTTTCTCGCCGAGTAACTTCATCACTCTGCATTGTCAGGGCAGCGTCTCGCAAAGCTTGAAAAAAATAAAACATATCGACTTTCCATAATGATACAGCTTGGAAAAAAACAGGAAGAGCCCACTTAAGACCCACCTGCTAAATTGAAAGATATTTTCATCCCGTCCATTATAATTGCAGTCTGCAAGTCAAATTTTTGTGACAACTAGTCTATAACATTGGTGTCAGTGCCTGTCAGTGTGTGTGTATAATTCATTTTTTTATTGCATTATGAAGTTTGTATTCGGAGCGTGTTTACCTTTTCGACAATGCGTACAGTGCAGACATCGGTCCATGCCATTGGAATGTTCGGTGTACGTAAGTCCTTGCTCGCAGGGAGCACACACCCCCTGCTGGTGATCATGATCACATTCCTTCTGCACATACGTCCCTGATGACGACAATAAAAGCATTGTCCGAAATTGAAATATTTCTAGTGTATTTGTTCCCCAGAGCCTGTAAAATTTTATAGAAGCAAAATGTTTCTTTCCGTCAAATATTTTGTATCGTTAACTGGTGTTTTTTGTCGTAGATATTTTATTTAGCGTATTTTCCGGACTATAAGGCGCACCTTCAATCTGAGTATTTTCATAAGGCGCCCCTGATTATAATGTGCACTAGTACATCTGTGTACAATAGTTCTAATTTGTTCTCTAGATTTCAACGCTGGAGTTGTTCGGGTATTAAATTTATTTGCTTTACTTCAGTGTTGGATGAATGATTAATGTGTGTCTTTAGCATGTCACTGGTGTAATATAATTCTGTTATGCTTCAACAAAATAGGTTCAAAGTCATTAGGCATACTCAATTTATACACATTTTTTTCTAGTTTGCAATTGATTTTTCGCCAAAATCTTTGCAGATTTCCTGAAATGTTCTTTTGTTGTCACGTCATATTTGTGTATTTCCTATGTGTCTCATGTTGTACTTTTGTTGCGCACTGTGCAATTTGTTTTGGTTTTTAAATGAGTGTATTGACCATTTAAGCTTGGTTTGAATTATTAAGATTTTTTTTTAAATGCGTTACACAATATTTGTGCATTTTTCTACTTTGATATTGAAAATTTCCCCAAATCCGAGTACAAAACCAACATACCGGCCTGGCAATTGAGACAGCAGAAGCCCTGGTAGTTATACTGCTGATTCTCCACGCAGGTTCTGTGGCGTCGCAGGAGGGTGACGTTCCGGAAGTCGTTGTCTACCACTGCGGACCACTGGTCCGCGGGGGGCTGCTTGTCCGCACGGCCCGGCAAACTCGCGAGGAGGAGGAGGAGTGTCACCAGCAGCACCTGAGGGAAGGAAAGAAAATAAAATAAAAAGACAAGCCTTTGCTTTATTGACTCGAATGTGCTTGCACAGTTGAGCTCTTTCAGCGGAATCACATCAAAGACCGAGAAGATTCTTCATGAGTTGCCTTCTGTCTGCAATCTGCACATTGATTCTGAACATCTGACCTGAACATCTGCCGTGGGAACCAGATAATATCATCAGTACCCCACCACGTGTGCCACGCAAAATCGCAATGGAAATTTTTGTTCATAATGAAGTTGATTTGCTCGTTTTCATAATGTGGGAGAATACCTGGGTTACCCAGAAAAAAAAACCCACGGGGGAAGAAAATCAACAGAAAAGTTAGTATTTTTAAATAATGTTTGAATCCTACTGTGTGGAGTTTTATGTTTTGTTTTTTTCTGGCTTAAAACGCTAGCAATGACACACGACTCAAAATATTTATCTTTTTAAATTCATACTTTTAGCCTAAAAATGACTTTCAATTGAATTTATTATCATTATTTTTAACTAGACCCTTGATATGAGCGACAATGTAAGCACGGCAGTGTCCGACGCGATAGCATGGCTATTCATTGGGTGTATAATAGCCGACTTGTGTAGGTGGGCTATCCAGAAGAATACTGGGCCGTGCTCCGTTAGCGAGGCCCCCCGGGCGCTGGCGCTTTTCTTCGCACGCTTTTCAGCACGTCAATGTGAGAAGGGCCCATTCACGGGCCAACAACACTCCTCAGTGTCTCGACTTCAAATGACCCACATTCTTCCAACGCGGACGCTTTGAAATAAGCGACATGCGACACCGATGCAATGCGATACCGTCGAGATAAATGAGAGCTTGCGTTGGAGGCTTTTGTCCCGTTTGCTGACGCTATGCCAAAATCCTTCAGTTCAATTTAAAACCTTTAACAGCTTCCCAATATTCTTCAGAACCAAACAGAACAACTTCCCCATTTGTCGAAGCTTGACCTATTTTTTTTAAAAGGTAAAAGCAAAATTAAGACCCCCACTAAAAGTATAAATGATTATTAAATTACTCCATCACTAGTAGACGTTTGAAGTGAATGAACGTTTTTTTTCCAACCACTGCCAACCCTCCCACTTCAAATGGACATTTATAGCAAGACAATAAGAGACAATGAATTAAATTTAATTGGTTCTTCCTCGGGCCAAGATACGCTTTAACATCTAATAGTTTATTACTTCTAAGGGTCCAGTCCATTTGAGGTTGGAGAATGGCAGGAATGAACTAATATTAATTTGCTCCCACTACAAATTGGACGTCTATAGCAGAAAATGCGTTTATCAGTGTCTGCAAATTACTTGCAGTCAAGCGAGTATGCAGCAATATAGTTTTCAAAGAAAAAAAGGATTTAAAAAAAAAGTTATATTGTAGACACAGCATAAACCAGAATCGGTTTCGGAATGCAAAACAATGCTAGCTATTAAACTACTACTAAAAATAAAATAACCATTAAAAGAGAAAATATTTTAACACTCATAAAATGTCTTATTATTAATCAGATTCTGGTCTTATTAGGTGTTAGGGGAGAGATAAAGACGCTATATGCGAGAAGCTGCAGAAAAAGGACGACGAGGAAGGACGAGTGGGACTTCTGGAGTGTCGCCATGTCTTGTATCGGGAAGAACTTTTCCCTTCTGCCTGCCTCTCATCCTGGCCCCCCACCCCTAATGCCAGCTCCCGTCCCCTTCTCCCACTTCTGCCTTTTACTCCTCCTCGTTGTTCACGTCAGACTTTCCAAAGTGGCGGCGAGCAGTCACAATCAGTCCTTTTATATCTATCCAAACATTGGACGCCGGCAGAAAAGAGGAAAGGCGGGCGATGGATAGATGAGGGGGGGGGGGGGGTTGTCTGCTAGTGGTGGTCTATCGAGACTCGAACACAGTGCGTTTGTGTGAGAGAGCAGCGGGGAGTGGGGGGGGACGTCAAGAATGCGTGATGGTGCGAAGGCTGCCGTGAAAAGAAAAAAACGGTGAGGAAGCACATGTGCGTTTCGTACAAAACAGGGGAAATAGGCCTGGGAAAATGAAAAGTCAACTGGAGATTTTCAGAATGCAACGCTACACCATCACGTCATAAGCGTAAGGAGAAAAAGCATCAAATAAGGATGATAAGTCTTCTGCCACTTTGCGCATAAATTCATACAGCACAGAGAAATCTTTCCGTGCAATGTTCCCTTAACAGAGTCTGCGAGCTGACATGTTTATCTCCATTAGCGGTCTGTCAAATTCAAACGAGTGGGCAAAAAGAGAAGAGGGGGCGCGTGAATACTACTTTTGGCCAGCCACACGTGGCAGGGGTTGACCGTAACCTCAGTGCAGGACACCCTCCTAAACCACAATTCCTGGAGTTGGTCCAGTCCACTGAGCACAGAGCGCCACTGTGACGAGGATGCCACTTGTGTGCAAGTTAAAGCAATTAAAGTTGCAATCGAATGAAGGAGAGAGAGGCCTTCCTCTGGAAAGGTTCCTCTGCTGAAGACAGGACATCCGCCAAGCTGCTTATCAATAGGGCCATTTTAGTGACGACCATTTAGCCAGCACGCACATCCCCGAAGTGATTGTAAAACCGGGCGGAGTGTGTTAAACAAAAGAGAGGAGACGTTTATTTAATAATTTGTTGATGATTTTAGCCGGAGCCGAATGGTAAGCGGGGACGATGTGTACCTTATTACAGAGATGCATCCTGACCAAAACCATGCTTTTCTTATTAAGCGTTAATCATTAACTCCGCCTACTCCTTAAAACAACAACATATTTTGGTGTTTTTCTTGTTTTGTTTTTACAATAAGGTATGATATCTATAAGAATTAATTTTACAAAATGACATCATGCATAATTAGACATGAAATAATTAATTAACCTCATTTATGGGGTTCAGCTTTGTGAATTTAGTAAGAAAAAGTTCTGTTGTTTGGTGAAATACACGCGAATATGTGCATAAACGTGTGATATTGTGGCCAAATACACTCAAGTGTGGGTAGAATAGTCTTTAACTGTTTACCCACATTGGCTAAGTTTCATTACCCAATGCCAACTCTGCAATTTTTGCGCTCATTATATGGATTTTCTTTTATATTACATTTTTAAGCCTAATATTTTCTCCTGATATTTGTGTTGTTTTGCTGAATCATTGAGGGATCATATTTTGAGTATTATTGCATTGGCTCTTGACTTGCGGCACCCCGATTAGTAAAGCCCTGACGCCGCCACTCTGCTGACTATAATCACGATACTAAACTTTCCTAGCTTTCATCTGTAACTCAAACAGTGGAAAAAGTGTTGCAAGTCTGCCACCGCCGTTTATGCGGCGCAGTTAGACTTTGAGCACGAGCCAAACAACGCTCGCGCCGTGATTTGTTGCTCCAAGCCAAACAACTCGACTAGTTTCCAAACAGCAGGCAGCAGGGAGGTCAAAGTCAATAAGCGCCCAAACCACCCACTAATCACTAAACTCCTCCCATTTTCCACGCCGAGGGTTTGGAGATGGAAGAGAACTAGACGAACGTCTCGTAAACGATCGTGACAAACGACCGACGTGCCTCTTTTCGCCGTCTCTGTCCTTATCGCCGCCGCCTTTCTCGAACCGCGAGCGCGGCGTGCATCCAAACGTGCCCGCGGGCCAAGAAGAGGCCATGTTAACACGTTACAGCTGTTCGTGACAAGCCAACAAATGCTAGGCTCCGAGTCGAGTGGACATGTTTGCGTTGAATGACGACGATGAACGTAACGAGTAATTGAGTGAGTTCAAAATATGACGTGAACAATGCTTAATTGCACTTGGCTGCAGTCACATCATTATGAAAGAACTCCATCACTATAACAAGACTGCAGCCAAAACTCCACTAAGTGACCAAGTTTAACTTGAAAGACTGCCAAATTGTAAACCAAATTTAAAAAGTAGAAAACGCAAATATACCTTGATTTACAATTCCCTAGTTTTTGACATTGTCAGAAATCAGTTGAAATTTTGGTGGGAATTGGAAGATAGGTGGTATTATTAGAAATACTGTTAGATAACTTCAAAGAGCTATTGACAGATAAATAGGTACAGTTGATAGTGATAGTTACATTGTATATACATACAAAATCTAGTGTGTAATATATATAAATTGGAATAACCCTATACCTCATGCTTATTTTGTTGTTGGTTCCTACCAGCCCTCCTATTCAAAAAGGATTGGCGGTCTAACGGCAACGGCAGCCAATGAGTGAATACTTAAAAATAAATGGACATTTTTTTAAAACATTGCAATGTACAGGACAAACTGTAGTTTAATGCAAAATCCTGTGTAAATTTGCCAATTTTAAGTTCAATTTTCAGTCTCGATACTTTAAGTCAGGGGTGTCAGACTCGGGTTGGTTCGCGGGCCGCTTTAACGTCAACTTGATTTCACGTGGGCCGGACCATTTTAGATATAATATTTAGATTTTCTTAAATAAATGGATTAAAAGAACCAGATTAAAATCCCTGCATATTCAGTTTTTTATAGATCTAAAACAATGTTTATTTTAGCTTTTTTTAAATATATTTTTAGATTTTACAAAATGATTTTTGAACTAAAAACACAGAAAAAAATGGATTAAAAAATTACAATTACTGATTTAAAAGGGGGAAAATCAGGAAATTTAATATACATCTATACTCTTCATTTTAATTTGATACTAAAACAGAAAGTGAGCACTCATGATTTACTTTCCCGGGCCACACAAAATGATGCGGCGGGCCAGATTTGGCCCCCGGGCCGCCACTTTGACACATGTGCTTTAAGTTCTTTGAACTAATAGGCTACATTCACAAATGGAACTTATGAAGCTCTGACTTTAAGTTTCCTGAACCCGTCAAAGTTATAGGGTCTTATTTCGGCCCCCGATAAATCAGCCAGTTATTAGGTGCAGACAATGGACCCCATGGTCCACTTTCACACACAATGTTCCCAGTTCCCAAGGTGGAAATGTGTGCAAACCTACATACATACTGACTCTCAGCACTTAACATAAGACTGAATGTCTGTCTCACTGGTAACGCGGACCGAGTGCGTCTCCCGCGGCGACTAGCCGGCGTAAAAAGTGCGGCAAAGTGTTGAAGTATGCGTGTACAATGGCGTGTAGAGCGAGTGCCTGAGTGGGAGCGTGTGAAAAGCAGCGGCCCCCTCCTCTCAGGGAGGACAGGAAGCTGAGACAATACAAGGGCTTCATGCAGCACAGTCACCCTCTACCCCCTTCCAAAAAGGCCTGCACATTACGCACACACACACACAACATATCCGGCGGCCAGGATATTTTTAACCGGGGAAAGCTTGCAGCCCCGCGACACACATTCTTGAGTTTCCTCAGGAGGGGCGCACGTGTCGCTTACAGGTTAGGCGACGTTGGCAAACAATCGACCGTAATGAATGGCCAGTGCGGCGCGTGACTGACGCCGAGCTGAAACGCATAAAACCGACTTAGTCTGCTTGGAGTCTGGGGAGGGTTTTGTTATCGTGGCCAGACCAAAGGCAAGCACAGAGTCAGACATGTGCATGACCCTGGGCGATGGGCGGAGGCTTTTTCCATCTCGATTGGGCCCGAGCCGCCGCTCACAAGACGACTGGCAGCGTCGAGGAGGAGGGCGAAATTGACAACAACGTGAGAGGCGGATTATCAGATTGAAAAATGCACACCGCTTTTGCTATGTCAAATCACATTAGGGCCATTAGGGCTTGGTGTCTGTTATAAATGACACGCAGCAACACAGATTCTAAGCCATGCAAATGTAAGCATCCAATTACTCAAAAATATACATAAAAATCACATTTATATTTTTTTCAGATGTGTGTGTGTGTTGAAACTGGTAACTTTTGTTGCCAGTGATGTAAAAAGCCATAAAGGGGAAAAAAAGATTGAGTATGAATAACTTTTTGGGGGGATTCTGGGAGGCTCTGCTGTCCTAATTAAGATGGAAAAGTACTGAAATGAGGAACTGCAACCAGTAGATAAAAGTCAATCAATCTGTTTTGGATGGAACCAACACAAATAATAAAGAGAAAGGTAAAAAAAAAAGAGAAAATGGTGGCACACTAAATCTTTAACAACCAGCTGACACCTCTAAAAATTGTCAGTCACCCCATTTCAGGGCCAACTTACAAAATGTGTCTTGTTTCCCAGTAACTGCTGAGACTCCGTGACGCCAGTAAGTGTACTATTTGTCGTGGCGGACCCGCGACCAATCGTGGTCGATTATCACGCAACCAGATCACTGACCCACTGCTGCTGCTTTATTCATGGAATGATTGACTTAGACAATAATCAGACGCGTTCACGAGACTGACAACAACATGCAATTATTTTTTTATAGCGACAAACAAAAACCCACTGAACCTCCTACTTCTGAAATGCTTCCAGATGAAGAGCTTTCGATGAAAATTTAACTTACAGGTGCAGCACTACTCATGAAATATTGTAGATTTATCATTTCATATGCACATGGGCTTAGAAACTTAGCATACTTATTCTCAACCAGTTCAGTTTTAAAAAGTTCAGCATACAGAGCCCCAGAACTTTATTCCCCCCCCCCCCCCCCCCCCCAAAAAAAAAAAAAGAAATTCTTATACAAGATAGGCTGAATTGTTTGAAGCATGGCAGAGTTACACTTTTTTTTCTTCCAATGGTCCACTTTTTAAATCTCTGAAGTGATAGCGAATCTGAAGACCACTCATGAAGAAAAGTTTGGCTTAGATCTCAAACACCCCCCAAAATTGACAAAGTGATGACAGCTGACAGGAAAAATGCACAAGTTAATATGGAATATTTTAAGTTCTGGAGCCACGAAATAACCTTATCAGATTTTTCCCAACATTTTTTACAACACAAAAGGCACTAAAACAAAAGTACATTTGAGACGTGACAATAAGTGCCGAGGGCAATTCAACCGTGCAAGAATAGTTGTGCAAAGCCACCGTGCAATGACAGCTGTGTAAGTGATGGACAGAGTTGTGCAACATTGTAAAGGCACATGGAAGTACAGTAAATACTAATAGTGCAACTGATGCCAATAAGCAATATATTAAACTGACAGTAATATGATTTACTGATCAACAGCAGTTGTGTGATGTATGTACACAATTTTGTCAGTAAGGCTCCAAATGTATGATAGTGCAGTTTAAAAAGATGCCAAAAAAGAAATAGGAGGGCAGCCTGGTGGACGAGTGGTTAGTGCGTGGGGCTCACAGTTCAGGAATCGACGGTTTGATCCCAGTTCTGAGCTTCCTGTGTGGAGTTTGCATGTCCTCCCTGGGCTTGCGTGGGCTTTCTCCAGGTACTCCGGTTTCCTCCCACATCCCCAAAACATGCAGGGTAGTCTGTTTGAACACTCTAAATTGCTCTTAGGTATGAGTGTGAGCGTGAATGGTTGTCCAGCTCCTGCGATTGGCTGGCCACCAATTCAGGGTGTCCCATGCTTGGTACCCGTAGTTAGCTGGGATAGGCTCCAGCACCCCCCGCAACCCTTATTAGGATAAGTGGTACAGAAAAGTAAAGTACAAATAGGTGTTGTTAGCATTAAAAAACAATTAAAAAACTAATTGTACTTTAGGGGAGTTAAAAGAAACACTATGCATTAAAAACAAATCATTAAAGAAACCAAGTCATTAAAATGTTGAAAACAGCATTTTTGAAAAAGTTGTTCAAAGATAAAAAAACATTGATAAATCATGACAACAGTTGTTGTGTGTACTAAGTGTCTGTGCCTGTCCTTACTTAGAGTAAAGTAAAGCTAAACAACACTGACGTCTGCCTGCGGCAATCCTGTAAATGATTTGCGAGACCGTTCATGAAATATTTTTTCAATAGACCACGCACCGCCTTAATTGGCATGAAAGCCTTACTGAGCCGACTAGCTGTTTTGCTCACAAGTGAACTGTTGACGTCATCCAGGCTTACTCTAGAACACGTGTGTCAAAGTGGCGGCCCGGGGGCCAAATCTGGCCCGCCGCATCATTTTGTGTGGCCCGGGAATCATGAGTGCCGACTTTCTGTTTTAGGATCAAATTAAAATGAAGAGTATAGATGTATATCAAATTTCCTGATTTTCCCCTTTTAAATCAATAATTGTAATTTTTTAATCATTTTTTTCTGTGTTTTTAGTTCAAAAATCATTTTGTAAAATCTAAAAATATATTTAAAAAAGCTAAAATAAACATTGTTTTAGATCTATAAAAAACTGAATATTCAAGGCTTTTAATCCAGTTCTTTTAATCCATTTATAAAAAAAATCTAAATATTATATCTAAAATGGTCCGGCCCACATGAAATCGAGGTGACATTAACGCGGCCCGCGAACCAATCCGAGTCTGACACCCCTGCTCTAGAATGTGAGCAGCCGACACTGCCCAGACACACCTGCAAAAGTGACACATGCCCGGCGGGTGAGTCAGCCACTCTCCAATAAACCGAACCGCTGACCTAGGCGACAACGCGGGTGCCTTTCCGATCTAATAATCCAAAGTGTTGACAGAGCACCTGCTGCAGGTATTGCGCGCCTGTTGCATCATCCCATACCAAGCCATAAAGCTACCCAAGGGTTTTCCCACAGTCCGTCCCAGATTTCAGTTTTTGGCCTTTTCGGTACCATGAGGTAGTGGACGTGAGGGGCATTTCCGGTGTGAAGCCACACCCAGGCAGACGCACAAGAGATTAGAATCAAGTTTACAGTTACAACTGATGTCCCCTAATATGATGGCATGCGTGTACAGGAAACGGACAGAGCAGGCAGGCACGTAGGCTCGCTATCTATGTGTATGGGGAGGCTGTTGTGGGGGGGGATTAGGCTCCAGGCAGAGTCGGTGTGTGGGTGGATCAAGGGTGGGGGTCTTGTTTCCTCACAGTCCCCCCAGCAACAAGGCCACTTGGAGAGGCCTCTTCCAGAACGTACTGCGGTTTACACAAAAGATAAACAGTGACGTCGCAGCCCGACATGAGGAAAAGCAGCGGGGGGAGTTTGCACAAGTTGCAAAGGTCTTTGAAAAGGTTTCACACGGGAGAAAAGATGCCACATGACAGTGCACGGAGGACAATGTGACTTGCAAATATCAAGTACTAACTGAAATTTAAATGTGACTTACAAAACTCACAACCGCAAAAGAAAATGGAAATAGGAGAAATAATCGGAAATTTGAGGAAATATTAGGTGTTCTTTGCCTTGCAACCAATCATGGTGTACTACAAAACATTCATTCATTCAGTTTCTTATCCTCGCAAGGGTTGTGGGGGGTGCTGGAACCTATCCCAGCTGACTTTGGGCCGGAGGCGAGGGACACCCTGAATCGGTTTGGGAGAAAAACAGAGTACCCGGAGAAAACCCCCACAGGCCCGGGGAACAACATGGAAAATAAACACAGAAGGACAGACCTGATTTCGAACCCAGGGCCAACTGTGAGCCCAACGCGCTAACCACTCATTCAAATACCCTTCCTTTAGTTATGTCATTATTTGTTCCAAGTTTTACGTGGTCCACGTTACTTAAACTAAAGTTAATATTTGTTATATCGTATGCCTTATGTCAACCCATTTAGGGTTTTTATAGTTGGTTGCCACAATGTGTGAATTGAATAAGTTCTCACTAGTAAATCTGAACTCATTAGGTAAACCATAGTAGGATCCCACTGTATTATTATTGTCGCTGTCGCTTATTAACTCTGTTATTGTCAACCTAAAACGTTTGTGTTAGAAAATGAAAATCAATCTATCATTACATGTCATTAGTCATCACTCATTACGTCAAAGATTGCAGTGGTTTTATGCAGTACAGAGGAACTTTTAAGGTTTTTTTAAACGCATATTACAAATGGCTGATGGTTATGATGTTATATTTGTGGTTTGTTGAGTCAAGGCTTTGTTCATTATAATCCATATTTCTCTAAATATTTAGTATACTCCTGGTATGAAGAGTTTTCTTTTTCAATGCACCACTAGTTTATTCAATTAGTGTTGGACAACACTTGTTGGATTCTATTTGTGGCTCATTTGCATGCATTGCTTGATAGATGACAGCAAAAAAAGGCTTTCAAAAATAAGGGAGGGAGACTCATGCATAGAAAAATGTACTACTCTTTATATCTATATTTACTGTAGTGACAGGTACAAATGTAATACTCTTCCACTGGATGGCAGAAATGTACAAACGGCACCTGCTGCCATTCTTACCGGTTATGACTAACTGCAAATTAGGTTTAAAAGCTTTGGGTTAATTGATGTCAATACACTCATGCGTGCGCGCGCGCACGCGTGCATGCATTTCAGATGCATATTTATTAATTTCGCGACATCATAAACCGGGTTATTCACAAATCAGCCTTTGTCCCTCTCTTACCAATTGAATAGATATCAATGAATGTCACAAATACATTTTGTCATGTATTTCAAGTGGTTTTACTCACGCTGAAGTTCCCGACAGCTGGCCCGGTGTCCATGTCGGAAAGTTCCGAGACTTCTGCAGCCAAAAAGTGTCTTCAATTAAACACGATCGCGTGGTGGAAAGAACAAGAAAGTGTGGTATTAGAAAAAAAGCGGAAGAACCAAACTACTCCGTCATCCGATTTCTCTCATGAGTCTAAATCGTTGGCTACTTCGCTCCAATGTGTGTGAATTCCAAATGCTAAGGAATAGACAGCTGCACTGATTCTAGCACTGACATGTCGATGTGCTGTGACGTCATGCCATTCTATCCAATCAGGACAAGGAATGATCAAATATGTATGAGACCAACTTTTAGGCAGCCAATCATGGCCAGCCTATTTAAATATTAATGAGGCGCTGAGGTCAACGTTCTCCGTTTTTAAAACATGTTTCACACAGGCAAATTCCCAAAATAACACCAAAAATTGGACATCCCTGTGCTTATATAACCATTAATTATCAGCATACGTAGCATTCGTGATTCCCTTGGAAATATTTTAAGATTTTTAAACTTTAAAATAATTCAGAATTTGATTTTTTATTAAAGTTCTGTAGTTATAAATGAATCTCTTATATAATACAATGTGAGGAAAATTGATTAAACTAAAAGACTCCAATGAGTTAGAGTTTGTTCATTCATACAAAGTGGATTGGACGTTTAGTGCAGTCAATGGCAGCCAGTGAGTTAAATGAGTTTCCTATGAAGGTTGAAAAAAAAAACAATAATTATTGTTGCATAAAAGGGGAAGGAAAACAAACTCAACTCTCCATTAACATAAATAATGAGTCACAAAAATTGGACTAACACAAACTAAAATAATCTTTGTCACTATCTTTAGTTCTTATCTTTAGCCTTCAGGGGGGAAGGGATGACAAAGTAGAATAGAGACAATATATGCATAGATAGCCAAGATTTTCAGACTGGAATGAAACTTAATTTGATAAGCTGGGGTGGAACAAACACAGTGCAATGAACAGAATCTAATTTAATATAATAATAAGCATAATGATACTGATATGAGACAGCTCTTTCCAGGCCCCGGGTATGAGAGTTTGTTGCAGAATGGGGGTTAGTGTCCTTGAGTGTGGTATGTGAACTGTGAAAATTTACACTCATGTATGTGGAAATGTGAATTTTACATCAACATGCCCCAAGTGAAGACTTCATGTTCTCCATTAATCGGGATGGTATGTTGGTTCAACATCAAAAGACATAAACATCCTGTCCAAAATGACTCCGCCTAATGTTAATCTAATCTCATGGTAGCTAAAGTTCCGCCTGTCTGTTCAACAGTGTGCTATGTACAGCGGATGCAAAAAGTTTAAACACTCCTATTCAAATGGAACAAATAAATAAATAAAATGAAAGAAAAATATTCTCAAAATAGGACACGAGTACAAACAAAAACAATAATAAAGCTTGAATAACTGGAGGGTAAATTCAACTGTTTGTGGTCGCAGTAAATGTGGACAAATGCAGTTCAAGTGTAGCAAGTTGGGGTCATTTGCAAACATAAATAAATGCGGAGACCCTGGGTGGAGTGGAGGAAGGAAAGCGCTGTAATTAGCAGGCATCTTGAGTGAGCCATCGTGAGAGATGAAACCTCATGATGTCCACGTCTATTGCTCGTGATCCTGGGCGCAATGGTACAAAAGTTGTTTTTTTAGAGCACATTTATCAAAATATTTGCTGTTATGTCAAAGTTGAACGTGAAAGGTGGCCACGCCCAGACTTAAAAGACAAAAACGAAGGTTTGAATTGTCTTTCAGAGACTGCATGACCCAGTAAAACCAGGAAGGGAAAAGCAGGAAACTGTCCATACCAGATATATTAACAGGGTGGGCAAAGGCAAGTTTGAGAAAAACTAAACTTGTGAATATCTGTCGAGGAAAGCTTGTGTTTATGTGTGTGTGTCTTGGGAGCACATCCTGTGTTCTCCTCCAGGAGGTCAAGCACTGCCGACGTGCTGGAAAACAGGAAGTGCGCTGTGGAGTTATCGGCGGGCTCATCCTGCGCTCCATCATCGGCTACTTCATGACACTTCACGAAGAAAAGATGCAATCATTCACCGGTAAGACTGCACATGAATGCCACTGACCTTGGGTTAACCAGCTGTGTGTAGATATGTGTGTTATCTTAGTGTGTATGATGTTCATGGGTGGGTGTGCTGTTATACGGTGACATTAAAATGTCTTGGTAAACTTGTGTTTGTTTACTTGAGGCCAGTGGGAATAAATATTTGTGTTTATGTGTCTGAGTGTTGTGTTTAAGTCATGGGCTTCCATGAAGTTAAGTGAGTGTGTCTTAGATACGAGTTTGTCCGTGTGCTTTGTACTGTGAGCGCTATGCTTGTATACTGGTGTATAAAATTTAAAAAAAAGATCTGCTTCAAAGATAAAAATGGCCAAATCGTACTTGCTGTAGGGATCTGGACTGGAAAATGAAAGATTGTAGTGCTTGCTGGTTGGCTAAAGTATTCAATATATTAATATAGTGTTAATATTTGATTACACAAAAATGTGCTGCTTTACATCACTTTCCACTTTGACTATAGTTCCCCTCCCATAAACCTGTTTAGCCACAATTAGATTCATAACCTCAACCTATTCATTCCTTGTACAGCCACTGGAAACACAAATGTCGATCAAACTACAGACGCCTGGGGGATTACGACACTTGTACAGGTCCTTGTGGGAAATGTAGGCAAAATACTACCGCTTTTGTCCACTGGCATCACCAAAATCGCTAAGAAGTAGCACTGTCAATAGCATTTAAACATGGGCACTCAAAGCCAGTTCTCACACTTTGAATCATTGGACATCTACCAGTGTCAGTGCCAGGCAATCAGTTAAGAAAAACACATTTGTTTGCAGGAATGTTGCAATAATATAGAGTTGCACAAGAAATTCTGGACAAAAACCTTTGTGTCAGTTTATGACAGATTGTCTCAAGCAGTGCAAAAAATAAGCATTGTTTATTATTCCATCCAGACCAAGTAGTTTTCTCTTTAATAGTTAAATCGTAGAATATTAAGGAGTGATTTACTAACCGTCGTCATGATTGTTAGCCTCGTACGGCAAATTGTATGAAATAATTGAATGCGTGTTTGTCTGTTGGCAGTGATACAGGGCATGACCCGCTGACCGACCGCGGAAAAGGCCGACAAAAATAAAAGGAAGACAAACCTTCCTGCGTGACGTCCGCCGGGTATTGTTTTTGCTGGCTCTGTTTAGGAAGGTTGAGGCGGTAGGAAGCCAACAGAAAAAAATAGGACAAACTTCAAGTTCGCAGGTGCTGAAGAATAATGCTGCAATGTTGATACAAGGTAGCTGCTTTTGTCGCTTATGTCATCCAGCAATATTAGCACATGCCGACACTTAAAGCATCTGTAAGGAACGGCGGCCTCCACATATTTGTGTTATCTTGATTAGAGAGTAACAGAAGGTCAACAGTTGCTGATTTGGTAACTTTGCAACTATACATGAAGAGTTTCTCCCAAATGTGGTTAAAGCACTGTCTTGTCTTTGCATCATGGAATCCGTCGAGGCGTTGGGAGGATCCGCAGAGGATTTGGGGGGTCTGGAAGCCGCCGAGGCTGCTGGCAGAAACTTCTGGAAAGACTTCTTGCGGATTCAGCGCCCCCACGCACACCCCGGCCGGCGGGTGGAACTGGCGTAGGTGGCGAAGGGCCTGCCTCGCTCAACTTGTCGAGTCTGGTTGAACGTTAACCCGTCGGATTAGCACGCCGTGCAGGAATGCGGTCTTTTGTGTGGGGCCAGGTGATGTCATTGGGCTGATGAGTCACCTGACCTGACCTGATCGAGTAGGTGAAGATTGGGCAACAACTCTACGCTTGCCTGAAAGTCTAACTCATTAGACTTGTATAATGTCAATGAGAGTGTCTAATTCAATTCAATGTTTAAAATCGATTGCTCAACAAACAACACAGAATTCCAAGCAGCGAATTTCAAACCCAAATGGGGAGGAAGGGTGATGCTGATGCTGCTAATTGTGAGTGGGAGAAGACGATTAAAAATAGACACTTGGCGGCAGGAGAAATCCAAACACTTTGGTCTTGGAAGAATTCAGACAGACGACTGCTGATGTTTGCTGTCTGATTCCAGACGGCAGCAGACGGGACGAGCGCGCCAGCCGCAAGAGCGCGCTAATCCAAAGCATACCACAAACCCTCAACACACACGTGTATACACACACTACCAAGAACATGGAAAGAGGAGTGCCGTCCGTGTTCACCCACCAGCACACAAGCGACACATTTCGATCAAATGTCATCATTTCAAACTGCAATCTGAAAAAGCTACCCTAATGCCTCATACATGCTTGGATGACAATTTAAAAAAACACGAATAACTCCTTACTTAAAACCCAAACTAACACAACTTTGAAATACAGATCCCTGTTTGTGACTGCCATCTTGGAAGACATCACTCCAACAACAAAAACCTTCACTTTGAAACCCTAATAAGTTTCTACTAGATTCATATTTAACAAAAAAACAAACAAATAAACATGCAGTAAACTCATTTACGCACACAAACTACAGGTGTTAGCCTGGGAACCCTCGGAGTGAAGCCTTGGCAGCCAAAGAGTTGGGACCCAGTTGTCCCAAAGCAAAACAAGTTTGCCACTATTTTTTCTGCATAGCTTTTAGTTCTCATGAGCTGCACATGACTTACATTTAGTGCCCCCCCCCCTCCAACTCCACTCAGACACACACACACACTTCCTGTTTGTCCCAGCCGGAATGCTATTGGGTGGTGGGAGTAGCTATTGAAGCGAGGGGTTGCGGGATTATTTGGTGGTCAGAGGGCTCCATGGACATCCGGCCCGGTCACGCTTAGCAGTGAAGGTAATAAAGTAGATTAATATTTGCCCAGCATTCCCTGCTTCACATAGACCTCAAGCTGTGTGTGTGTTGTGGGGTCAGAGGCCCTGTGTCATGGAAACTGTGTGTATGGGCATGCGCACAAGACAAGCGACTTTCACGATTAGAAAGAAAAAAGACAACTCCCTCTCTTGGTGTCCCATTGGCAATACAGCATTGTTGGTCAGTAAATTAGGGACACCATCTGAAAGTCCTTCATCCTCAAACAGGGCACTTATTTATCCTCGTTTGGGAATTGGATCTGAATGCAACACACTCCAGTGTGTTCCTAAACTCACCGCATTAAGGGGAACTGATTGCCTGGTGACCAGTTTGGGTTGTCGTCGGCCTTTTACCCGGCTCAAGCACCCCTGCAATGAATGAATTTGCAATTAAACACATAGTATATTCCCAGTCAAGTTTAACTATGAGCTACCAAAAGCATAGAATTCATTCAGGTATTGTTTGTCAGCACTTAAAGGCTTTACAGCAATGTGTTGCTGCTAAACTAGCTTATGTGTGCTGCAGTCTCTGGCAACAGCTGTAGTTTTCCAGAAAATGAGCATGTTTAACCAGGTTTGGTAGTATGAACAGTGAGAAGAGAGTCACACGATTGGACACAAAGCCACTTTATTCTGTTGGTTGCAAGTGAACCAGGCCCTGGGCTCTTACCCTTCATCGAGTGTCCCACCCTAAAACAATCTTCCTCATGACAATTTTTATAGCACATTTGGCATTAAGTCTCCAACATTTTGCATTCGTTATGGCCTCGACTTTTTTGCACAATTATAGACACGACGCAAAAGCAAAAAAATGACAACATGACGTCACACTAAATGTTTGTCCCCCCGAAGGAAGAGGAACTCGGGAAATCATCTCCCCACGATGGACACTCGTCCGTCCTTCCCGACGACGCAAAGCTCACCTTAAAGGAGCTGGTGTTTGATTCCAGGAAGGAAGTCCCTGCTGATAAGCGTTCATGCATTTGTCCAGACCTTCAATCTGCAGTCCTTGCCGAGTTTAGGGAACCCCGCGTGTCCTTGCCCGTGTTCCCGGTGGGCGATTGGACCCGGCCGATCTCCTCCAAGGCGCTGGCCAGGGAGTCCAGGTCGGCTGAGTCTTGCTGTTGTGCCTCCCACAGGCTCAGGATCACTGATGCCGGGCTTTCTTGGCAGGCGAAGTAGCCCAGGTTCCTGCGAGGTGAAAATACAACTGTCAACATCTGAAAAACGACTTCACCCTTCAAATGTATGAGGGAAATGAGAACGTAGGAATTGGAATTGTCTTTAAAAATGGACTCAAGCAAGCTCTCGCAGAAAGTGACAGATCTAGTAAAGTAAGGTCCGCTAGGGGACAGTGTTTCACCATAGTTTGCTATGGCAGGATTTTCTACCCCGCCCCCTGTTCTTCCTCATTCCTACCAGTGACCACGTGTAAATATTTGCAGAAATAATTGCATAAATCAGCTTAGCGAACCCAAGAGACCCCAGACTCTTCTCCTGTCTCACTCCAGTCGTGTCGCTTCTCTTCCTACATTTCCCACCAGGAGGTCATCAGCAATCAGCAGGCATTCACGCAAGTAAAGAGTGATCAGGCCCAGGTTCCCAACAGTCCGAGACCTTCCCGATCAGAATCTGGCGTGCCAAACGGAACGCCGCTCCCCCTACTAACTTGCACGCCACGGGATCTATAATGAAATCAGCAGCCTGGGCCGGACCGAAGGCTTTGGTGCCTGATGGCAGATTAGACCTGCCGGCCAGGCTGCCCCTAGCCTACATTCTAAATAAGCAGTTAACCAATTCTGCTTTTCCACCCGTGTGTGAGTCCATTCAGGGTTGAAATGGAACATTTCTCACCTGTCCACGTGGAGTTTCTGGGCTAAGAGGCGCCAGTCTTTTCCCTTGGAGTTGCTGCCGTCGAATGTAGCGCTGATCCTCTGGCGGATGGAGAGCGGGATCTTGAAGGCCCGTGCTCCCGTCTGAGAGGTGACGGAGCAGTCGGACTCGCTCGAGATCGGGAATGCTAACTTTGCGTTCTGGAAGGCGGGAAGGGGGGATAACCAAAGTACAATTATAGGAGTTCAAGCATGCTGAGCCCCCTCGACAGTCAAAATTGTGGACTATAAACATAGAATTGTTTGCAGTCTCACCTCAGGTTGCACCGTCGTGTACACCTGAAGGATTTGCTCTTCACCTTGAACCTGACGCACGCTGATCTTACACGAGAGGGGGGACGAAGGGGAAGAGGAGGTGTTGTTACGCTCCAGGGAGAAGGCACAGTGCAGGGGGCGCTGTTTGCCCCACCACACCTGACAGAAGGAGAACTCCTGAAGAGGAGTATAACAAGAGGAGAAACAAGAACATAGAGAGAGAGAGAAGATGGAGCAGTAGAAGAAGGGGAAATGAGAAGAGCGTAAAAGCGAGAGGGGCGAGAAAAAGTGGGAGGAAGAGAGGACGATATTTGAGATAGTTTCAGCCATTCGTGAAAATATAACCCGCAGAGTAGACAAAAGAGTTGATATCATATCGATTTTACCTGGCAGGTGGTGAAAGGCTTGATGTTCCACAGCATCTGCGAGACATCCTGGATATTCACCTGCAGGCTTAGCGCGTTCCCGCGGAACGACAACACTTTGGGCTCCTCCAGCAGGCGCCCGCCTTGGACGCGCTCGCCCGCCGCCACCTCCTGGGGACGCCAAATGGGCACGTGGCAATTGAAACGAGTACCAATTCCAAATAATCCACAGAGTGAAAAAGGAAAATTCACGTTGGGTCAAGAGAGTAAAATAAAAAGGAGCTTCAGTCGTTACTTGGAAGGCGTGCGGCGTGTCGTCCACGCAGTAGACCCTGAGGATGAAGCCCATCGTCTTGGCGGCGTCGTGGCTTCCGAAGGCGGCCAATCGCAGGCGCTTAGCGGCGTGCGGCCGCAGGGGCTCGCCCACCAGGGCGTAGCGACCGGGATGCTCAAGCAGCATGTGGCAGCGCTGCTCCTCCAGCAGGCAGTAGCAGGAAGTGCACTCCTCCCGCACGCACATCACGTCCTGTTAGGAACGAGAGAAAAGGTTGAGCCTACATGCGGATTTCAGCGCGTGTCAAACTGTCGCCAGCCTGACTCTTAGGACAGTAGCTGCAATTACCTCCTACGGGGAGCGATAATGAAAGTGGGATTGGATGAACACCACTGACATGTTATAGATAAAGGATGCATATGTAATGCATAAATTAAATTGTTTCAGCTTGTATGGCTATATTTTGAGCAGCAGGGTAGGCACATTTTGGTTGTCCTCTTTTGCTATTTGTTCATAATAACACCAACCTGCACAATGGAAATAGAGTGGTGCCTTTAAGTTTGACAATTTCTTTGACCAAACTCATAACCAAAAAGATATTTTCTTATTCAAATGAATGGAAATGCCACATATGTGTTCCAGGATACACAAAATGTTTTGGTAATGAGTTTACTTTTAATTATATATATATATATATATATATATATATATATATATATATATATATATATATATATATATATATATATATATATAATATGTAATATTCTATTTCGTAAAAATGGAAAGGAAATTCAACTTTCAATTCCAAAATTGTATCTTAACCCTAGAATGGTAATCGTCTATTTCAGGGGTTACCTTTCAAGCTTCTGAAATAGAGGGTTACCATGGTTACCGGGGGGAAAAATGGGTACCCTTCATTGCACTGTCTTGCTTAGGACCCATTTTTTTCCCCGGTAACCATGGCAACCCTCTATTTCAGAAGCGTGAAAGGTAACCCCTGAAATAGAGGGTTACCATTCTAGGGTTAAAAGGAGCCAATTTTGCGCAAATGATCAAAATGTGTGTTTATTTGGTTTTTGTGGCAAATGCCTCAACGCTTCTTTGGCCATTTTGTTAATTTTTGTGGACTTAAATGAGGAAAACGATTATTTAACCAATTCTGATTAGATTTTACATATATGTTGATAGTTTGGAATTTTTGAAAATCTCACTTTTCATTTCATTTTTTTCACTCCACGGTCCAATGGCAAAAAATGGCTAGGATTCTGAAAATGAAATGATCTTTGAGTCATTTCTATATTTGTAGGAAATCTCCATATTTGACTTTGAGGCATCTTAAAGTTGACACATCAAGAGTGCAGCAGGGAAGTCTTTTGGCACTTTAATGGATGGCAAAGACCTCCAGTTGCGTTCGTAACGCTAATTCTGGAAAATTCATGGTTACATCAGACATCTTCCTCATTATCTTGCACCGATCAGAGAAGCCGCGCCCACCCCTCGGTCGGCTGTGGCGAGTCCGTCGTTTGATCGTGGTCTTTTGCGTGGGTGTGTGCGTATATGTCATGATGCCTCAAAGGAGCCACCTCCAGCTTGCCCCCTCTGCATGATGAGGTCACCAGACCATTAAAAGCGCTCCACGACGCGAGTTGGAAGGTGGTGAGATGGAGAATGTATTGTATATGAGGTTAGTGTCAAGACGGATAGCTGACCTCCCACTTGCGGTCCTGCGTCTGCCTCTTCAGTCGCGGGATCCAGTGGTCGGCGGCCGCCTCAGCGCTGTGGGGTACAGTCAGGACCACGGGACAGGACAGGACCATTCCTGGTGGGCCATACGTGACGGCGGGACTCAAGAAGATCTCTGATCCTTCACCCAACGCCAAGCTACGAGTCACAACAGTAGCTCGTGATTTGCACTTTATCTTCACTTTACAACATATGACTCATCACAGGGTGGACCGGCTTACTCATTTTTTTGTCTGTATTTTATGAAATATGGATTAAAGTTCTTTTTTTTACATATATATTACATTGAAACTGAATAACTAAAGTGATCTATTATACTATACTAATACTGAATCAGAAAAGGTGGTGGAATATCGTTAAGAAATTAATAATAATAAGTTCCTCTTTTTTAATTTCTTTTGAAACGTATCCTAGAACCTTTGTTTTTTTTTAGGCCATGGGGAGGGGTTAATTATGTATTGTGTACTCTTTTTTAAATAATTCATTGATTCCCATTGACGGCGACATGACCAGGCAGTGAAACATGATCACATAATAGCAGTCATTACTGTTGATTTCAATGAATGAGTTAACATTATTATTATGTAGTAATGTTCCTCCAATGTTTTATGTAGATTTATTACATTTAAATTCTGACATATAGCAGCATTTCCTGGTCAATTGGGGTGTCTCACACAACAACAGTGACTGAGCCTGACATATCGGAGATTCTTGAGCATGTGAAAGTGAGCTCGGAAGAAAAGAAATGAAATCCCATTTCGCCAACCTGCAGGACTTTCCCCGCCTATGGGCTGATAGCGTTTGATTGACAGCTCGGTGCTGCGACTCCGGCAGCTTCCTTAAGCGGCCAAGTGCACGCGCCTTATCACAGTGCTGCACAACGCAGTGCAGAAGAAGCGAGCCGAGGCTCAGAGGTGGCTAAAGCCAGAGGGGCATGTCATCATCTCTGGGTCACTTATTACCTTCTGGCCAAAAATGCAACTAAATAAAAGCCTGCCAACCATCAACTTAACCAACAAAGACAAGCTGACAAACTAACAATTGAACAACACGAATAATTAACAGACAAAGTCACTAACAACTACCTGCTGTCCTCCTGGTTGACGATGACGCTGGTTTCCCATGTGATGTCATTAGCGATCCCTCCGACGGGTACCAGAAGACTCACACCTGTGCAAGGCATTGGTATCATTAGCATACTCGACCTACAGAACATTATCATTGACACATGAATTTACATTGAAAAAAAATCCATTGAAGGATTACTAAACTAAATATCAATAGTAGTAATGCGTAACTGGAATGCATCTCATTGTACAATGTACAATATAGTATATTGAAATTTAATTGTCTATATTTAGTATAAGTTTAAATTGAATTGAATGCTTTATTATCATTGTACATACATATACATACTTGGTATATTGAATATACCAAGTATGTATATGTATGTACAATGATAAAAGCGTTCAATTCAATTCAAACTTGCACTAAATATAGAAAATTAAATTGAAAAAAATAATACAGCTAAAACTGAGAGCAAAATGTTTCTCTACTAAAAGCATATTAAGTGTAAGCTGTAGCAATGATATTGTTTTCAAGTTGAAAATGTTCCGTATGATTTCATTTATGTTTTCCTTCAAATCCTCTTATCTCATTAAAGAAAGGCATCATCTTCAAATTTGAGTGTGTTTCCCCGCTGTTGATGTTTTTGTGCTTTCCGAGACCGAGGAGGCTAATTGAGGCGTTTGCGAGAAGGCCAAAGCTGTCGGCTTTCATCTATGGAGTGAATGAGAAATGAATGTTCTCGCTGGATGGATGACATTTTCACATTCTTGCTGCGGGCCAATAACGACAAGGTCAAGCATTTCCAAAATGTCCGCCTCGCTCGCTAAGTGCTCTTGTGATTTTTTTTGTTTTGGCCTGGGGACAGAAAGGAGCTAAGAGGGAGACGAGAAGGGGGATGACGAAAGGAAGAGCTCGTAGAGAAGGTATGGATGAGAGAAGGATGTGAGAAAATGAAGTTCCGGAAGGGAAGTGAGGAAAGGATGACAGAAGGAAGAAAGAGGGAAGGAGAAAAAAAAGGAAAGAAGAAGAAATGAAGGCTGGAAAAAGTGGGGTACCTGTGTTTGGTACCACCAGGCGTCCTCCTGCGTGCCCCAACATGGCTGTGGCTTTGTGTCTTGGCCTAATGGCGGGTGCCAGTGCCCCCTGTGAGCTAAAGAGGCTCCTCTCTCCGCGGCTCAGCGTGGCGCCCACGACGACGCCGCGATAGTCTGGAGAGAGGCCCCTTGGGAACGTCTGGGGGTGAAAGTCGGAACCCTCCGACCCTGCGTGCATAAGTGAGTACATAAGCAATGAGAAGGCAGTAATAATTAGACCAGTTAGTCTCACAGTAATCAAGAACTACATTGGTTATTTACCAAAAGTGAGTAAATAATAAGCTCGTGTAAGAGAGTGACATTATTGTGATATTATGAAGAGCAGATCTGAGAGGATCTCACCTTTCATCTTGATAACTGGGAGGGGGTCCAAAAGCTCCTTGTCCATGGCGTCGTGGAAGCACATGGGACTAGTGTATGTGCGAGACACGCTTAGGTCAGGCTGTAGCGACGAGTGGATCAACAGAGTGTTCCCTGTGGAAAGACACATTTATTTTGTAGGCTTTAGGACATGCCTGTCCAGACTTGGGCCCACTGCCCATTTCTTATTGGCCGCAGAAAATGATTAAAATTTCATTGGATTCTGTTGCACTTGTCAGTTTTAACACTAGACGGACATAGTCACTTAAAAAGGGCCTCCATTGGCCGAGGAGTCAAAGTCTGACATGTTGAAATTAACGTAGGAATTGGCACAGATATATCTAATACTTAAAAAAACATTTTAAAAAAGCCAACCTTTTTTGTCCAATATCAAGTTGCATCCTTTGATGTTAAGAAGTTTGGATGCCCCAGCTTTAAGAGTAACTTAGAAAATAGGCTACCTACTATGAGTCAGTATTTTAGAATAGTAGTATTGCATTTTGACTTTTTTTAATAGAGTGACAATGCACCATTGCATGAATAGTATCGCTTGAAAGACACTTATAATTTAGTGAAGCAAAAGTGGTCACAGCGTCCAACTATGCTTCATTTCAACCGTCTTGCCGTAATATAATAACAACTCTACTAACTTTGTAAAACAAATTTACATTAAGCATCACACATGCATACAATAAAAGATTAAACAGCATGCATGAATTATTCATATGAACCCACATTCATGATTCATACAGATACTGTAAAGCACACAGACATAATTTTAAATCACTCCATTCTTTATGTTAATTAGATCTTGGCATACATAAAGCTACTGTATATGTATGTTTCTGTACATGTGGCATTAGTGTCACCTTGGCGTGACGTCTTGAAGTTGAAGGACTGGAACCCTCCGGAGAGGGCGGATGAGTCAATGACATCCACTCCGTAGTCTCGGCGGCTTCGGCGGTACACGGTGACGCCCACGATCAGCAGTGCCACTGTGGCGGCGCCGGCCGCCAGGCCGGAGTAGAGCGCTACGTCACTTCCGCCGCCACTGCCGATGCTGCCGACGTTGCCGACTCCACTCTCCACAACACCTAAAAATGAACAGCAATTGTGTTTACTAACACCTACTAATTGATTCATTCATTTATTAATGCTCAAAGTAACTAAATACGTCAATCGCCGTCTTTTCCCGGGGAAATCATCTCCCTGGCCTGGTTCTGAAGTCTAAAAAGCTCAAGTATTCGTATTTAATCAATAAATGCTGTTTTTGGCTGGATTTTACCCCTTTTTCGGGCAATGTTTGCCGGTACGTCTTTGACGTTCATCGCTGTCTTTTCCCGGGAAAATCCCTCCCTGGCCCGGTTGTAATGTCTGAAAAGCTCCAGTATTTGTATTTAATCATTAAATGCTGCTAGGAAGTGGATTTTACCCCATTTTTGTGCATTGATTTATTGATTATTTTTTACGTGTCGCAGCTGTAGTTGCAGTCGAGGTTTTATAACCATAAAATAGTTTTTGAGGGTTGGATTGATTCGGTGAAGACGCTACGAGAAAATGCACGGACTGGTATCCACTAATACCCAAAAAAATTGCAGATCGATGCTCTGCAATATTGACCCTTTGATATTTAGTTTCCAACCACAGCTTGCCCTTGCCAATATGGTTAACAATTACAAAATGCCAACAAAGAAGCTTCGGTAAAAAAAGAAGCAGCAAAGGAAGTTTTATTCCGGCATGTGTTTTTGAAAGTGCTCATTTGGCAGCCATGTTTTCGATATATGAGCTGTTACTTCAAATGGCGGACAAATGTACATTAAACAGTAAAATCAGCCGGGATTCTACATTTTTGGAAAACGGATCTTGACCTAGCTTTTTTAGATGAAAACTGGAAAAAGCAGGCCAGCCAATGCCAATTTGTATCCTCTGCTTGCATAAGTGATGTGCCAAGCTAATGTACTAATGTTGTATAATTGCACACACTGTGGACTCAATGGGGGCATCGGGCTTGACACCAAAGTGAACAAACATAAAAAAACAAGAACATTTTGTCCGTAGAGAGAATTTTAAGTATCCAATTTTAAATGGAGATCATTCATTTATTTATGATCTCCCATATCAGGTAGGACCAAGCCATTGTAGCATTTAATCTACATTCAGGAGAGAATGCAGTAATTCAGTATCAGAAGGAAAACAGTTTTTGTCAGTACAGTATCCGTCTACACCAAAACAGAGTAGCGGAATTGCTAAAATATGAGAGGAAACAAGTAAAGTTGTTGGATCTGGATAGACAAAAAGAAGTTGAGGCGGTTACTAGTTGGGGTGTTAAGGAGGAAGGAATCACCAGGGATTGCTTTGTATGTGAAATGTGCAATGACAAAACTCTATTTTGGTCCAAGCAGAAACTAGGACCAAGGACAAAACGCCGAGCACGTGCATCGGGCTGCTGGCTTGTTACGTGAAGATAACAAGATCCAAGTGGGAAAGTGGGAGAAATCCACTCAGCAAGAAGCAGTGCAAAATGGGAAAAATAACAAAAGCACATTAACATTTTTCCACTGGCAGGTTAATTGAGGGCTCGCCAAGTTTGGGACAAACTAACAAAGCCAAGACAAAGTGAGAAGGAGTCACAGCAAAGACTCCTAAGCCTCATTCGCACTTAAAGTCCCACAAACTTTTCGGTCTTAGAACTTCTTGGTACTACAAAAAGAAAAAAATCACTCTAATTTGTACGGGAAAATGCTCCTAACCACTTTTGGTCTCCCGATACAGATTCCGACATCCTGTGTGGTATCGGCCTATGTATAGAAAGTATTCAGACGCCTTGAAATTTTTCACTGTCAATTTTTCACCAAAAAGTAGTCAAGTTAATATAAAGTAATTGCTGTCAAGGTTTTGGTCACACAATACTTTAACTCATTGGCTGCCATTGACGGCACATAACTTTGAAATGGAATGGGTGTCTACTCCAATTCACAACAGAAGGACAATTGAGTGCCACATGATTGGACGCCCATCATCATCTTGGGAAGGGTGACAAATGCTTCGTTTTCTTTTATCGGGTAGGGCGACCAGTGGTTGGAAAATAAGTCTTAAAATGTGCATATTGCTCAGCATAAGCATATTATTTCTTAGTATTCTCAGATACTGGTAACAATCCATAGTGTTATTGGTGCAACACTAAATGTTATCAACATGATGACTATAACACATATTAAAACTCACCTTGTGGTTTGGCATCACGTAGCAATTTTCCATCTGAAAACAAAATGAAAGTTTGATCCATGTATTAATATAGTGATCCCGTCCGTATAAGACTGCTCACTCATCCTGTTCTTATACACTTTTGTATTGCAACTCTCACTTTGCGTGCAGAGGCCTCCAGTGCAGTTGTCGGTAGCCAGCGCCACACCGTCACACAGCCGCCCCCCGTGTTTAGGTTCGGGCGCCGTACACTCGCGACTCTTCCTCCTCTCGCAATCGCCATCGCACGCCGACCACTCGGTCCACATGCCCCAGCCGCCGTCCACTGGGCGGGTCGCAACCATCACAACACGAGCATTTGAGCGAATGCGACGACACATCAATCTTGTCGAGTCATGGCTAGCTCACCTGGACACGGCGCAGTGCAAGCGTTCTTCTGCAGAGACGTTCCATCGCAAAAGGATCCGCCGTTGAGCGGCGCCGGATTGGTGCACGTGCGCGAACGTTTGTGGACGCCGCGGCCGCAGCGTACGTTGCATGCCGACCAATCGCTCCACGACGACCAACCACCATTTACTGTAAGACATTATATTATAATGACTTTAGAGTACATACAATATACATGAGGTGGTTTAGAAGTGTAGGGACATTAAATATGCAAATAGGATACATTTCCGCTTTGTCGATAGATGAGAAATGTAATGGTTAGCGCCTTCTGAAACCCCAAGGCCAAACAAAATATAGCGATGGAGTGATTAATCTCATGTTTGTTTACTTCTACTCTAGTGTGCAGTTGTTCAGTAAACGTACGCAAAGAAAGAAGTGCAAAAATGATGATAGATCACTGATACAAACACTAAATTGGAAAAAAGCCGCCAGTCTCTAGAGTTCATCAGTGAGACAACAATGATCAACGGCATCGAGTGTCACGTTTGCCTGTGATTTGCAGCAAATGAAGCGACGTGTCAGCGCATCGACTATCATCAGACAGGAAGAACAAGTCATCAGGCCATCAAGAACATTATGGAAATGAGTGATTGATGGGAAGAACCTGATTAATTCCTGAGGCGGCTCCATTGCCTGTCTCTATCGACTAAATCAGACCAAAAAGCAATAAAACACAAATTACTTGGAAACAAATCTTTAAAAAAAAAATGCATAGTTGAGGGTTTTAATAACTCACCAAAGACGATGACAGCAGCTGTGGAACTGCGTCGCTTGGCCACGATGTTGCTGGCCACACAAGTATAGTTTCCTGAATCGGAGAGTTGGGCTTGAGAGATAACCAATCGGTGGTCGCCTTTAGCATCCATGACGCTGCTGCCAACGTTTAAAGGCTCGTCGTTTTTCAGCCATTCTACCTGAATATGGCAAATACAGAACTTTACTTTTGAAGCCATTTATCATTTTCCCAGTTCAAATCAAAACGACCGACTACTTTTGTCTTTTAGGCATGGCTTCTTAAGCATTTTTTGTGGGTCTACATACAATAAATGTGATAAAAAACACATTGTTTTTTATAACACACTTCAGGTGGAAGTTAAAGCATTCCACCAAGTGCCACTAAGCCATTTAAAAAAAAAAGTACACTCTAGTGCAAGGGTGTCAGACTCGGGTTGGTTCGTGGGCCGCTTTAACGTCAACTTGATTTCACGTGGGCCGGACCATTTTAGATATAATATTTAGATATTATTTTTATAAATGGATTAAAGGAACTGGATCAAAAGCCCTGAATATTCCTTTTTTTATAGATCTAAAACAATGTTTATTTGGCTTTTTTTCTTAGTAAGGGAAAATCTCTTTTAATCATTATGTTCCATATTAAAGTGGAAAATAGAAAATATTTTTATATATTTTTAGATTTTACAAAATGTTTTTTGAACTAAAAACAAAGAAAAATGGTTTAAAAAATTGCAATTATTGATTTAAAAGGGGGAAAATCAGGAAATATAATATACATCTATATCTATCATTTTAATTTGATCCTAAAACAGAAGTTGGCACTCATGATTTACTTTCCCAGGCCACACAAAATGATGTGGCGGGCCAGATTTGGCCCCCGGGCCACCACTTTGACACCTGTGCTCTAGTGCAACCAAATGTACATTTTGTCCAGGGTTAACATTTCTGCCAAATTAAGTTAAACTCGATACAATTTATGATCAAACTCTAGTGAAGGATGCTCTGTTGAAACTGGTCCCTGCGCTTGAGCCCTGCAATACATTGATATTAGCATTAAAATCTTTATATCCACTATCCAGGGAGAGAAATCCGTGAATCACATCGCTTTATTTAGGGATTAAAAAGTCAGTCCCATTGGGAATTCTACGTATGTATGTGAGTCGAGGGAGGTGTGCTTGCTTGAGCGTAGCATTTGTGTGTTTGTATTTGGCGTCCAGTCGCTGAGGGATTAGCACAGCAGCCAACAAACTCAGTGATTGCCTTGCTCTTTCCAAGCAACCCCAGTTGAAAAGGGGAAAATAACTAAATGCCAGAAAATCAATAACTTGCGAATCACGTCATCACGAGCGCTGTTGATTTTTCTAGCCCGCGCACTCTGTCTTCCATCTTTAATCTAGCGCCCGCTGGTGGGCCGCGTCACTCGCTCTGTCAAGTTTGTCCAGCATGTTTGTCTCTGCCGTTTTTCCCCCGCCTGGCGGTACAATCAAGTTCCACGCTGCCGAGCGTGCACGGTTCGATTATTCTTCGACCCGCGCAATTATGGCAGCGGTGGCTTTCTACCCCCCGTTGAAAAGTCTTGGACGTTACAATAAAAAGGAGAAAAGAACATGAGGACTTTATCCCTAGCGTTTCCATGGAAACAAAAGTCAACAGCTTTTGCCGCAGAGCGAACATAACCACGGGAACAAAACAAGAGTTTGTGTGACAACATTATGGGTTGCTTTAAAAATGCTTGGCAATATCGGCAGCTATTGTCAGCAATTAAGCCCGCGGCAATAAAAAGCAGACAGAACAAAGTGCATTTTTTTACCGTTTAAAAAGGCATGCAAGTTGGGTGATAATAATAACGTTCACATTTAATCACAAGCTAATATCGGCAATTACACTAAGTACATTTCATTCGGGGCGAGCGCGCGATTGCTTTTCTCACTTTAAAGAACGATTATTTGAAAAATTTCAAACCTTTTCGGTGTGACCTTTTACTACAGCAGCAATAGTGTCACTGTAAAACTGCTGTGCCATCATATATGAGTTAGATATAGTGCTGCACCAATTCTGAAACTATACGTGGTACTAAAATTCAAGTATCGTTGTCAGCGAGTTCTGCGCAACATGAACACTTTGAGATTTAATTCCCAAACACTAGTTGTCCTCTCCATGATGGTCGGCAACTACCATTTACCAGCCATGATTTAACGTTTTATGAATAGTGACATCACCATGGGCACATATAAAGAGCCAAGTATCGGAATCAGTATCGGGAGCAAAAAATGGCATCTGGGCAACACCATTTAAAACGTGCTTGCTGAATATGAATTTGAATATGGTACTTTGTGGTCATCAGTGTGTTGATGCATTGATGCATGTGACAAAGCGCGGAGTGCTGGTAAATAATCCATAAAGTCAAGTAAATCCCAGCTGCAGCTGGAAATAGCATCTATCCACATTTAGGAAGCTTCTCTTGTCTTTTTCATGATACCAAGTTGAAAAGGTCACCCCCGTATCGGATATTTATTTACTAAACTCAAACTGGCTCTTAAAATTCCGTCCTGTTTCCTATATTAAAAAAATATCAAGAAAGGCCCAGAAGATGTTATGCTGGCGTTAGGGTTGCTTTGTGACTTTAATGCAAAAAAGAGGCATCCATGTTATCTGCTGTCCTGCTGTGATAACAGCAATCAGCTTAGCATGCGTGATAGCAAAAAGAGCTTAGGTCTGCTTTAGTCTTGTAGACGATAGGACACTATTTTTTTTCAATTAAGACTTTTTTTTAATACAGCCAGAGAAGTTTGAAGAGACAAATATAACCCATGTGATATTCTCCTACGCAAATCCCTTAAATAGAACAAAAGAGGTCAAAAAGTTAAAACGACTCATTGAGAACGAGTCCTCAGTTGTCGCTCTTCTTTTCGCCATTTCTATTTCCCGACAAATGGTATCGGTGCAATACAAATAATGACAAGGCAAAAAGTGAGTATTCAGTCAACGGCTGCCATTGAGGGCGATCAACGTCTAATCTATTTGAAATGTAATTTTAATAGGTAATGAAGCTATAAATTAATTTGTGCTTTATGTTGGGACCGAGTAAGCTCGACACTTTTCCCCCAGAGCTGCTTTCGAGGCCAGTTAATCGTTTTCAGGACTATTGACTGAGCAGGACACCATGTTCCAGGCCGAGACTGTTGATCTGAGTTGGCAATGAAGATCTACAAGGGACTCTTGAATTGCTTTGACTTGGATTCCGGCAGATGGCGATAATCGCATTATTGTTTAAAAATACGGTCGCTCTGTTTACCTTATAAAGAAATTATTATGCTTATTCGTGCAAATTCTTACGCAGTTGTTTTGGTTTCCGATCTAATATGAGCAGTTGTTTTTTTTACCTTGATGGTGTTATTCGGTTAGCTTATGCAATTGTTTGAATCAGATTACATTAAATGTTTTGATTATGCGCTGACTAAATTGACAGAGGAAGATGCCGTTTCTTTAGAATCCTCTTGGACGAAGGCGAGTTGGGAGTGATTTTCCTTGCAAGTTGTAGCCAGTGTATGTTAAAGATGACTCCCTGTTTTGATTAAAGTGTATTAATAATAAATCTATCAAAATGGGAAGGGCCGATTGGGACGCTATACTGTAGTTATTGGATCCCCACATGGATTTATGTGTCAATCAAAGGAAACAGCAGTCCCGACTTTTGCGCAAAGTTAAGCTTTCGACTTGATGAATTGTACAGATGGAGGCTCAGCGTGATGCTGCACGGCTCAGCAGGACGGCCAGCGAGAGCGCTGGTTGCTATTTTCATTGTTGTCCTCATTGATATTCACATTGATATTCATGAGGGAGAAATTAAAAAGGCCACATGTCAAACAGGGGAACACACGTTTGCCGAGGGAACTGACAACTGAAAAAGTCACAGTGGCACGTCATGTTTGATGTATTTTTTTGGATTTTCCGTTGGCGCCCTTTAACACTCATGCAGGTATGGTTAACGGCCGAGATTAAAACTCTCCTTTTTTGTGAGGCAAAATAAAATCTCGTCTTAGCTATTCTTTGAACATAAATGTATAGGTTTTTATTTGTTTTTCACTCACTTTCTGTTCTGCTAAATCCTCACAAGGGCCGTGAGGTTTGCTGGAGTCTATCCCAGCAAATTTTGGTCTGTAGGCGGGGGACACTCTTAATTGCCAATCCTTAAGGACAATTTAGAGTGTTCAATCAGCCTCTTCTGCATGTTTTTGGGATGTGGTAGGAAACCAGAGCACCCTGAGAACAAACTATGTATTTATCGTTATATTTTCTTAGTTTCTATTCCTAATTTTCATTTCATCCTAATTCAAATGTATTTTTAAAGTTCACATATGTGTTATATTATATATACAAATAGAAAGATTATATCAATATTTTAGTTATTTTTCAAAGCATTTAGTTAAGTTTATTTAATAAAACAATATTTTTTCTTATCTTTTTAGTAGATTAAGACTAAGAATCCACAAGTTGTGCCCCCAAAAGAGGATTTCACTAACATGTTGCCCTATGGTGACTCAGAAGACGGATCTGCTCATGTTCAAAACGCCGCCACGAAAACAGAATTATGGCGTAGTCACCTGGGCTGCAGGCACCCCATCTGGTGGACGACAATGCAGCACAATCATGCCGCTCAGGGGCACCTCCAAGCCTTGAGGGTCTTGCTCAAAGTTTTTCCTCAGGTCTGGGGGAAAAAAAGGAAGCTGCATGAACACCACCAGAGACACCAAAACTGCGCACTTAACATTTCGGACTTACAGGCGATCCGCACGGACGCCTTGTGGCTTTTGGATGTTCCGAGGTGGCTCCAAGCGACGCAGAGGCACCAGTAGTCCTCTGGACCGTGGAAGTCCTCCACCTGCTGACGGGACACGTTGATCATCACCTCACGGATCTTCAGCCCTGTCGGCATCAGTTAGGATCAGTTTTAAGATTTACGTTGACAACCATTGTTAGAATGCATTTGCTATAATCAAGGCTAGTTGTTATCATTGGAATGCCTTTTTTGAACTTTTAGATAGCTCTTTGAAAGGCAGCAACATTAAAAGGGGAAGGCAAATAAGGTTAGTGGTTAGAAAATGATGCTTCAGAAACGATAAATACCGTAATTTAAGAGTATAAGGGTCTACTTTTTTCATCCCCCTTGAACCCGACGGCTTCTAGTCCAGTTCAGTTGGTACTCGGACGTTTGGTCGTCAGACGTTTGGTCGCCCGGACGTTTGGTCGCCCGGACGTTTGGTCGCCCGGACGTTTGGTCGCCCGGACGTTTGGTCGCCCGGACGTTTGGTCGCCGGACGTTTGGTCGCCGGACGTTTGACAACATGACAGATAATTGACTGTAGATACCAGCTCTCAAAATTATATTCATGACAGAGAGAGTTTAATATCTAAATATCTACTGTTGAAACCAGCTCTCAAAATTATATTCACCCGGGCGACCAAACGTCCGGGCGACCAAATGTCCGGGCGACCTAACGTCCGGGCGACCAAACGTCCGGGCGACCAAACGTCCGGGCGACCAAACGTCCAGCGACCAAACGTCCGGTCACGGCTCAGTTTATATATGAGTTCTTATAGCCTGATGAGCTTTGTGTTTAGTAGGGTTGTCAAAAGTATCAAAACGTGTTAAAGTGCGACCCAAATTTATAATACATTGCAAGGACAGAGTGGTTGTAGGAGGATTGAAAAAAACTCGATCCTTGCTGAATGTCCAGGTGTAGGAGGACTTCTGAGTCAGTTCGATCACAAAATCCTTGAAATTGCCACAACCTGAACACCTACAGGAGGAAGCATATTTACTTCTGCAAACATACAGGGCCACAAGCCATGTTTTGTATACACACAACTGCATATATTTTTGTAACGTGAATGGCAACTTAATATTATAAATGTTCAAGTGTTGATAGTATTTTTACCATATAGGGCTAGCTCTTCGCATAAACCTGAAGGTTTTGAATGTATTTTTCATCTTGGGACATCATTTCTTATTTGAACAAGATGTTGGCAAAAACAAAATGCCAAATTCAAGGAAACACATTTTTCACAGATCTGTCAGGAAAACAATCGAAAGTTAGTACTTTTACTTTGGGTCAGCCCAGCGGGCTCAGTCATTGTGACGAGAGCATCAAAGGGGTCCCATTATTCTAGCAAATGTATTCACCAGCCAGACGCTCATCATCACGAGCGGCCCGAAGCTGCAATTTCCTGTGGGTCCAATAAGCTAGTCAGCTATTGTGTGGTGTAATTGAAGGCTTTTAAATGTCCATCGCTCCTCTGACAATTACGCATTCGAATGCGGCGTGACGTGATGATTTCATATTTCATTTCTGGACATTTTTAATCGTCACCTTCCTCTCGTTTGGTTGCTCTCTTAAGACCACAAAAAATAAAGATGCATTAATACGCATTTATTGTTGACTATTAAAAGGGACATGATTTGGAAAACTGACATTTTAATGCCCTGTATACATAATAGTTGTGGAAAATGTCTCTAAGGGCGATCAATATTTTTTATACTGTAATTTCTGGACTATAAAGCAAAAATGACTGTAAGTTGCTCCGCCCAAATGTCACTCAATTTAAGAAAAAGAACATATATACGCATCACCTGGCTATAAACTGCAGGTGTGTTGGTTTTATATGGGAGATACATAAAGAGAGATGTGACACAGAAGTATTTGTTTCATGAAAAATATCTATCAACCAAATAAACACGCATCAACACGTGGTTGAGGTCACAATGTCTTCGTGACATTGACAACATCATTTTTAAACAACGAGAAATAATAATGACAAAATATGAAGCTCAATTGTCCCTAAAAAATATATCAATAATTTAACCGCTTCATGATAAATAGCCACAGGGTAAAAAATGAAAAAAAAGGAGCAATTTTTTGTCCAAGGCTAAAATTGGTGTTAGCTTACGGACATACAAGCTTACTAAAAATGGCATCAGTTTGCTGCGTGACTCTTTTGCGACGAGAGCCCAAAGCGCAAAGCAAGCCGAGGGGCAGCGCAAGCCCCGCCCACACCGCCTCATCTTTATTGATGGCCACGCAAGAGAACCTGATGAATAAACAACAACGTGATGATGATGTAGTGCCTCACGCTGCAGGCACAACAGGTGACTCCCATGGCCCGAAGCCTGTATACGCACATACTTTGACTTGCACATCATTTATTTATTTATTTATTTTTAAGGGGTCGTTGATACTAATTGACACTGTCTTATGAAAGTGGAAAACTTCAATAGATTTGTTTATGCATGTGTGAGTGTGGCTTGCAGGAATGCATGTGGCACGCTCACACGAGAAAATCACCCTAATTCCGCCATTAAAATGCCCCGAGTGCCTATTTGGTTTGTTGATGTGCAAAAAAAAAAAGTGAGCGTGTGGCAATTAGGAGGCACTGAATGCTCACTGAGGATGACCTCATTTACAATATTTATTCATGAGCTAACATGCTTGCTCCTCCTTGTTTAAGTTTTGGCTTTTTATGCATTAATCAATTAACTTATTGGCTGTCCAGAACATTTGAATTCAGGGTTGGCAGCGAATAAACATGGCCAGCCCTTGTTTATTTTATAAAATCTCGAGAATTGGGGCATTAGAGCAGTTGCTATGCAGCTTTGTTTTCCATTCAATTCTTTTCAAGTAAGACTTCAGCACCTCTATTTCCCCTTGTATCCATTTCCATCCCCCTCCTGGTCTTATCTCATCCCATCAGGGTATCTCTAATGCCTTCCTTTGTCCTTCGATGACCTCCTCAGCTTTAGAGGCACTTATGTTCTCAAAGTTGACGGGCCATTTTTACCATAGACGGATAATTATTCGCATTATCTTGGTGTAGGTTAGTGAAAAAAATGACAGCTTAATTCTATTTTGGAATACATTAATATGCAAGGCAAAACATTTCATAATGAAAACATAATTATGTGTGTGAATGTAAAATATGTTTGTGCATTCATTACAAATAAACACATTCACAACCTTAGGTGCACCTTTTGTTGATATTACAGCAACAAACAATAACCCTTTCAGGGACAGTGGTCACTACCACGGAGATCTTTTTTAAAGGTTATCATTAGCCTAACTCAACCATTGTCAGCCTAAGTCACAAAGTTGTGGTAGATAGTAAACGAGGAAATTTGATATTAAGAGAAATCTGTTGGCAACAATAGACCATGATTTCTTTACTGCTTGGGCGCCACTTTGATGATCCCGTTCTCATCCTTACATCACAATTTGAAAACAACTATTATCAAAGTGTCTTCCTGGAACACACACACACACACATACTGCATGGCTGGTGTTTTTTATTTCTATGGTAGGCACATAATTGTGTTCTTCCCCCCTGGCCAAAACATTGCAGTTTCCCCACTTCTCATCTCTTATTCATATTCCTATACAATGTATTAAAAACAACAACAACCCTATAAACAGCTTTCCATTCTACATAAGGGCCACCAGACAATCCTCAGCATCCAAATTATTAGGTACACGTACAGTATATAAAGGGAAAGACCCTCTTAAGTGGTCCCAGAGGTGCTTGGAATCAAAGCCCCGACGCGCACACTGCGAAACTCCATTCTTCATCTCTCTCGTATGAAATATTAAAGTCAACACGCGTTTAAAGAGATCATCTAACTCGGATTCTGACAGATGCTGCCACCAGTAGACCAAAAAAAAAAATCTCAGTGAACAACTCGTTTGTTTCCTGCAGCGCTCTTGTTGTGGATTCACGCACAGTCGGGCAAATCTGTGCGCTCGCCAGCTTTCTACACCCGACCTAAAGACACATGGACTAGGAAAAGATTCCTTGAAAAAAAAGTGATAAAGTAATGGCAGTAGCTCCTCTCACTAGTTATTCATGATGTAAGCAACCTTACACGATAGAATTCGACACGAAGACAATCCTTTAAATAAAGGTTCGCCTCAGTGCGTTCATCTTAAAAGGACGTCCAATACGCTTCAAAGACAAACAATTGATCTCAGGTAAATTGAGTCCAAATTAAATCTTGTGTTCTGGATGCGAGCTTTTAAGAATCGATGCCATTAATTTGGCATTAACTTGTTAGCGTCCGCTCCGCTGAAGCATCTTAGGCAGCTTTTCTTAACGGACGCCGCAGGGGCCTTCGACTCGCAACACTTTTGTGTTCTGGTGCAGAACACGTAGAGTAGAAGCACATCGTTTCAGCTCCAATTAGCTCACCCACGTCGTTAATTAACAAAGCGGCCCCGGCGCATCACCAAAACAAGAAGGAAAACATCCTCGTTATGAAGCGAGAGTGGAAGAAATCCGGCCAAAGCAGGCGCTCTGATGAAAGATCACCTCTAGGCTTTTGGGAAAAGCTACCCGGTCCAGTTTAGGGAGAGGATCCGGGTGAGTTCAGATAAGAGGTGAGAAAACAGGGAGAAAATTTTGGTTCAAAACACCCTAAAGCATCTTGGACATAATTCAAGCATTGGTGTACAATAACAGCTTTTTGCTGATGGCTGTGTGAGAAAGATGGGTCTGTTCGTGATTGGTCAGGATTCCATTTGCTGCTCTACAAATGACGACAGTAGTGTTCTGATGTTCCATGTTTTATGAAGAAATAAAAATATCTAATAATACTGTGAGTTGGTCATACACTACTTATTTCCTGCCATCAACGTGGCAGACAGATGTCAAATGATATATTTCAACATTATATAAGGAGCTCCTGCGAATAAGTCGCAATCTCATAACAACCTCAGCCAAAGTATAAAAACAAAATGGATTGGACATTCATTAGTGAAAAAATAAATGGAGGGGGGTGCATCTTGGCTAGAGAAAAAACTAATTTAATTTTATTACTTCATTGGCTGCCAGTGAAAGCGCTACACTTCCAATTGTTTGAAATAAGGGGGATTACAGCGAAACAACATTTGTTGTCACAGCCCAGCTTCAAAGCGATTGGGTGTCTAATAGGGATTAAGAAAATTTTGACAAGCAGCAGTTGGAAACTAGATCACAAAAAGTACATATGAAATATATATTACGGTTTTAGATGTTAGAACAGTGTTGGTCTCATATAGTCTTCTGTAATGAGTAATATTGTACTGACCAAACTTGAATTTTAACAGCCATGATTTTAAACCTTAAACCTTTTATAAATGGAAAAGTTGAGGTTTTTGTTTTGGCTAGACTGATAGAAGCCCGCTTCGCAAAGACCAACTGGTCAGCCGGGGTGGATTTGCATGAGATTAGTGGCTACCTGTTCCCAGGTCGGTGTGCTCGCGAGATGCGTGCTGGCTCTGATGGACCCACTCTCCGTTGCACTTGAAGAAGATCTGCAGGGCAGGCCTGGCCTGGCACCGGAGCTTGATGGGGTTGCTCTTGATGATATACGCATCCACCGGCTCTTCCACGAAGCGCGGCAAAGTGCCGGACGCACCATGCTGCTGGCTTTCACCGCGGGAGCCTGCACGGAAATCAGATCAAATCATAGTCAGGCTCCATTGAAACACTTTTGACACATTGGGCTGTCACACTGCCTCCGAGCTGTCAACGTGTTAAACATCTCCATCTGGAAAATTCTCATCGTCCTAAATCAGATGCCCTGTAACCAGGTAGTAACTTTTTAATTGTCTCAACTGGCCCTGCACTATATTTATCATGGACATTCTTGAAATGATCATTGAAACTTTAACCCCACGCCTTACATTAAGTTAAGCATCATTTCAAAATCCAGCATTGCCGATCTGCCTAGTCTGGTGATTCACTCCCACTATAGTTTGCATTAGTATTTAAAGTACAAGGTGGATAAGATTTCCAAGCAGGAGATGCTGAAAGTATGAGCTTGCACATAGCTCAAAATAGCCACCTTCCTGTTTAATTTACTGCACAGGCCATTTGACTTTTTTCCTCTGACATGTCCACAATATTTCATGTTGATTCGTACAACTGGTGCTAGGAATTAAATGTTTAAAACTTTTTAGAGAACATTTCAGCTGAGTTAACTTCGGGAGAAAGATATTTAAGACTCTATGAAATACCGTATAAGGACATACATGATATAGATCACACGTTTCGGTCAAAATGAGTCTTAAAGGACCTGACATTTTTGCGTTGCGTGTGTAGTCCTGATACTTCACTGCCAAGTAATGACCAATATCCAAACACCTTAGTTTTGCCCCTTCATAATTTACAGTTGCCTGTACTTAGATTTGGTCGCAATTGGACAAAATCTCTAAAGGTTTGCAGTTGAAAGACATTGGAAAATTGCCATGGCCGTCATATGATGATTTTGTCACGTGTCTCTCACTTTCATGCCACTTAGTGAAACTGAAAGCTAAATTATAATACTTAAAAGTCTTTAGTGAACACATTAAGAATGGGCTGTTATTTTAAAAATCAATAGGATTCTTGCCGTGACAGCGCAATTATTCCCGGGGTTCCAAGAAGACTGATGGTGAGGTATCAGGAAACGCATTAAATTGTCCATTGATCTCTGCTACCTTGGCCACCTGGCTTGAAAAAAAATCACTAGGACATTAAAAATCAATAGGATAGTTCAATGACAGGCTCGATAAAAACAACATGGAATGTTGTGCCAGACAGGAAGCTGATAGAGGCGGTCACAAGATTAGCAGGAAATATTCTTAAGCCTTCGGGGTGACAAGGCACAGGAATATCTACAATTAGGACCTTGTACGAGCTTTTAAAAACAGATACTTCGAGTTCCTATGCATTTTAGGTAACTTCTTGTTATTTATGGGCAATTAGAGGAAGTTGTTTTTCGAAATTAATGAAACCCAATGTAGAAACACAGAGTTTAAAAGGAGTAACATTTCATTTAGGGTTTTGTATTAATGCAGTATTGAAAATTGAATATTTTTTCAGTACCAATAGCAAGACATTTTTTTTTGCATAATGACAAAAGTAGTTTATGCACACGTTTTACATCGACCGACATGCGATATCTGTTCAGAAGAATCATTTCCTGGCAGTTCCTGCTTTGCCAGTGCCAATATGGCACAGTTGCAGAGGTAAATTTAGGTTAGTCTCGGAGGGAGCGGTCGCCGAATTGGACGCCATCGCGTTCGCGATGTCTTCAACATCAAAGAGCAGGTTGAACAAATCTGGGGAGAATTCACAATTCTAACATGAAGATGTTGTGAAGAAAAGCAGATGTTTGCTTAGGATCTGACGCTCACACGTGCTCATTATCACTCAATGTGTTCTCATTAGCAAGAGACCACCCACTCCCAGGGGGTGCCTGCAGGAGGTGTGCAGCATAATGAAACCAGCTAATTCATAAGCATTTGCCATATCAATTTAATTACATTTTTAAACATATTTAAATCGTCTCTGTTTCATGGAGTTTGTTAGGTTTTGTTGGGCATCGGATTCTCTTTGATGTTTATAAACACAGTCTTAACTTTCACTAATGCAACAAAATGTCTTTGAATTTTGACGGAACAACTTCTGGAACCAATTCACCAACTCAATACAGAGGTAGCACTGAATAATGAAAATTGAAATAAGACTAATTTATTCATTATCCGAGCTAATTTTCCTTAAAAGGGTCGCCGTAGGCAGGGTGTACCCTAAATTGGCTTCCAGCCAATTACAGGGCAAATGGAGATTGACAACCACGTACCCACACACCTATACTTGCGGAACAGCTTGGAGTGCCCAATCAATCAACAATGCAAGAAACTGGATGACCCAGAGAAAACCAACACAAGCACAAAGCGAACATGCAAACTCCAAACAGGAAGGCCGGAAGCCATAAGGGATTGAACCCTCGATCACAGAACTGTAAGGCAGACTTGCTAACCACTTTCACCATTCCAAGGATATAAGAGCAAATAATTACAACTGAAGATGGAGATATATATAAATACAAAATTAAAACGACTAGAAAAAATTAAGATGAATACAAAAATAAATGCATAAATACCCCCAAAAATATATAAATTGCAATACCTATCAATATCTATGAATAAACGAGCCTTGCTTTCGTATTTAATTGTCACCATGGACATGCATGCATAAGTCATTTCTTTAAAAAAAAACACATACACAAACAAAAATTGATTAAATGCTTTTTATATCGGGCAGATGGTCGCGGTGGGCGGCTGGGGTGAAGGAGCATCTGCTACAATGATGACACACAGCCCAGAAGACGGAAAAAAAATTATTGAGCTTGTCTTCTTTGCTAAGTGAGGCAACACATCCTGTGACCGGAATTACTACAATTCTGGACGTCAATAATGTTGGATTGGAAGACAAAGACTTAATTGTCTCTGTTAACAAAATATAGAATCTACCATTTCCCCACAAACTGTCCTCAACGATTTCAAGACTTAAAAAAAAAGTTTGTAGAAAAAAATCAATTGAAATTGATGTTGACAAAATTAGTGCCTTCAAAGAATAAGAAATTCAGCTTTCTTTGCATAAATTAATCCGAATACAATGGTGACATTGTGCACGTGGGCAAACTTTCTATCTAAGAACAGAAGGCGAAAATTCAAGCGAGATTGAACTTGACATTGTTTTGAAAAACTTTTTATTCCAGCGTCTTCTTAGGACGCTAAAGATGGAACGCCAACATCTGTGGTGATGATCTTCCTTTCTGTTCCTCTGCTTAAGAGCAGAAAAATGCCGCAGTGCTTTGTTCAAATATTGATGCAAACCTCTCGTCTGCTGTCTCGCACAAGCTTGGAAGCTTTTTAGGCTTTTTTCATCCATCCAGGCACACTTACAACATGACAGGTCATCAATCCTGCTTCACAATTACTTAAAAAAAAAAAGAAAGTAGGTGGATATCCTGATTTTACTCCAGGCTGCTTTGGTCAAATTTGGCTTGTATGCTATATTGTGTAATATTCCATTTTTGTTTAAGTCACTTGCAATTAATTTTGGGGCATATTCGGGTCAAATCCTTGTTAACTCAGTGGCTGCTATTGACATTTAACCGGGAGGCGGAAACGTTCATTTTCCAGTCCAAGTCAAAATGAATTGGACGTCTAGCGCCATTAATGGTAGATAAAGATTTAGTGCCAGTCGTCCCAATTTAAGTAAATTGGATGCATGTTGTTGCCAGTGATAGGCAAAGAGGTAGTTTTGTGTCACTTCCTGTACATTTTGGGACAATCTGAGGTGACTTCCGGTACATTATGGACCATTTGTTGTTTATTTAGGGCACATGTGTCAAAGTGGCGGCCCAGGGGCCAAATCTGGCCTGACGCATCATTTTGTGTGGTCCGGGAAAGTAAATCATGAGCGCCAACTTTCTGTTTTAGGATGAAATTAAAATGAAGAGTATAGATGTATATAACATTTCCTGATTTTCCCCCTTTTAAATCAATAATTGAATTTTTTTAATCAATTTTTTCAGTGTTTTTAGTTCAAAAATCATTTTGTAAAATCTAAAAATATATAGAAAAAGCTAAAATAAATGTTGTTTTAGATCTATAAAAAACGGAATATTCAGGGCTTTTAATCCAGTTCTTTTAATCCATTTATATAAAAAAAATCTATATATTATATCTAAAATGGTCCGGCCCACATGAAATCGAGTTGACGTTAACGCGGCCCGCGAACCAACCCGACCGAGTCTGACACCCTTGATTTATGGCATCTTTAGGTCATTTCTTTGTTGAAGTTGGAACAGTAAGGATCGGTCAAAGTGTGTGTTAGGGACAAATAATATAAATAACCCTAACCCTAAATATTGCTGAATGTGAAAAGAGATCTAAATTTCCAACTACACTCCCTTTGGGCTAAAAAAAAATGCATCTTGTCAATATCAAAAGTATCTTTGATCCCAAAAACAAGCACACCTGGATGCTTTGACTCCAACTCCTCTTTGATAGTGGCTGCATAAAGTGCAAGGAGACTAAATTATCTTCTTTGCTTACAAAAACGTGTGAAGCAGAAGCGCTGGTGACGAGCAATACGCGTGTGCTCGCCTCCAAACCCCCAGGTGGCGCCGCGCGTCTTCATCACAGTAGTGACAGCTTGCCAACTTGCCGGTGGCAGACGGCGTCGGCACTTCCCTCGGCGCCGTCGCCATCAAAGCGACGAGATTCGCGAGCAGAAGTGGGTCAGCCACGGAGTGTCGACGTGACAAGCGTCTCCCATCCGTGCGACAAATCATCGATCTTTATATGTTTGTTTTTGTGTCTTATGGAACATGACACCTTATTCATCCATGCTCACTACTAAAATGTCAAACTAGAAGAAACAGGAGAAGACCCCCGCCAAGGCCAAACACTCCTAATATAGATCAACTTCACAAATACAAACATCCTGTTAAGAACCATATTTTCCTTGAAAATTAAAGACAAGGAAATGAAGAGAACAAATGTGAGGTGAAGCGTTACGACATTTTAGATGTGAATTAAACGTGCTATTTATTCATTCGTTTCTGTATTTTTCATGATGACATAGTATATCAGCTTCGAAAGCAAAGAAAACAAGAAGTTGCAAGCTCAACAATACAAAAGTGATGAGCTGCGATGAATAATGATTATTTAGAAGAAAAAGGGCTGTGCTAAACTAATGTGTGTATGGGTGATTAATGGCATTAATACATTTCGCAGGATATTAACTTTCCTTAATGCATCTCATTTCCCTACTGCCAGCGTGCAAGTAACAAAAACCTGCAATGTGACAAAGCTTTTTGCACGTTTGAGGCTAGTCTTGCTCTTTCATTTATTCATACTTCCTCTTTATTTATGTCCAAAGGGTGACAATTGTTTTAACTTATTTATCGAGCCTGCCGCACAGGACTTTCATTAGGGAGAGCTGTCAACCCAATGGAGTCCGTTCGGCGCAAGCTTCAATTATGCCTCGCCTCTTCTTGTCATGTGGATCAAAGGCCAGATAAAAAGCAAGAGTAAGCAAGAATAAGCAATTACTTTCTTTTGTACACCACAGCCACAGCCAACAGACTTATCATTAGATAAAAAAAGAACCCAGGTCACATCATGAAATTAGAACTGGAACTTGACATGTGGAGTAGATCTAAAACTGTTCATCAGGGTTAAGAAACAAAATAGACGCAGCAATTTTGAACCAAACAATAATAGAACGTGTGTATTCTCAATCGTAGACAATGAAGCTAAAAAAAACATCGTAGGAGTGAACGTCCTCGTTTTTCCTGTAAAGATCGAGGGCAAAGATAGCGGTCGTAATCCCGAAGCGAGGACCTCCTGTGAAAGTATTCTTGAAGAGTGTGCGTGGGCGGATTAAAAAGTAACGGAATTCCTAATGACAGACACCGCAGAAGATGGAGGCGAGCAGCGGTGGGTTTCTCCACATAGAAAATTTATGATTGTGAAGTAGTGCCCCAAAAGGTGGCTAATGGCACCTGAAAAATGCAGGAAAGACCAAACTGCAGAACAAAAATTCAATATAAATACATTGAATACCTGCAATGGAGAGGGATCACGCTAAGATATTTTCTCTGTCGCTTTGGCTTAGAAAAAAACGAGATTTCCATCTATGACCACATCTGTGCCTCAAAAGGTAAAATAACTATAGTTTTGCAGAAGGATGAGTGCAGTGGAGGTGAAGATAAGTCGAAACTGATCTTAGTTCAGTAACGTAGATACAAGAGGGCGCTCGCCGACGAGGTAAGCCAAGTTATTGTGCGTCGCTAATCAGCTTTTCCCATGATAGCCCTTAATGACTTATTAAGAGGCTCAGCATGCGGCGCCGAGAATTCCCGATGAATAATTTAAAGCGCCGAAGAAAAAAGAATAAAAAGAAATCAGCCGTAAGACAAGGATCGAGGTCTTTTCAGCGCGAGGCTCAGCGTCCCGAAGCGAGTCCGAGGCACGCGGTGGCCCAGATTGCGGATTATGTAAAATCATTAGCAGAGTACGACGAGCCAATGCAACTAATATAGGAGGCTTCAGGTGTCCTAAGCACGGTGAAGCTAATTGCAGTGATAGTGGCGTGTAAAAGACAAATTATGGACACGGCGTGTTTGAGAATGAACAGTACGTGATGAGTGAGGCTGGGGGATTAACTTTAATGGAAATGATGATAGCCTCGGCAAAAATGCATATAAAAATTTGTCCGTCTCTGCTTTTAAACATTTATTTTCGATGAGTCTCACATAGCAATTTACTGATGAATGAGGCCATGATTATTATTCATTTTCACGTAAATGGCTCTTGCCGACTATTAGGTGGGAACGTCACATTTGGTTCTAGTGGTGGATGAAACAAATACAGAATAGAAACACTTTGTATAGATAAACAATTACTAAATTTGACCCATACAAATGTCTGTGCTCTCATGCTTTACAATGGCGTAGTAAACCACCTGAATAACCCTATAGAGTATGTATTTTACCCACTAAAGAGGTTTATAGCAACGTGTTTAGAACCACGAGAATAATCTTATCTTAATATCCAGTGTTTAAGGAAATTATCTCACGCGTGTTAAGAGCATTGGTTCTTAGCCGCCATGTTTGCAGAACAATGGACGCGACCACATGAGGTTGTCAGCAGGCGCAGCCACTAAGTGGATTGCTTTGGCCTTAAAGCTGATTTATCTGATGGATGGTTGCTGCCGCTCTGCTGCGCTGACCTCTGGGGCGGCTTGAAATTACATTTTTTTTTTTTAAACTCCCCCACGAACGGGACCGCCGTTGACTCGACTGCTCGCGTGATATGAACTCAGCCTGGATGCCCTCCTGGGACCAGGAGGCCTCAGAGTAAGAGGACCAGAAGGAGTGCCGTGATGGATGGCACTCAGAAGGTGAAGAACCTGAATGGGTATGCTGTGAGCATCCTACGATATCTATTTCATCTTTTTAGCACTCTTGTTTTGACTGGACGTGCACAGATGGAAAAACCAAAAGCCGATGTGGTTAAGTATCGTAAAGGATTACTGAAAAATGCATATATTTTTCAGATAATAAACCAAGATATCATAAAAGCAAACATACAAATGTTACCTTTACCATTCACTCCCCACACTGTCAATAATTTGACTGATTCCTCAACTTAAAAAAAAACGCAATGATTTTTCATGATACAAGCTCAATTTGTGCCATTCCTAAGCTTATATTCCTCATATAATAAATGCATTTTGTCCATATGAAATACTTGAATTCCAATTAAAGCGTGGAACACTTCCCGTGAACCCCAACGTTACTGTTAAATAATAATACAAGGCACCATTTTTAAGGTTAAATATTTTCTTCTTGAATTTTCTATCAGTATCAGAACTACTTTCTTCAACACTAGCTTCCCCTTGAACAATTTCTTGAAATATGCGAGGCAGGTGTCATTGAACAAAGCTATAACATGGCCAGCATGCATCTTTCCCCAATGTTATCCGAACACTAAGGTTTTACCGCTTCACAATGCATAAACATATTCTTTATCTCATTCGTTGTCAGTGCCTGCTCTGGTTTATGATCTTCATCTTCTTTGCAATTCAACTGTTTGAATAGCTCAGAGTGCTGCGTCATATAAAGCCTCCTCAGCTCCGCTGTGTTCTGAAATGAGCTCGTTGACATCCCTATTGTCCGCCTACAGCCCCACGAACACGCAGATGTATTGGATATCATCGAAAGTTTGCGGGTCATCATCCTCTAAGAACCCTTCAACATCCCTAATCGCCACGAAGAGTTTCGGGTCCTCCATTTTACTCATTACCAGGTCTTATCAATGAGATCCAGGGCAGGGACAATGTTGAATTGTTCCATCCAGAAAAGCCAAGGAGTAAAACACTTGTTCTAGATGATATCAAAGCACCTTTCGAAAAAGAACTTCTAAAGTTTGTAATGTATCTTTTTTAGGATGAGTCACAATATTTACAGAATAAATAAAAGCCTCACTGTTCTAATGCATTTGAAGGAGAATGTGGATTTTACAATTTTATTCAGTTTTATTAATAATCCTTGAATAATTATACTATTGTCATTGGCAAAAAAAGCCAATAATTCCATAAGTAAAGTATTTGCACGATTAATTGAGCCGCAGGAAAAGTGACAACACTTCAAGTGATCCTCTGCGACTCAAAATCCTCAAAGAGGTTGACAGTGCAGAGATGTTTGGAAAGAATATTCTAATAGCAGTCACATGACACAAGTGGGTGTGGAGGGTGTTTGAATAGATTCTAATAAAGCGTATGTGGGGATTAAGGGGCTCTGCGATGTTTATGTATCACGGCGATTAACTCCTATTGATCCTACGCGTGCGCCCGTCGTTCAAAGTGATTACAAACTTATTTGTCTTGCCACTAATTTCCAGTCCGCGCTATCACGCTGTGTGTCAGGATTAGCAGTAATCCCTGATATGCGCCTATCCCTGATTCCTTTGGCAAAAACAGGAGACGAGACGTCGTGATTGGTATTCACCACGTTGGCTGGGTCAGGGTTCACTTAGTGCGTGTTTTGCGTCGGTGCGCTCAGCGAGCGCATAAATACGAGGCCGGGTCACCGCATCTGGCACCTTTCTCTCATGTTTTTAAAATGAAGACGCCGGGCTCACCTTGTACACCTGCCACCGCAACGTGTCCTTATTACTTCGTCTTTCGGGACGAGCGGCGTTATGGTTTATCAATACACATTGTAGGTCAATGAAAAGCACACAGATGGAGTTGGATTAAACACCCCAAAACCAAATTAGTGCAATATTTCCACTGATAATGAAATCCTATTCCATTTATTCTAGTCTTTCCCCCACTTTAAACCTAAAGGTAGCATAGCCCCAAACATCTAAAAAATGGTTGAATGCTACTAAAAATAACGTTTTATTCAGTTGAACTTCAAGTCCAAGTCCTCCTCCATTACTTTCTGCCCTCTCAAGCCTGTTTTGAACTGCGAAGTATGAAGTATATTTCAGCGCCTAAGGACCACCAAAACAAACAAAGATGTAGTTATTCAACTCAAAATGAAGTCCTTATCATTTTATTTTAAACACAATCTCTTCCACTACTTTTCTCATGAATTTCACAGACTCCAACCCTCCAGCTGAAGCACAAACAAACTACACAAGCCTCATGCATACTATATTGCTTCTAACTTTGAAATCATATTTAGCTTCCTCAATTTTCAGTATGTTCCAATATTTTTTCCTCAACCCCAAAATGGTATTTCAGATCTTTTGAAGTCTAACCAGAGTGTTACGACAAAGATTAGCCATCATTCAACTTGTTCTAATCCCTTAAATCAATTTCCGGCCTCAAATTTCAAGCACGGGTTAACATTCCAAAATGTAGCCCAAGATCAGACAGGTTTATATTCATCTTTTCCACTTTTTTCTTCGTGGGAAGCGTTAGAATTCAATTCAGTGAGGCTGAAAAAATGTCCTTTGATTGATTGGCAATGTAAAAGGGAATGGAGAGTCCCAGAAACGTTTAGTTAGGTGTACAGCTCGTACAGTAGAAGAGATTTAGCGTCATAAGAGACTCTCCATTTGCTCACATGGAGATGTTTGAAAGATGTAGGGAAAAGAACATTTTGACTCCTTGTCAGAGCTCTCTGGGGAGATCTCAGCTTATGTGGCTTTAATCCTCAACCAACACTTGACTCCCGTCTGAGTTGTCGCCAGACTCCCTCATCGCCAGCCGTCCGCGAACCGTCCCGTGGGGGGATCTGGTGACACCCGGCTTGTCGGGAGCCCCTCGAGCGGAAAGAAAGTCAGACTGATGCTGTCAGTCTTGCGTCCCGAGAGTTTGCGCCGCCGTGATGGCTCTTCAAAGATTTGATCATTAGGAAACTCATCGAAAAAAAAAGTAGGAAGTAAGAAAAACAAACACTTTGTATTGTTTGTTTTCTACGTTTATGCTACAAATCAGGAAGATTGTTCTAATAGCTCTCAGGAGGCAACGTTGGGGTAGCAAAAAAAGGCATCAGCATCATGCTTTGGAAAAATAAAGCTATTTGATGTGCTGGAAAATAACGACAAAACTTAGTGGGGAAGCCAGACGATCGAAGATGATAGAATTTAGATATATATTTGTGTATTTATCTCAACGCAAAGATGACAACTATAACACAAAAGTATTTGAAAATTGTGGCTTCAAAATCTAACTAATGCTTGAAACCAATTGGATTGGATTGGATAACTTTATTCATCCCGTATTCGGGAAATTTTGTTGTCACAGTAGCAAGAGCGTGAGGATGCAGAAATAGGAAAGGCATTTTAGACATAAATAGATAAGTAATAAGTAAGTTAATAAATAAATACATGAATGAATATATAAATAAATAAGCGTGTTGCTGAAGTATATATACATATACACACATATATATATATATACATACACACATACACATATATACATACATGCACATAGATGTACATGCATGCATACGGTAGGTCTTAACACTCAGCCATTTTTTTTTGTTAAAGAGCCTGACAGCAGATGGAAGGATCTGCGGAAGCGCTCCTTCCTGCAATGAGGGTGCCGCAGTCTATTGCTAAAAGAGCTTCGGAGGGACTCCACAGACTCATGCAGGTGTCCAAACTATTGCCCGCTAACCAGTTTTTATGACTCCGCAGCAAAATAATGAAAATATCATTGTGTATGGCCTGCACAAGATGCTGAAATACAGCCTAAAATCTTTTACACTTTTCAGTTTAAAACCAAGATGGACTTGGTCAATTGAATGGCGTCTTTTATTTTAGCGGAGTGATCAAAATCTAACAGCATGTTAAAACCATTATTGAATTTCAGTGTTTTGTTTTACATAAAGAATCTTATTTAAAATATATCTCTGCATTATTTTGTATAATAATAACTAAATGGGTTTTTTGCAATGGTTCCTGCACCATCGCAACAAGATGAAAAGTGTCAGGGTAACAATCCTCTCCACGCAGACACTCGGGACACTATTTCTGTCGTCTGCTCCTTTTTTAAAGACGTCGGCCTGTCTTTGACTCTATTTTCCCGATGGCGCACCGCGTAAATCAGTGGACCTTTTCATCCAGTCTCTCCCTTATCATCCATCTTTCTCAATCATCTTCCAGCACAGAGCGACACAATGTCGCAAATCTCACAGCGAGTTGACTCCCGGCCGGCCTCGGCCCGCCCACGACCATGTTTACTTCCTGTCGTCCCCGATAGTCCCTGCAGATTTTTTTTTTGACGGCGATGAGTCAGGGTGTCATTTGCATTTGAACAGGCGGGCGGCGGCATTTAAGGTGCGCGGGATGGCGTGCTATGAATACAAATGCTCAAGGGAGGGAAAGCGATGAGCAGGAAAAGAAGAATTAGATTAGACATTTAAATGAGTTTTTTTTTTGGGAAGGCTCACTTTGAAACCTTAACCCAGATTTGAAAGCATGAAGTTTTCAAGTAAGGTTTATGCTTGCTGACACTTAATTGAGGAAGCGTAACTCAATCCTCACATAGGTTTGCAAATCAATTTAAAACCCTGACCTTGACCTAGAAACCAGAATGCAACCCCAAGCCAGACAAAGTGCTGAAGTAAAAAAAATCAACATCAAAATCTGTCCTTAAAGTCAACCCGAGCTTGAAATGCCTATGCCTAAACTTAAGATACATTTCTCATTTGTGCCTTATAGTTTTCGATACAAAAAGTGCAAAGACCTGTGAATATTCCTTTTTTTGTTCTACCAATTGGAACATGTAGCAAATCTGCTTTGGACTAAAAACAAGCATCCAGAAGGAAAACTAAATAAAGAAATTAAAATAGAATAAAGACTGCATGAAGTCCTGATATTAATTGTGGAATACTCAGCTCTATCCTGTTCGGTAAAAAGAGTTCATAAAGGACTTGTACAAACTTCCATAACCTGCCTCGGAGAACAAATTTGAAATCATAACCCGATGTAAAAACGGTAAACGATGCCTGAGACTGGCTTGATCCTTACATTAAAACTTTAATGCTTATTTTTAACCTAAATTTGAAACCCTAACCCCGTCTTTCAAGCATACAGAAAACTAACGCAGGTCATTTTCACGGGCCATTCGGTGCTCGCGTGGCCGCGATCATCACCATAGTTTGTCATGTTGAATTTAAAATGTGCTGAGTCGAGTGTATTAGTGTGTGGCCGTTTGGAGGGAAATGAAAAGTGAAAGCGAAACTGAATTAGACAAGCTTGGAGATGGACGACAAGCTGACTTTAATTTCCTACGTCGCTCGGTGATGGAGTTTTCTTAATTATTCTCCGCCTTGATGGGCCGCGATTACATTCTAACATTAGGAAAGAAAGAAAAGAAAAAAAGCGGTGCTAGACTGTCCTTTATCGGTACTCAAAAAGCAATGGTGGTCACTACACTTAAAACATTATTAAACATATTTTGGTACTTGGAGAGAAGTTCAACGTCGTAAGTCAAATCCACCTCATCCAGCTCTGTCATTAAAGAGGTGCGGTAAACTTTATGAAAGAGTTTCAATAAAAAGCTGAAAGTCTCTGTTCAAATTTAACCCCAAAAATACTATGGCTGGATTTGAACAGTTTAGTTAAAAGTAGCTTTGTACTGATAACATTTTTTGGTTCTTTAATACTACATACATTTCTACGTGCTCATTTGAATGTAAGGTAACGGCTATCATGGCTTGGCTGAACTAAACAAGATGTCACCATTGATGGTGCTAGACGTCCAATTCATTTAAAGTGGGAGGGCTGACAGAGAATTTTCATTAATGTGCTGCCAACCTTCCCACTTAACATGGTTTGCACGTGTACTAGTGATAATCCACAGCAGAAGCATGAAAAGCGCTTTCCTCGCCTCTACCAAAATTGCCGCAGGGCATTGTTGGCAAGGCCAACAAACCCATCAAAGTCAAAACCATCTTAAATATCATTTTATGTTATGTTATGAAATCATATGAATCAGTGGCCGCTACAGTGCTAGACCTCCAATACAATTGAAATGGGATGGTTATGGATTTTTATTAATATCACTGCAACAAAATTAATTAAAATTACCATTCCGAGCAAATTTAAGAACTCTACATGCTAAAAATTTCACTTAATTTACCTGCAACTGGAGACAGGTATGCGTGATGAAGCTTCTAGATTCGCCATATTTCATATTTCACATAACAACAAACTAACCTTGAAAATGGAATTGACAAGTTCTCTTAAAAATGCCTTTATCCTTCCCATGATTTTTTTCCTCCTCCATCTTAAATGTTTTATTTCCACAGCATTCCAGTTCAACACTTGCTTTTCAGCATTCATACAGGCAATTTCTACAGAAATGGCATTTCCTAGTTATGATTATCATGCTCAGCATGGGCCACATTGACGGTCAGGCAGTGAAGACCTCATTTCAAATAGGAGAGAGTCTCTATTGGCCAATCCCTGAAGGTGTTCCGAGCAGAATGTGGAAGCTTAAAGGATTCCACAAAGATGTTGGAAAAAATACGAGTCCAGGAATAAAGCAGCGCGCCATCAACCGGGTTTGCAAGTGGGACCATTTCAAGGTGCGTGCACCGCTGAGGGAGCGCTCGCTTTATTTACAAGGACCTTTACGATGCTCCTCGTGATAGCGCCGTTGACCCCGAGCAGCCTGGAGGACCTTATAAAAAGCACACGGCGATTATTACTGGCTGCAGCTCATGGGCTCTGCGTGTCCGTGTGTGCGCGAGGAGACAATGCGAGCGCGAGTAATGAGTGTCGGTGCGCTGATCCGGGCCAATTATCCTGACTGGCAAAAGGTCCGGTCCCTGACTCCATCCCGAGGGAGGAGGATGACGGGCGGATGGCGAGGGAGTGGGGGGTTTCCTTGTTAGAGGACTCGCTAGGAATGAAGGCACTTTTTACAAAAAAAAAAGAGCTCAAACTTTTGTAAGGGAAGGTCGAGGCTGCATTGTTAAGGGAATTGCTCAGTATTGCTGTCTCCCAGTCCAGTTCAAGGTTTCAATTTGAAGCCTAAGGTAAGGTCAAAGTCAAAATCTTTAATTGATAGCCATGACTTTAAAACAAATTTTCCTATTGAAATCATCAATGGTGCAGTGGTTCTTTCGCCTGACTTTATTGAAATAACGTACTGATGCTGCGTAAGATGCGTGTGCGGGCGATTGGTCGCCACTCTTTTGGTCGCCGTCTTTTGGTCGCCGGTCTTTTGGTCGCCCGGACCGCGACAATGGGCGACCAAAAGACCGGCGACCAAAAGACCGACGACCAAAAGACCGGCGACAAAACAAGGTAAAACAACAGTGTCTACGCATCAATAAAAGCCAACAATGGCCATGAGCAATTTCACTGAGCCGACGTGTGAGTGTATAAGAGTTTGTATGTACATGAATTGTCCCCTTAGAAAGCTACGTCAGTCAGGGTCTTAACAAGTTCTTCAACAAAAAACAATAAAAGTCCGGGAAATTTGGAGCTTTTCTTTAGCCTAATAATTAATAGGGCATTAAGTATGACTAAATAGTAATTTGCAGTTTGTATTTAGGGGTTTTGAGCAACAATTTAAATGGTAATTATCAATAACATTCTGGGCAACCAAAAGACCGGTGGCCAAAAGACCGGTGGCCAAAAGACCGGCGACCAATCGACCGTGTACCGTAAGATGTACATTTTGAGATCTAGTTCTAGTGGTCGCCCTACCCAAGATGATTTTGCAAGCCCCAGTAAAAAAAAGGGTGAGTGCGGGTTCATTCGCTGCGCACATTCATGGCCGATAGATAACGAGCCGCCTTTCCAGGCATACGGAAGCAGGGTGGAGATAGCTTAATGGAGTATTAGTATGAACTAAGCAATGATTACAACTACATCCACTAGTTTCCTCAACGCAGATGCGCTAAATCCGCTGCTAAATATTCATAACCGTCTGGCCGGGCCTCAAAATAAATTCAAACGCCCTATACATCAAAACAATGATGAATAATCCCAGCCGCGGGCCCTTGAAGATAAATAAATGATTAGGGCCTTCATGTGGCTCGTTATAAAATTAATCTCGAGAGTGCTTTTCACCTCCACCAGGCAATAAACTTCACTCTTAATGAAGCGCGGAGGCGGTGCACGACATATGGTGACTTGTGTTTCGTCTCTAGCACCAATAACAAACAGTCAACAAGATAACAAAACTAAGGCGTAGCGAGAAACAAAATATCAGGAGTCGAGCACATCTGTCAAATTCTATTGAAGGCAATATCTTGTTGAACATTATGGAAAGCAAATAATTATCTAGTCATCCAAGTTGTTTCTTTTTTAACATATTAAACCGTCAAAATATGATTTCTTAAAGTTCATTTATTTAACTTGTGGGCTACAGTTGACGGCGCAAGAAATGCAATTCTTTACGCCTGGAATGGCAGACAGTTTGTTTACCGGTTAAAATTAACTGGATGTAATGAGTTAGGTACAATGGGGAGAAAAAAAACAACAACTTTAGACTGTTACTTTGGCTTGTAACCAGTGTGTATTTCTTCCAAAAATATAATTGACTCATAACGATATAAATTGAGATAAATGGAATAAAGATGATTGAAAAATGTATGCTGTAATGATAATTAATCATATTTCTTTTTCTTTTTAATAATAAAAAATCACTTGCAAATCCAATTTTCTAACCTCTGAATCTATTAACAGAAAGTGGGTTCTTGGATGGGTCTTTGTTTGTTTATTTATTTAATTGAGGCAAATAAAAACAACTTCTGTGTGTAATACTTGTACCACTGATTTAAATTTGTTAACATCTATATTCACTAGAAATTTTATTTTTATTTACAAATAATTTTGGGGGTTGGTATGAAAATAATAAACAACTATATATTCCTCTGTGGTCAAAACTGATATATAGCAGATTGCTTGGACTTAAATCTATTTAAAGTATATATAAAACTTACTTTTTTTGTGATATAGTAGTCTTATCTGTTGCAATAATGCAATTACTTTTTAAATAAAGTAGTTAAGTAAAGTGAATAATAAAAAAGTGATAGTTAATAGTAAATTAAATAAAAATAAACAATAACCCCCTACATAACCCCATACCTCAAATTGAGGGCTTTTATCAGCAATTTCCAAGTGAGATAAAAAAGGACATTCATTGAATTAATTATTCACAGATCATAATTAATTAATCTAACAATTTTTCAATCCCTTGAAGCACTACTTTTAATTGTTTAGTTTTTTTGCTTATTTGGGCATCTTTTGTTCAGTTTTTCATTTTGCATTTTTTACCCACTCTACGTGTCATTAACTCTGTTCCTGTTTACACAAAAGAAAATTGTGTGTGTTTGCGTCCTCCCTGTGTGTATTTGTTTTTAATTACATTTGGTCTGCATCGACGGAGCCAATTAGGACGTTCTTGTCGCCACTCTTTTATGTAACCGTGGCGATTACAAACAGCTTGTGTGTGTGAGTTTAGTGTTTGTGACTGTGTGTGTCCAGAAAAAAAGTTAATTTGCTCAAGTGGCACTGAGCCATTTCCTTATTGGCGCCGCCTCGACAGACTTCGACTAACTTTTTTATTCTTTAATGAGCATTTTCCATTTGAATGTGTCAAACAACAACATCTGAAAGTCAGCCAGTTCGTGGGTTTACTGTTACGGTGCACTCAAACCCTTGAAAAACTCAAATTGGCCGTGGATGCTTCTGCTCACTTCCCAATTCCTTATTGTTTTTCTTTTTTCCTATTTTTTATAGTTTCGCATATTTTTCCTCGCACTTTCCGTTGTTTTGCTTTTTTTGCAGGATTTTGAAATACTTTTATCGCATATGCAGGGACAGCGGAAATGTACATGACTACTAATGAGGATGCTATTCACATCCAGCCTGCCCACCCCTAATCTTTGTGGCAAATATCGCAACTGCAAAAACTGTCCAGACACAAAAATGAAGCAGTGCGTAAGAGAAATCTGTTTTGCATGGAAAAAAAAACAGCTTGGTTTCGAGAGTAAAATGCCTAGGCAATCAGAATTAAGGTGATTTTAAACCTTGTAAGTGTTGAGCTATAACTTTTCAGTTGAGTTTGTTTGATAACCATTCATTTTCTCAGTCTTATTTTTTTGGTAGCAAACCGGGAACCTTTGTTACTGTTTACGAACAAACTCTTACTTCAGAAACATTCACATCAGGGTTTGCATGCTACAGTTGTGTTCAAGGGTGACTTTGTAATGAAACCTATTCCAAGTACCGGGCAAATCAGCACTAAAAATTCCATAAAGCTACACACCTGCACAATTTTGGAAAACTTATCAAAAGCATAACACAAACAATAAACAAAATAAGAAATCTAATTTTTCAATATCGACAAACTGGAGTTGATCACATTTCTTCAGCATTCTATGGAAATTCAACCACATCACCTAGTCAGTCCATAAAGATTAGATTGAAGAATCACTGGAGAGTGCAGTATTTCATCGCCAAACAACTGAAATGTAACTCTATCCCAGTGCCCGCTGAGATTCAATTGCATTATCGTTTGTGAAAGAGGCATTCCTTCACCAACCCACCGAAATGTGATCACATCCCAGCGTCCTTGGAGATTCAGTTGCATTATCGCTTGCAAAGGCAGCATTTGTTCACCATGCCAACATTATACAGTCATCAGATTTTCATAATATGCCCTCTTTAAGACTGATTTCCTCTAACTTTCTGTCTTTGTCTTTCTACACCGGCACTCGTGCGCTCAGTCTGGATGAAGTGCGCCTCGTCAATACGGCAAGCAGCCCAACGACTTACTGGTTTGCTGGGGGATAAAGGCACATCTGCTGGGATTTAGCCTATGCCAGCTGTGTTTGGATTGACTGACAATGTCTTCTATATGTATACACAAAGGGAACTTGCAGCAACCCACAAGAAGCAGTGATGGAAAATGGCCTCTGGTGGATGATTTCGCCGCATTGTTACAGCCTTATGGTATTAAACGAGCTGTAGTGTGCGGCAGGAGTTAAATGCTTGCATGTGCACTTTTTCCCCTCGGAAAAAAAACACACTTAAGCGCTCCCACCCTTCCCAGAAAAATTCATATTGTATCCGGGTTACAATATGAGCTTTACCGTGAGAATTATGAAAGCAAAGCAGTCCAAACCATTTTAACAAGGAGGGGCGACTAAATATTCAAAATAGATTGGACATCTAGCGTCATCAATGGCAGCCGATGACCTAAATGGGGTCGCTGTAAGGGTTAGTATAAAAGAAAGAATTTTTTTTTTTTTACTTTACATTAAAACTGGAGTGAAACTAAATTTTAGCAAAGTGAATGTAACTTGATTTCAGTAAATCATTGCGTATAAAATCGTATTATATCTGATTACTATGGGATTGATTTGGACTGAATTGGATCAAAATTGGAGTTAATTAATATTAAACTGTAATCAGAGAGAATTGTATGACACTGTGTTTAATTGATTTGGACTAAATTTTATCTCTTAGGAACTCAAGCCAATTGTATTGCAATTTTAATTTAACAGAATTAGAGCAAATCATAATGGACTATTACAGTCTTTTGGTCATTGTTATTGGAGTAAATCATATAGCGTGCATCCTAATTCAAGTGATAATTGGAATGCATCGTAACAGCACCTCACATTGGAATTGGCATAGTTAAATGAAAGCAAATCACACGGCATCATAAATCAAACTCAAACTCAAATCATGCATGGTATCATATCACATGTAATTGGAGTGAATTGCATTGTGTGGCCTCATAATTGAGAGATACCGATCAGGAAACAGCAATATCTTTCTACTTTTGCACCCCCTGCGTGTCTGAGATCTCCAATAAGTGCAGAGAGGACTTTGTGGTGTTATTTACTGCTCCAAATGTCAGCACTGAGCAGTCTTGACGTCTGCAAGTCGCTCTCACTTCCACGTACCATTTCAACAGATCGATGTTGCTCAGCGAAAGCGCTAAAAAGCCGCTGCTCGTTTACTCGTCCACGTCGGGAGAAAGGTCACCACGGACGGGATCAATTTACGCTCTGCCTGCACTGGAGCCTCACGGAGCGGCTGTCATGCTGTCAATGCCGTCAAGGTCAACGTCAATTATCCGGAGATAATTTTTACAACTTGATCGATCAGGAGATTGGATAAGTCTTCTAATCAACTAAAATACCATATTCATTTGGAGCTTGAGTCCCAATGAAATGGCAATTATTTTTTCACAACATGCAAACTAGCTTCGAAAAGTTCTTATTTCTCAATAATTGTTGAGCGGTACGATGAGAGTGGATTGCACGACCGGTTCACAGTTCTGACATTGAGGGTTAAATTCTTGCTGGTTTCCAGTGTTTTGTTAGATTTAGCTATTTATGGGAAACTTGTACTTTGTGGTTCTGCGCATGAGAGCTTATGTCATTGTGTTAGGGCCATTTGATAGGACGCAATGGAACCATCAAAATATGATCCCCATTGTTGGCTGCATAGGTTCCAGCACCCCCGCAACCCTTGTGAGAATAAGCAGCTTGGAAAAAGACTAACTCAATGCACTGATTCAAATTTTTGGACTCCTGATCTTGGGTAGGGCGACCAAGGATTTGAAACTAGATCTCAAAAAAGACATTGCACTGCATTGGCACGTTATTTCTTAGTTCTCCCTATCATTTTAGTGCTGTATCGGTTGACCATTAATAGTCACCAAATCACCATACAAATGCTGTTTTTTGTGTCTGAAAATTATATTTGTTTGAGGAACTTCAACAATAAAATGTTTAGTAGACCATATACAGTTCATAGATTGACACTCAGACGCATGTGTTTGCACATTGTCAGTCTGCACACGATGGTGAGATGTCACCTTTCATTTCCTGTGAAGAGATGACTAGATGTGCAGCAGCTCATGACGGTGGTGAAGTAGTTCTAGCATGCATGCAAGACTGCCATTAAAGCAAAAAAAAATGCAGGGTAGTAACCCAAACAGTAACCCAGAAAAACCTAAAGAGCGACTGTCCATATTTTAAAGGTCGAAACCTGAATTTGATTATTTAATGTCAGATCAAGACTGAGTCTTGTCGTTTTAACCCTAACCTTATTGAAACTCTAATGTGAAATCACAGCGGATGTTAAAATCCTTGGAAATAGTAGAATGGAAGCTTTTTTTTTCCATGGCAACACTCTCTCGAAAAGGGTGAAGATATTGTCCCTCAGGGAAGCAGGGTAAATTGTTAGGAATGAAGGCTGAGGGCCATTGTGCTTGGGGGCACACACAAAAACACACACAGGCACACACAGAGACATGGATTGAAATAAAATGTCTTTCATTGAAGTCTTATCAAATGAAATCGGTGCGATTAAAAAAATCAGGAGGACTCTGAAGCGAGCAAGGCAAAGTGGAATTTTGTCATCACAAATTTGTGATGATACGAGCCAGTGGGCCGTGACATCACTCCCAATGGCGGTCAATCGCACGCCATCGTCAATCTCTGCTCTCCTCTTCCCCCAAAAGAGATTGAGTCAGTATTCAATGACGCTCATGTAATTTAAAGCCTAACCCGGGGTTGAAACCGAAATTTAAATGCGTAACTACTAATTATTGTTTAACAATAACATATAACAATAGCTTACTGTTATGCTCCTGCCAAAAAATTATATATGGATTAACAAAGGAACCAACAGCTTGCTACTGAAATTTTTCACTAGAAAAACATTCCAGATAGAATAGTTTATGGTAAGACATTCAATTTATTTGGATCAGTCAGAATGAAACATATTTTTCCATTTAGAAATAGCTTGTTTTTCCCTCATATCGTAGAATATCCTAGATTGATTTTCCGACCCATGTATCGTAATAATAATAATTCCTGTCTAGGGTGGGCCTTCTTTTGACCAGAGTCAGCTATGATGGGCTTTCACCAGGCAGCGACCTTGACAGGGTTAGCAGTGTTGAAAATGAATGTATTGATAATTGTTGTATAGCCAAACTGTGAGATAATCATTACCATGAGCCTTGAATCTTATCATATCGAGAGATAAGAGGGGGTTGGCGCCGCTACCTAACACCCTGTCTTTCAAAGCTTGGCAAAGGCTTCTTATAAAGTTTCAACAGACACTTTTCATCCTGAATGGCTCCAGTCTTGCTAGGATTTTTCCGCTTTCTCGCCGGGGGCCGCGCACGTCCTCTTACCGCTCGGCGACCGATTGATTGTCTTTTGCCTTGTCCCCGATGCCTGCTGCGGCCCTCCCGCAGCCCCGTTTGCGTTCGATCCCGCCTCGGTTTTAGTCTAATTGGACGAGACAGAAGTTTCCTGCCTGCGGACCGAAGTGTTTGACAGTCACGTTCAAATCAATCGCAAGAAAATCATTCAGGTTGGGTGAAAAAAAAAAAAGAGATTAGTTCTAGCACCATTGGCCATTAGTAACCCTTGAAATAGAAATGTAGGATAAATGTGTAAATTGACTGCCCTCTACAGACTTAAAGTCTAAGACTAAAACTGCTACATTTAAGTCTCCTATTTGATAAGACTCCATAGCAAAACACTATCACGGTCCTAAACAAAAAAAAACACAATTTACCTGATGTTGTATTTGGGTTGTTATGAAAAATGAAAAAAAAAACGTTTTGTGGCTCTCCCAGTCAAAATGGATTGGACGTCTATTGTTGTCAATGCCACGCAATGAGTTAATAAGAAAGTGACTCAAAATTTAAAGAAATCACAAATCTGACCTATATCTTAGTTTGACCCTGTCTGGAAACCTTACTTTGACACCTCAACCCTGACTTCAATCCAAAATTGAAATCCTAACCCCATTTTGCTACCTCACTGTGTGTCAAAGTGTTGGGAAAGCGAAGCGAGGAGCTGGTATAATTTACGACCACATGTTATTGTTGGGAAATGAGAACGGGGGGAGTAAATTGTCCGCGTGCCAGACAAGCGGCGACGGGGAGGACGGGAGTAAACAGAGACGGTGACTAGATGGAGACGGATGGCAGCAGGATGATCTCTGACCACGTCCTCCCGCCAATGCATCGCGGGGAGATTCATAAGACCGTCCCCGATGTGCGATATACGGCCGAGGTCGAACGGCGGCTTGACGCGAGGCCGCTTTGCCCAGGCGTGACAAGGACGGGAAAAGTTGCCATAGAGAGCAAGTGGGGGATGAATTAAATAAATTATCTGCAAGAGTAGGATTCAGACTTTGGGACATTGTGTTGGGTTGAAAGTCAATTTAAAATTAATCCAATGCTAAAAATAACATATAAAATCCCTAATCCAAGTTTGCATGCCCCTTACCCAACCCAGGTAAAAACCTTAGTCAACCTTTAATTTATAACTCTAATCCATCCATCCTTGAAATCCCAAAACTGTCTTCAAACTCTTAGATTGATTCAAAAGACATCACAAGACTTGAACCGAATGTAAAACATTAATAAGGAATCAAACCCTAACTCTTACACAAATCCTATTTTTAAACCTTAGCCCTAACTTGAAACCTTACTTTAAACCCAAAGCATGTCTTTAAACCTGAGGGATGAATTATCTGCAGGTGGATGATGTTTTATTCAGGTAATTCAATTATGTATCGGTATAAAAGGCTTCTTCTCAGGAGGCTCCACAATGCAATGTTGATACTAAAGGCGCACTTATTTTATATCAATTATACATTTGGGCTATTTAGGTTCCTCCTTTTGGTGGAACGCAGGATAGTTTTATTGAATTTTTCATATTTTAAACCAACGACAAACACGCGATTCGTCCCATCCAATGAAAAACACTACGGCAAGGATAGACGTCCATGGCAGCCAATCGGTAAAAAATTTGGGAGGAAATATTAGTTCACAGGACATTTCTGCAAGCAACTTGTTGGTTTCTTTTTTGAAAAGGGTCATCTTTTTAAAAACTATACATGGAGTCAATACGAAGTATCACAATATATCGCCATAGCAATATCCTTCCATAGAGCTACTCCACAATCTCCATTTCACTGTCTCGTCCGAATAATTGACAGAGCTGGCATTTTCTACTTATTCGCTCGTAGAGATGAATACTCCCCTAAAAAGCTCGGCTTCATCTAGTTTCCTTGATCTACCGCGTGCGCTCATGATGCATCCTGACAGAGGAAGTCTTCAGCACCTTTGCCAGGTCCTCCCACGACGTCTTTTTATCAAGATTAAACGGCTTTCCAGCAGCCGCTTCGCAGCCCGCCTGAAGTAATGACTGCATCCATCAGGCTTTACAGTGTCCCGTGCTAATACCCAAATAAATGGACTTGTCTATGTCTTGGCACTATCGTCTCATCGCAAATATCACAGACCTCGGCGCGCCACCTACACCACACGTCCCCGAGGGCGGCCCTCTTAACGACAGGGGCCACATTTGTTGTCGTTTTGTCTGCATTTAAGGAATGAAGCATCGTGCCTCGGCACCCGCCCCCTATCGGAAGCAAAACTTCAGCCACTCGTCTTTGTTAATGGAAATCATTTGGGTAATAGACATGAGAAAAGTCACAAGATATACTGCTCTTGAAGGGAGAAGCATAATGAAACGGATTAATTTTAGTCTCGGGATAAGGAGATCATTAAAAATGCATGGGCAGAACTAGTTGTTTCAATTATATAATAATAGAAGGCATTATTTTAAAACATTAGCAGGAGTTCATCGCCAGAGAAGGAACTATTTTTATCCCTTAACAAATACATATAGAAAAAAATCATACATACTCAAAGAGATTGGGGGAATACATAAATGCGTGAAAATAATTAACCCCCAAAAATGGGGGGGACCTCGAATTAGTTGCTAGTCAATTGCAGGGTACACTAATACAAACAACCATTTATGCTCGCACTCATACACACATTTTTTTTTAAAAGTCATGAAGTGCTGCTTTGGTGTCGCACTTGAAGATTTTGCCACACAATAACAAAAAAAAAACGTTCAAATTTTTGCCTTTTCTATTTGTCTAGTACACATGCTTAAAATTCAACATAAAAATATCCTCAAAACGCATAAATGTAAGCACAAATGTAAACTCTGTGCACACGTTAAGGACAACAATACCATTAGGGCTAAGACCAGCGCTAAAATAATTGCTCTAACCATATGAAGAATGGGTAGCATGCACTATAGTGAGGTGCGCCCCCCAAACCTACAATGTTGACTCCTATACACGGTGGATCCTGGCTCCTATTAAAGGCATAAGAAATGCAGAGCGATTGCTACCAGTGCAAAGCTAGTCTTTATTATTGATTTTCCCCAACGAATGATCCATGTTTTTCCATTTACTTGTCGCATTTTATATTCAGACACACAATACCGACCTAATAAGAAGGAGGGGGGGATCATACGGTGCGGTGCATTTTGTCTTCGCAGCCTGGATGTAGCCCTGAAAATGATGTATTTATGAAATCAAGGGCAACGCTGGGCGGGAACGCGTTTTGTTTGTGCTATGGCCCCCCGCCCCCCTGGTTCCTGGACCACAGCCTGCATAAATACATATATATACACGTATGATGCACATTGGCTGAGTTCATCTGTGATTTCGTAGTTGGTTAGGTAGTAAACAATTATGCAAAAAACGACATCAGTGATTTCCAAGTGATTGTATGACAGGCACGTAATGAGCAGAAAATGATACAATGTGGTGCGATGATTAATTTAAAAAAAATCAGGAACGTTATCTTGAGGTGTTGTTGTGTGAATGGTTACGCTAGTTCATGCTGTTAGGTTAACTAGCTTTTGGCGGTACAATTTTTGCAAATCTGCATACTACATACATGCATGCCCACACTAAAAAATAAAGCTGAAATCCTTTACCCATATGTCGAGATTTGTGCATCAAATTTCAAGGGCCCTGGGGAAATGGTGCAAACATCTGAAATTGCCACTTGGAATCCAACAAAAAGACTCCGTCTCCTTTTACTCGTGACTTTTTGCAAGGCCTCCTCATCAGAAATGTGTACCAAATTTCATGTCGCTAAGTCAAACGTGGGCTGAATCTTCAAAATAGTTACATGTTCTTTTCATGTTATATGGCAAATCCTTCTAGTATTTCCACATCATGCTCTTCCCACACACTGCCTAAAATACAAACCTTCCTCTATGTACTACCTCCCATGTGTCTAGTACACAATACATGATTCAAATATGCTAGGAATCAGAGAAAATCTGTCTCCAGGGGCAAAAATTTCAAAACATTCCGGGTGGGCGATACCTTTTAATGATAATAATGCTTAAGTACTGCTTTAAAAGACATCCTAATGGTTTATTCCGCCTCACCGTGTTCTTCCAACACGTAAGACAGGCCCACATTAGCCTGAAGCAACAAAAGGTCAATCTGGTCTTGTCAAATAGAACTGTCAAGCTCACAGAGAATACCTCACCCGTACAGACACACACACGCGCACACGTAACCCCCAACATAACTTGTGGTCAGGGATGCGCTGCTGGATTGACAGACTAATTGGATGTAAGCCATACGGCTGTCCCTATTTGGGGCGGGAGGATGGCCCTGCAAGGCAATCAAATGTAACAATGCAAGCGAGAGTGCTTCTCACACACGCCTACTCGCGCACTCAAACGGCCTCTGGAGCGAGACGAAGATGCAGAAGATGATGGAGATGATGAAGAAACGCCAGGAGTGGGCTGGAGAGGTGATTACGGTGAAGGTTGAAGAGAAAGAGAACTTGGAGATGATGAGAGTGCTTTTGTTGCAGAGATGAAAGCAACAAAGTCCAAAAGGATGTTGATTGTATGTATAAACTCTTTTAAATGATTCGAAATAATGTACTTAGATATCATTAAAAGGCAGCAAACAACCACATTTCTTAGAACCCTGATGCTTGCGCTGGTAAAATGGCAAACACTACATCTGCCAATATTGTGTCCTCATCCCTAATTCCAATTCCCTTATTAAACAAGTTCTAGTTTATAAAAAAGACAAGTTGCATATAAGCTTCATTGATAATGTCACTTCTTGGCAAAGTCCTCTTTTATTCCCTCAACCATCCTTAAAATGCCATCCTGTCAAAACTCCTAAATCCCAAAGACTGGTTTTGCGTGTCACCTCGCAAAGATAGACTTTGGTTTTTAAAAGCGGCGATAAGTGAAACACGACCAGTGAGATGTTGACATGAAGAGGACACGTTGGGCCATCTAAGAGAGTCGCCTTGTGGCAGGCAAACGGATGTCGCTCCCTCTCACCCGGATTGTTGTCAGGACATCTTCTTAATCCCGGCAAATCCCCGCCGAGTCACTGCGGCACGGATTCTATTTTCAAATTTCCTATTAGTTGCTCTTTGTGGATTAAGCACCACGGTTGACGGGAGAGGGCCCCGGCTGCCCGGATACGGCCGCTTTCCGCTCGCCACTCGCCACGTATAATTGGCTTTTAATGGATTTGAGGTGGACTTGGTGTTGGCAATACAATGAAATCCAAGTGGAATTGCTTCGGCTCTTCCCTGCACTACAGTCAAGCCTCAAAATAGTACTACTAAACATGTTGTTCTTTGCATATGTAGTTGTTGCAATCAGTGTTTAAACTCTGCAGCCACACCAGGAAGATTTCAGATCATCCCCTTGTTTTTATCATGCGCTGTGATCCATTCTGTTGCATTCTAATAATTTATCTATCACACACACACACATATATACATAGGAAATATTTTTCCTGATTTTCTCCTTCAGTTGCTCTCGCAAAATTGTCTTTTGTATTTATTATATACTGGTGCAGTGATGCACCGAGAACCGAGTGAACTTTGTTAAGCTGATTTGTTTTGGTTTAACTTTTGAGCTCCATTTGAAAAGGCTGGAAGGGTGCAGTGAAGTCCAGATCAATACTAGTTTACAAATGTTAGTGCGGACTTCATCTTCAAATGCTAGTCAACCTCCATACTTTCTTTGACGTCTGCCTGCCCGTTGGACCTTGACTGTAACATTGGCACGCTTCTGTATGAGCCAGTTAACTGACCGCCCAAGTAAAATACATCAAGACCCCCATGGCCTTAGCAACTTGCTCAGAAACCCTCCGTCATCACACCCTCAATGGACCATCCAATATGATTGCGCAATTGGCCAATATGATTTGCGAAAACTAAATGTAAAGCAAACGAGAAAGCCAGCACCACCCTTGACCATCACCATGTGTTCACGGCCCCGCAGTCGCTTTCATGCATCCGGCGATTTTTGTTTTCTATCGAGAATTGACAAGCTGTCATCGAGAACACGCTTGAGTGTGTAATTGAACACATTACAGCGTGCCAATGAATTAAATAGATATTGTAATGCGCTGTCAGCTTGGTTGGTTAGCAAGTGGAACAGAAAGATGCGCATGCACGCACTCACACACATCCACACGGTAGCGTAATGGAGGCGCAATCGAAGCTAACAAGGTTGGCGCCCGCCGCAGTCGGATGCTACGCAGCCAATTATCACATTATAATGAGCTGGCCTCCTCGGGATTCGCACATCCTATCGCTTAGGATGCAATGCCAACGCGCCTTTTCGGGCTCCAAACGCAAGGCGGCACAAATAAAGCGCTAAAATAAACCGCAGTGTTTATTTGCATTTGGAAAGGCGTCAAGCAGAGTGCATTTTTATGGAGACAATTAAAGGTAGGGCCTCTAACGGCGCACGCTAATGTGCTGCCTCTTGGCTGGACTTAATTAGGATGTCTTTTTACTTGACTTTATGGATGCATTTAGTCATCAGGCACGCGTAAATATGTTTTAATGTTGTCCTGAATTTGGACTTTAATGGCGGCAATATTGCTGTGTCTGGGGTTGGTTTCACACAGTGAACGCCATTTCTGTGTGACGCCATAAACGTGAGTTAAGGATGCTCCTAATCACGCCCGGTCATATAATTTTCAGAGATTTGGAATTGGGTAGGATAATGTTTTTTTTTTAACTATTGGCTGGAATTATCGGTAAGAAATATTTAAAACATTTTGATTGAAAGGGTTGGCACAGATCAAGCAACTATGATTGGACATCTGAGGCAGTGAATGAATTGTGGGCTACAAGCAACAACATAATCCAGAGGAATGATAATATAAATAATAAAAATAATACACAATTGAAACTACTGGTACATTACTTTTCAAGGAAAATGTCAAGCAAAAAGAAAATGATAGCTCAACGTATCATATTTGATTGTATACATTATTCAAAACAAAATACTGAAGTCCTAGTTTCCTACATTGATTTCATTGTGATTTTGACCCCTGAGTGAATGGAGAGGCACTGTTTAAGTGACTAATTTCCACCGAGTTTGATGCAGTGCAACAGACTGTGGGCTAAATTTAAACCCGGACGAGGGATTAAAATGTGCCTTGAAATCTAATTGAACAGCTGTGCTTTTATTAAAAGTGGGATAGACAATACATTGCATTACACTTGACTTATCGTGTATGCATCTTGTGGTTTTCCTGGAAATTCTCGTTTCTTGTTTCTGGGCTTGTTTTTAATGCTGGTGTCTTTTTCCTCAACCCAGCACACACATTTAGTAATCTTTTACATCCCGCTTTGTTCTTTTCACATTCTGGATTCTCCCTCACATTGCTTTTGAGTATCGGAACTTGAGCCTGTCATTCGCCTTTTTTTTCACGTTTTAATGTTTGCTTGTGACCGCGCATTGAGGCGAACCAAAATCATGATGAAACAGCATTGAGTTGTCCAATGTTTTCAATATTTAGCATCTCCTTCGAGTGCCAGCCATGTCTCTCGTGTTTTGACCTGACGCGTAATTAGCGTGGCGGGATTAGCGAGGATGTATCGGCTGCGTGGGAGCGCTTTTAAGATATGCAAGCGCGATGCTCGTCTGTGATAAGAGATCTATGCAAATGAGCACATGTCCGACAAATCTCAGATAAGCAAACGGCAGTCTTCAAAGTCAAAGACGATAAGTCAACTACTGGCACGCCCGAAGCGCGACACTTCATGTGTCGAAATCTTTGGAGATTTTAAGCGACATTACAAAGGAACTGGCATCTGTGTGCACCTGTGCACTTTATATTTAAGGGAAGTGTGGCCCATAGGTATGTGTTGTATTTGTAGTTTTTAAAGTTACAAAGAGCTATGTGTCTATATTTGTGCACATGTTTAGTTTGTCGGTTACTGGGTCTCTTCACCTGGGGGTTTAATTTTTTATTTTTTTGCTAAAGGGTGGCTGTCAGAAAAAATAAAAAAGGTAAGGGCCAATTTGAAATCCTTTGTGGTTAAACAGAACATTTGAATCAGGTAAAAGAGATGGGGGCGAATGACAAAAAAATGGGCACCTTTGCCTCTGTCTCAGGTGCAAAAGTGTCTATGACCTTTCCAGTCTTTCTCTAATATTCTATTTGACGTGCTCTTGTTTTCGCTGATCTTAGAGCAGCTTAGCAAACTCTTTGCGTCCGCGTTTTTTTCCAGCCCAAATGGATCCATTCATCATATACGATCATTTGACATCACAATACATTTTTTCTATTGGCACAAAGTGCAGAGGCTTTACAAAAAAAAACCACAAACACTTATTTCTCAACTAACAACACCAAGCACCCACTCTAACTTTCTCTATGTGGTGTGTGCCGACTGATACGGGAGGGCATCCTTTCATATTCCTCGAGGTTGTCCATCATGCCCATCCCTGCGGCGTCACTAATGCACTGCTTCCAGCCTGCGCCTCTAAAGAAGAACCGGCGTGATGAATGGTTCGTTTGTTAGCGAGCACATTAGCGATCCCCGCGGCCGGCGCTTAATTGATCTCTTCCAATGCTCACGTTCATTGTTTTGTTTTCAACTTTTAATTAGGACTCTCAAAAAAAATCACTCTGTTTCTTTGTTTTAAAAAAATGGGCTTCCCAGTGCCTCCCCAAGCTAGTTTCAGTGAGCAACTTGCCATTTAGTAGACGAGCCCATGACAAGTAGATGTGCAAAAAGGTCACGTCAGATTATTATTTCAAATATTTTTGAATGAATCATTCCGCAAAATTTGACGAAAAACGCTTGACCTTTTTATGAATGCTCTATCTTTACTTTCCTCCCTAAAGTGTTTTCCTTCCGAACCATAAAGCGCCATCCTCCTGATTCCTTCTTGATGCCTTTTTCCCGTTTTAACTTTAATCACTGGCTGAGGCTGTGTCACACTTGGTGGTTATTAGCATATGATTATTAGTGCTGGACAATTGGCCTCAAAGATGTTCCTAATGAAACACTCACTGGGATCTCATTAGTTTTTACGCTCGGGAGGATTAGCTTGTGATCAGTACCTCTAACAAGACTAACATTAAACAGACGCAGGAGTAACCAATCGCAGTAGCTTTGCTACCGATGAATAACAAGAATGTGTTTGATGGCAGAATACAACCCCCCACCCCACCCTTTCCTTTTACAGTTCACCTGCCAACGGCATTTGTTTGTGCCTGACAGGAGCATCCATCAAAAAATGTAATTTCATTTCTTTTCAGCTGTTGATAAAGTTGCTGACTCGTGCCAGTCCCCCTCGCGCAGGATCAATAGATGTTTATACAAACAGCGGCGCAAAAGCCACACGCCTCCAAGGGCGGCGGCTGGCCAGCCGTTTAGCAGCAAAGCGCATAAAGATGGAGCGGTTGCGACAGTAGAGGTTATTACATGCGCCCACTGCACTGTAATTGTTTACACAGAAAGACAATTACATGTGCTTTGGATAGCAATATACAATGTTGAACATGAATTGAGTGGATTCCAACCTTATGCATTATGCATTACTAAGACAAGAGGATATATATTTGATGTTTTAGATGGAGTAATCTACAGAAATGAGGTCATATTTTGGATTGGAAAATCCTATTTATATATTTTACCAGAATGATGTTATAGTTAAAAAAATAATCAACATAAATGTAGTAATAATACAAGAATATAATGTTTTAAGAAAGAAAATATTTTTTTAAATACTTCCTTGTAACATAAAGTTTCAATTAAACATTTTTAAAATTATCGTGTTTGATCTTTTATACTATTTACGAAAGGTCCTTTCCATGGGCAAAAATGATCATAATCTGAGAAAAATATCATAGACCACGAGATGAAAGAAATAGATTTGTAACCCTGCATAATCGAAAGAGATATTAGATAAGAAAGTGATTACATGTATGCCTAAAAGTTGTATTTCCAGAAAAGGCCTTTTCCTCAGTGGATGAGTCAAGATTTTTTTAATCAATTGCAACATTTTGAAATAAAATACTTTTTTTCTAACTGAAATGGACTTAAATTAAGTAATGCATATTTAAATAAATACACTAAGAATAACACTTATTCCATATTAGGAGTCAAAATCTTGTAATTATTTTTCTTGATCAAATTAAGCGGGAAAAAAAGGCAAGTCTCCAATGCGGGCGGTCACAAACCTACAAACCTGGCACAAGTACATCGGGCCAACAAAGAGGTTATTACTCGTGCCCACTGCATTGTGATTGTTTACACATAAAAGCAATTATGCTTGCTTTGGCTCCCGGTATACACTGGGCGCACTGTAAAAGTAAATTGAATGGACCTGCATTCAATTGTGTTGCTGTGCAAGGCAGCGACACATGTAAGAACAAGAAAAAAAAATGTTTCAAGCGGCAACGCCTCAGTGATTCTCCTTGGCCAAGCTAGGAAGAAAACACTACAGGAATCATGCATTAACTGCAACTACTTTGCTGGAATGCAGCCCATAACAGTAAGAATTACGATGAAAATATACAAAGGAATACTGCATTTTGATATGAAGATCCACCAATACATTAACTGTCGAGTTTTTTTTGATAAAAACGTAAAAAGTACAAAATCATAATTCAGTAGATCAATTTTTCATTCTGAATGAAAAATGAAGTCAACCATTTTTATATGAATTTTTGTTCTTTCACGGCCACGCTGCAGAGTGTCAGGGCGTTTTTTTCATAGGATGCTACGGCTGCGTAACGACTATTCCTTTCGTGACCTTGCGAAGCATCGTCAGTCAATGCTATTTATTAATCACGTCTGCAGTTTGCTAGTCGGGTGCACGTTTTGGCTCAAAAAGCAACAACAAAGATCCCGGGCTAAGACTGGGTACGTCGGGCGTGACGAGCAAAGAATGAGGTCTTTAATGCAAAGCGAACATTTAATCGGGTTTGCAAAATCATCACTTTTCTTTTTCAGCTTTTGGAAATGAACTGGAAAGATCGATTGGGTTTCTCAAATCAATCCGACCATTTACGGCAGAGAATAATGGTGGGAAGAAAAACAGTCTTATGTTTGATTTTTCCAAAAACTAGCAGCAATACAAAAAGGTTACATTATCCTATTATCTGCAATTCAATCGTCTTTAAAATGACCAAACTGCTTTTGAAAACCAACCCAAAGTTGAACCGAAATTCAAAACTAGAAAACTAGCACAACAATTCAACACAAAATCTGTGCCAAAAATGCCAATTAGATTAAGAATTGGAAAATGTAGAAAAATTCAGTCACACCCTATGAATTTTGGAGAAATTTGGGGTCGCTTGTTTTTAATTAATTGGCAACTCTTCCCAGTTCAAATGAGTTGGATTGAGTTTATTGTTGTCAATGGCAGATAATCTGTTTTTGGGGTCACATTTTCTTAATTATAGGGAATTACCGTGTCACATTTTGGGGATTTTAGTTGACCTTCTGGCCATTTTGAATCACTTTCTAATGA